>NC_081374.1:17823264-18131335 GCF_030684315.1 Stegostoma tigrinum | reverse complement strand
GCAGTGCTGGTTGGCCAGCATTTAATGCCAGTCCCAAGATGCCCTTTAAAACTTGGTGGCTAGTTGTCTTTCTAAACTACAGTACTGTAGGTACAACCACAATGCTATGGGAGGTGGTGGTGGGAGGGTGGAGGGGTGTGGGTGGTGGAATTTCAGGATATTGACCCACTGACAGCAAAGGAACAGCAATTTATTTCCAAGTCCCACCCCTACCAACCCACCTCACCCCTACTGCCCCCAACCCACACCCCGACTTCAACCCTACCCCCATTACCACCCCAAACCCACCCCCATCTCACCCCTAACACCCCACTCCACCCCCATCCTACGCCCCATATGACCAGCCCCCACACCACCCCTACTCCCTCACCCTACACCCCTGCACCCACCTCACCCCTAATCCCCAAGTCCCCACACCACCCCTACCCCTCCACCTTAACCCCCAACACCCCAACCGTCATCCTACCACTACCCCCCGACCACCATCTCACCCCACCCAACACCCCAACCACCCTCAAGCTCCACCCCTACCCTGAAACACCCCACCGCCAAAACCCCACCCCTACAACAACTTCCCAACCACCCCGACCCCCCAACCCCCAATCCCCACCCCGAAACCCCACTCAACCCTGACACCCCACCCACGACACCCCAACCCCCACACCCCCCACCCCACCACCCCCACAATCCCCACACCCCACCCCCGACAACCTGACCCCATCCCCCCAATCCCCATCCTGCACCCAACCCCCAATCCCCACCCCTACACCCCACCCCCCAATCCAACCCCCCACCCCTACACCCACAATCCCAACCCCCCCAGCCCCAATCCCCACCCCCCAATCACAACCCCCCCAGCCCCAATCCCCACCCCCCACCCCACACCCCCACACCCCCACTCCCTACCCACCACCCCCCACTCCCTACCCACCACCCCCCCACTCCCTACCCACCACCCCCACACCCCCCCACTCCCTACCCACCACCCCCACCCCCCACTCCCTACCCACCACCCCCCACCCGCACACCCCCCACTCCCTACCCACCACCCCCCACCCGCACACCCCCCCCACTCCCTACCCACCACCCCCACTCCCTACCCACAACCCCCACACCCCCCAATCCCTACCCACCAACCCCACTCCCACACCCCCCAATCCCTACCCACCACCCCCCCACGCCCACACCCCCAATCCCTACCCACCACCCCCCACCCCCACACCTCGCACTCCCTACCCACCACCCCCCACACCCCCCACTCCCTACCCACCACCCCCCACCCCCACAACCCGACTCCCTACCCACCACCCCCCACCCCCACACCCCCCACTCCCTACCCACCACCCCCCACCCCCACAACCCGACTCCCTACCCACCACCCCCCACCCCCACACCCCCCACTCCCTACCCACCACCCCCCACCCCCACACCCCCCACTCCCTACCCACCACCCCCCCCCCACACCCCCCACTCCCTACCCACCACCCCCCACTCCCTACCCACCACCCCCCCACCCCCTACCCCCCAATCCCCACCCCCCACCCTCTACTCCCCACCCCCCACCCCCCAATCCCCACCCCCCACCCTCTACTCCCCACCCCCCCACCCTCTACTCCCCACCCCCTACCCCCAAATCCCTCCCCCTAGCCTCTACTCCCCACCCCCCCGCCCTCTACTCCCCCCCCCCCCCCCCTACTCTCAGTCATATCTCATCACGGATGACCGTCACATCGTCTAGCATCCGTCTCGTCTCCCCCCCACCCCCCTCACCCCCCCCGCCCCCTACTCCCCACCCCCCCGCCCTCTACTCCCCACCCCTTACCCCCTGCCCTCAACTCCCCACCCTCTACCCCCCTGCCCTCTACTCCCCACCCCCTACCCCCCACTCCCCAACCCCCCCGCCCTCTACTCCCCACCCCCTACCCCCCACTCCCCAACCCCCCCGCCCTCTACTCCCCACCCCCTACCCCCCACTCCCCAACCCCCCCGCCCTCTACTCCCCACCCCCTACCCCCCCGCCCCACCCCCAACTCCCCCTCCCCACTCCCCAACCCCCCTCCCCACCCCCCCCTCCCCCAACCCCACCCCCAACCCCCCACCCCCCCAGCCCACCCCCCAACCCCCCCAGCCCACCCCCCAACCCCCCCAGCCCACCCCCCACCCCACCCCCAAACCCCCCAGCCCACCCCCAACCCCACCCCCCAACCCCCCCAGCCCACCCCCCACCCCACCCCCCAACCCCCCAGCCCACCCCCCACCCCACCCCCCAACGCCCCCAGCCCACCCCCAACCCCCCACTCCCCACCCCAACCCCCCCCACCCCCCAACACCCCCAGCCCACCCCCCAACCCCCCCACTCCCCACCCCAACCCCCCCACCCCCCAACCCCCCCAGCCCACCCCCCACCCCCACCCCCCAACTCCCCCTCCCCACTCCCCAACCCCCCTCCCCACCCCCCCTCCCCCAACCCCAACCCCCCCACCCCCCCAGCCCACCCCCCAACCCCCCCAGCCCACCCCCCAACCCCACCCCCCAACCCCCCCAGCCCACCCCCCACCCCAACCCCCCCCACCCCCCACCCCCCAACCCCCCCAGCCCACCCCCCACCCCACCCCCCAACCCCCCCAGCCCACCCCCCCACTCCCCACCCCAACCCCCCACCCCCCAACCCCCCCACCCCCCACTCCCCAACCCCCCCCACCCCCCAACCACCCCACCCCCCACTCCCCACCCTCTACTCCACCCCCCACCCTCTACTCCCCACCCCCCACCCTCTACTCCCCACCCCCTACCCCCAATCCCCACCCCCCACCCTCTACTCCCACCCCCTACCCCCAATCCCCACCCCCCCACCCTCTACTCCCCACCCCCTAACCCCAATCCCCACCCCCCACCCTCTACTCCCACCCCCTACCCCCAATCCCCACCCCCCACCCTCTACTCCCCACCCCCTAACCCCAATCCCCACCCCCCACCCTCTACTCCCCACCCCCTACCCCCAATCCCCACCCCCCACCCTCTACTCCCCACCCCCTAACCCCAATCCCCACCCCCCACCCTCTACTCCCCACCCCCTACCCCCAATCCCCACCCCCCACCCCCTACCCCCACCCCCCACCCTCTACTCCCCACCCCCCACCCTCTACTCCCCACCCCCCACCCCCTACCCCCCACCCTCTACTCCCCACCCCCCACCCTCTACTCCCCACCCCCTACCCCCACCCCCCACCCTCTACTCCCCACCCCATACCCCAACCCCACCCCCCACCCTCTACTCCCCACCCCCTACCCCCACCCCCCACTCCCCACCCCCTACCCCCACCCCCCCACCCCTCTACTCCCCACCCCCTACCCCCACCCTCTACTCCCCACCCCCTACCCCACCCTCTACTCCCCACCCCCTACCCCCAATCCCCACCCCCTACTCCCCACCCCCTACCCCCACCCCCCACCCTCTACTCCCCACCCCCCACCCTAAACTCCCCACCCCCCACCCTCTACTCCCCACCCCCTACCCCCAATCCCCACCCCCCACCCTCTACTCCCCACCACCTACCCCCACCCCCCACCCTCTACTCCCCACCCCCTACCCCCACCCCCCACCTCTACTCCCCACCCCCTACCCCCACCCTATACTCCCCACCCCCTACCCCTACCCTCTACTCCCCACCCCCTACCCCCAATCCCCACCCCCAACCTCTACTCCCCACCCCCCACCCCTCTACTCCCCACCCCCTACCCCCACCCCTCTACTCCCACCCCCTACCCCCACCCCCCACTCCCCACCCCCTACCCCCAATCCCCACCCCCCACCCTCTACTCCCCACCCCCCACCCTCTACTCCCCACCCCCTACCCCCCACCCCCCACCCTCTACTCCCCACCCCCTACCCCCCACCCCCTACCCCCACCCTCTACTCCCCACCCCCTACCCCCAATCCCCACCCTCTACTCCCCACCCCCTACCCCCCAATCCCCACCCCCCACCCCCAACTCCCTACCCCCAATCCCCACCCCCCACCCTCTACTCCCCACCCCCTACCCCCAATCCCCACCCCCCACCCCTACTCCCACCCCCTACTCCCCCACCCCCTACCCCCAATCCCCACCCCCCACCCTCTACTCCCCACCCCCTACCCCCCACCCCCACCCCCCACCCTCTACTCCCCACCCCCTACCCCCAATCCCCACCCCCCACCCCCAACTCCCCACCCCCCACCCCCAACTCCCCACCCCCTACCCCCAATCCCCACCCTCTACTCCCCACCCCCTACCCCCAATCCCCACCCCCCACCCCCTACTCCCACCCCCTACTCCCCACCCCCTACCCCACCCCCACTCCCCACCCTCTACCCCCACCCTCTACTCCCCAACCCCACCCCCAATCCCCCCCCCCACCCTCTACTCCCCACCCTCTACTCCCCACCCCCTACCCCCAATCCCCACCCCCCACCCCTACTCCCAACCCCTACCCCCAATCCCCACCCCCCACCCCACTCCCCACCCCCACCCCCAATCCCCACCCCCCACCCACTACTCCCCACCCCCCACCCTCTACTCCCCACCCCCTACACCCACCCCCCACCCCTCCTCCCCACCCCCCACCCCCACCCTCTACCCCCACCCCCTACCCCCTACTCCCCACCCCCTACCCCCACCCTCTACTCCCCACCCCCTACCCCCACCCCCCACCCTCTACTCCCCACCCTCTACTCCCCACCCCCTACCCCCACCCCCCACCCTCTACTCCCCACCCCCTACTCCCCACCCCCTACCCCCACCCCCCACCCTCTACTCCCCACCCCCTACTCCCCACTCCCTAACCCCCACCCCCCACCCTCTACTCCCCACCCCCTACTCCCACCCCCCACCCCCTACTCCCCACCCCCCTACTCCCCACCCCCCACCCCCACCCTCTACTCCCCACCCCCCTACCCCCACCCCCCACCCTCTACTCCCCCCCACTACCCCACCCACACCCCCACCCCCCACCCCTACTCCCCACCCCCTACCCCCCAACCCCACCCTCTACTCCCCACCCCCTACCCCCACCCCCCACCCCTACTCCCACCCCCCACCCTCTACTCCCCACCCCCAACTCCCCACCCCCTACTCCCCACCCCCTACTCCCCACCCCCTACCCCCACCCCCTACCCCCACCCCCCACCCTCTACTCCCCACCCCCTACTCCCCACCCCCTACCCCCACCCCCCCACCCTCTACTCCCCACCCCCCCCACCCTCTACTCCCCACCCCCTACCCCCAATCCCCACCCCCCACCCACCTACTCCCCACCCCCCACCCTCTACTCCCCACCCCCTACACCCACCCCCCACCCTCTACTCCCACCCCCCACCCCCACCCTCTACTCCCCACCCCCTACTCCCCACCCCCTACCCCCACCCTCTACTCCCCACCCCCTACCCCCACCCCCCACCCCTCTACTCCCCACCCTCTACACCCCACCCCCCCTACCCCCACCCCCCACCCTCTACTCCCCACCCCCTACTCCCCACCCCCCACCCTCTACTCCCCACCCCCTACCCCCACCCTCTACTCCCCACCCCCTACTCCCACCCCCCCACCCCCTACTCCCCACCCCCTACCCCCACCCTCTACTCCCCACCCCCCTACCCCCACCCCCCACCCTCTACTCCCCACCCTCTACTCCCCACCCCCTACCCCCACCCCCCACCCTCTACTCCCCACCCCCTACCCCACCCCCTACTCCCCACCCCCTACTCCCCACCCCCTACTCCCCACCCCCTACTCCCCACCCTCTACTCCACACCCCCTACCCCCACCCCCTACTCCCCACCCCCTACTCCCCACCCCCCCACCCTCTACTCCCCACCCCTACCCCCACCCCCTACTCCCCACCCCCTACTCCCCACCCCCCACTCCCCACCCCCCACTCCCCACCCCCTACTCCCCCCACCCCCTACTCCCCACCCCCTACTCCCCACCCCCCACTCCCCACCCCCTACTCCCCATCCCCACCCTCTACTCCCCACCCCCTACCCCCAATCCCCACCCTCTACTCCCCACCCCCTACCCCCAATCCCCACCCTCTACACCCCACCCCCTACCCCCACCCCCCACCCCCTACCGCCTACCCCCACCCCCCACCCTCTACTCCCCACCCCCTACTCCCCATCCCCTACCCCCACCCCCCACCCTCTACTCCCCACCCCCACCCTCTACTCCCCACCTCCTACCCCCACCCCCCACCCTCTACTCCCCACCCCCCACCCTCTACTCCCCACCCCCTACCCCCACCCTCTACTCCCCACCCCCTACCCCCACCCCCCACCCCCTACTCCCCACCCCCTACTCCCCACCCCCTACCCCCAATCCCCACCCTCTACTCCCCACCCCCTACCCCCAATCCCCACCCTCTACTCCCCACCCCTACCCCCACCCCCCACCCTCTACCCCCTACCCCCACCCCCCACCCTCTACTCCCCACCCCCTACCCCCTACCCCCACCCCCCACCCTCTACTCCCCACCCCCTACCGCCTACCCCCACCCCCCACCCTCTTCTCCCCACCCCCTACCCCCAATCCCCACCCCCCACCCTCTACTCCCCACCCCCTACCCCCAACCCCTACCCCCCACCCTCTACTCCCCACCCCCTACCCCCAAATCCTCCCCCAGCCTCTACTCCCCACCCCCCCGCCCTCTACTCCCCACCCCCTACCCCCCCGCCACCTAATCCCCACCCCCCACCACCTACCCCCCACCCCCACCCCCCTACCCCCACACCACCCCCCCAACCTCCCAATCCCCACCCCCCAACCTCCCAATCCCCCACACCCCCCCAACCTCCCAATCCCCACACCCCCCCAATCCCCACACCCCCCCAATCCCCACACCCCCCCAATCCCCACACCCCCCCAATCCCCACCCCCCCCCAACCTCCAATCCCCACCCTCCCAATCCCCACCCCCCACCCTCTACTCCCCACCCCCTACCCCCAATCCCCACCCTCTACTCCCACCCCCTACCCCCAATCCCCACCCCCCACCCTCTACTCCCCACCCCCTACCCCCAATCCCCACCCCCCACCCTCTACTCCCCACCCCCTACCCCCAATCCCCACCCTCTACTCCCCACCCCCTACCCCCAATCCCCACCCCCCACCCTCTACTCCCCACCCCCTACCCCCACCCCCCACCCTCTACTCCCCACCCCCTACCCCCAATCCCCACCCCCCACCCTCTACACCCCACCCCCTACCCCCACCCCCCCCCTCTACTCCCCACCCCCAACCCCCACCCCCCACCCCCAATCCCCACCCCCCTACCCCCAATCCCCACCCCCCACCCCCAATCCCCACCCCCCACCCTCTACTCCCCACCCCCCACCCCTACCCCCCACCCCCCACCCCTACCCCCAATCCCCACCCCCCCCATCCCTACTCCCCACCCCTACCCCCAATCCCCACCCCCCATCCTCTACTCCCCACCCCTACCCCCAATCCCCACCCCCCCACCCTCTACTCCCCACCCCTACCCCCAATCCCCACCCCCCACCCTCTACTCCCCACCCCTACCCCCAATCCCCCCCCCCACCCTCTACTCCCCACCCCCTACCCCCAAATCCCTCCCCCTAGCCTCTACTCCCCACCCCCTACCCCCCGCCTCCTAATCCCCACCCCCACCTCCTAACCCACCCCCCACTCCCCTACCCCCACACCACCCCAAACCCCACCCCCCCAACCTCCCAACCCCACACCCCCCCAAACCCCACCCCCCCAACCTCCCAATCCCCACACCCCCCCAACCCCCAATCCCCACACCCCCCCACCTCCCACCACCAACCCCACACCCCCCCACCCCACCCCCACCCCCCACCCCCACTCCCCACACCCCACCCCCCACACCCCACCCCCCCACTCCCCACATCCCCACCCCCCACTCCCCACACCCCCACCCTCCCACTCCCCACATCCCCACCCTCCCACTCCCCACCTCCCCACCTCCCACTCCCCCCCCCATCCCCACCCCCCCCACCTCCCACTCCCCACCCCCCAATCCCCACCCCCCCACCCCCACTCCCCACCCCCCAATCCCCCACCCCCCACCTCCCACTCCCCCACCCCCCCAATCCCCACCCCCCCACCTCCACTCCCCACCCCCCCCAATCCCCACCCCCCCACCTCCCACTCCCCACCCCCCCCACCTCCCACTCCCCACCTCCCACCCCCACCCCCCCAACCCCACCCCCCCCCCTCCCACTCCCCACCCCCCCCAATCCCCACCCCCCCCACCTCCCACTCCCCCCCCCCCCAATCCCCACCCCCCCACCTCCACTCCCCACCCCCCCAATCCCCACCCCCACACCTCCCACCCCCACCCCCCCCCCACCCCCACTCCCCACCCCCCCAATCCCCACCTCCCACCCCCACCCCCCCAACCCCACCCCCCCACCCCCACCCCCCCAACCCCACCCCCCCACCCCACTCCCCACCCCCCCACCTCCCACTCCCCACCTCCCACTCCCACCCCCCACCCCCACTCCCCACCCCCCACCCCCCACCCCCCCCCACCTCCCCACCCCCCCATCCCACCCCCCCACCTCCCACTCCCCACCCCCCCAATTCCCACCCCCCCACCTCCCACTCCCCCACCCCCCCACCTCCCACTCCCCACCCCCCCCACCTCCCACCCCCCCACCTCCCCAAACCCCACCCCCCCCACCTCCACTCCCCACCCCCCCAATCCCCACCCCCCCACCTCCCACTCCCCACCCCCCCACCTCCCACCCCCCCACCTCCCCAAACCCCACCCCCCCCCCCCCCCACCCCCCACCCCCCCAATCCCCACCCCCCCACCCCCACCCCCACCCCCCCCAATCCCCACATCCCCACCCCCCCACCTCCCACTCCCCACCCCCCCAATCCCCACCCCCCCACCTCCCACTCCCCACCCCCCACTCCCCACCCCCCCACTCCCCACCCCCCCACCTCCCACCCCCACCCCCCCAATCCCCACCCCCCCACCTCCACCTCCCCACCCCCCACCCCCCACTCCCCACTCCCCACCCCCCCACCCCCACCCCCCCACCTCCCACCCCCACCCCCCACCTCCCCAACCCCACCCCCCCACCTCCCACTCCCCACCCCCCCAATTCCCACCCCCCACCTCCCACTCCCCCACCCCCCCCACCTCCCCAATCCCCACCCCCCCAATCCCCACATCCCCACCCCCCCACCTCCCACTCCCCACCCCCCCAATCCCCACCCCCCCACCTCCCACCCCCCACCCCCCACTCCCCACCCCCCCACACCCCACCCCCCCACCTCCCACTCCCCACCCCCCCACCTCCCACTCCCCACCCCCCCCAATCCCCACCCCCCCACCTCCCACTCCCCACTCCCCACCCCCCCACCCCCACTCCCCCACCCCCCCACTCCCCACCCCCCCACCTCCCACTCCCCACCCCCCACCTCCCCAATCCCCACCCCCCCACCTCCCACTCCCCACCCCCCCAATCCCACCCCCCACCTCCCACTCCCCCACCCCCCACCACCCCAATCCCCACCCCCCCCACCTCCCACTCCCCACCCCCCCACCCCCCAATCCCCACCCCCCCACCTCCCACTCCCCACCCCCCCAATCCCCACCCCCCAATCCCCACCCCCCCACCCCCCACTCCCCACCCCCCCAATGCCCACCCCCCCACCTCCCACTCCCCACCCCCCCAATCCCCCACCCCCCACCTCCCACTCCCCCACCCCCCCCAATCCCCACCCCCCCACCTCCCACTCCCCACCCCCCCAATCCCCACCCCCCCACCTCCCACTCCCCACCCCCCCCACCTCCCACCCCCACCCCCCCAACCCCCACCCCCCCACCTCCCACTCCCCACCCCCCCACTCCCCACCCCCCCCCCCCACACCCCCCACCACCCCCAACCCCCACCCCCCCAACCCCACACCCCCCACCCCCCCAACCCCACATCCCCACCCCCCAATCCCCACATCCCCACCTCCCCCACCCCCCCAATCCCCACCCCCCCACCTCCCACCCCCCCACCCCCCCAATCCCACCCCCCCACCACCCACCCCCACCCCCCCACCTCCCACTCCCCACCCCCCCCACCTCCCACCCCCCCACCTCCCCAAACCCCACCCCCCCACCCCCCCACCTCCCACTCCCCACCCCCCCACCTCCCACCCCCCCACCTCCCCAAACCCCACCCCCCCACCCCCCCAATCCCCACCCCCCCACCCCCCCAATCCCCACATCCCCACCCCCCCACCTCCACTCCCCACCCCCCCAATCCCCACCCCCCCACCTCCCACTCCCCACCCCCCACTCCCCACCCCCCCCACTCCCCACCCCCCCCCACCTCCCACCCCCACCCCCCCAATCCCCACCCCCCCACCTCCCACTCCCCACTCCCCCACCCCCACTCCCCACTCCCCACCCCCCCACTCCCCACCCCCCACTCCCCACTCCCCACCCCCCCACTCCCCACTCCCCACCCCCCACCTCCCACTCCCCACCCCCCCACCTCCCCAATCCCCACCCCCCACCTCCCACTCCCCACCTCCCCAATCCCCACCCCCCCACCTCCCACTCCCCACCCCCCCAATTCCCACCCCCCACCTCCCACTCCCCACCCCCCCACCTCCCCAATCCCCACCCCCCCACCTCCCACTCCCCACCCCCCAATCCCCACCCCCCCACCTCCCACTCCCCACCCCCCCAATCCCCACCCCCCCACCTCCCACATCCCCACCCCCCCAATCCCCACATCCCCACCCCCCCAATCCCCACATCCCCACCCCCCCCACCTCCCACTCCCCACCCCCCCACCTCCCACTCCCCACCCCCCCACCTCCCACTCCCCACCCCCCCAATTCCCACCCCCCCACCTCCCACTCCCCACCTCCCCACCCCCCCAATTCCCACCCCCCCACCTCCCACTCCCCACCCCCCCACCTCCCCACCTCCCCACCTCCCCAATCCCCACCCCCCCACCTCCCACTCCCCACCCCCCACCTCCCACTCCCCACCCCCCCACCTCCCACTCCCCACCCCCCAATCCCCACCCCCCCACCTCCCACTCCCCACCCCCCCAATCCCCACCCCCCCACCTCCCACTCCCCACCCCCCCAATCCCCACCCCCCCAATCCCCACCCCCCACCTCCCACTCCCCACCCCCCCAATCCCCACCCCCCCACCTCCCACTCCCCACCCCCCCAATCCCCACATCCCCACCCCCCACTCCCCACCCCCCCAATCCCCACATCCCCACCCCCCCAATCCCCACATCCCCACCCCCCCACCTCCCACCCCCCACATCCCCACCCCCCCCACCTCCCACCCCCCACATCCCCACCCCCCCACCTCCCACCCCCCACTCCCCACCCCCCCACCTCCCACTCCCCACCCCCCCAATCCCCACATCCCCACCCCCCCACCACCCAATCCCCACCCCCCCAATCCCCACATCCCCACCCCCCCACCACCCAATCCCCACCCCCCCAATCCCCACATCCCCACCCCCCACCTCCCACTCCCCACCCCCCCAATCCCCACATCCCCACCCCCCCACCCCCCCACCACCCAATCCCCACCCCCCCACCTCCCACTCCCCACCCCCCCAATCCCCACATCCCCACCCCCACCACCCCAATCCCACCCCCCCAATCCCCACATCCCCACCCCCACCACCCCAATCCCCACCCCCCCAATCCCCACATCCCCACCCCCACCACCCCAATCCCCACCCCCCCCAAATCCCCACCCCCCCAAATCCCCACCTCCCCCCACCCAATCCCAATCCCACCCCCCCAATCCCCACCTCCCCCACCCAATCCCCACCTCCCCACCCCCCCAATCCCCACCTCCCCCCACCCAATCCCCACCCCCCAATCCCCAAACCCATCTCACTCGCTCTCCCTGAGTGAGGCCGGGCTTGTGGTCTGTACAGTAACCCCTGCAATTACTTTTGGTGAACCGCAAGTTAAGAAGCTCATCCGAGCGGGAAGAGCAGCTGAGAGACACCCTCCTAAACCCCGGGATCACCTTTCGGTACTGAAGCGTGTCCAGGTGCCTCTCCATACAGGCGGGTGCATTCAGCGGGACACCCCAACAGTTCTCCATGCCCACCCCGCCTCCTCCCCCGTCACCGGCAGCTCAGGCACCGCGTGCTTCCGATTGACCCCTAACCCCGCACATCTCGCGAGAATCCTCCCACCTCAGAGGGAAACGGTCACGGACGCCGCCATTTTGGTCTAGGGGTCGGTTGCGGAGAGGGTGGAGGCAGCATCTTTGCCGGGAATCTCTACTCTCTCCCTTCCTTTATAATCTCCCCTAGAACGGAGGCCTGCAGTTGACAGAGGAAAAAGTCGCGGTCATGTTGTCTCGCGTCGTCGTGGCTTCGGGTAAGAGAGAGGTTGTGGGAGATACCGGGGTTCGGTCAGACAAGGACACTGGAGGGGAAAGCGAGCGGATTGTGTTCCGAAGGCTGTCGGACACCACCTCCTCCCGGCCCCTGCGGTGCTCCTTCACCGGAGACACACTGCACACTTCCCGTTCCTGAACAGAGCTGCCGTAATGTCCCCGACTAAACAACCACAACAACAAAATAAAGGGCCACCGGGCCTGAAACGTTAGCTCTGTTTCACTCTCCCCAGACCCGCTTAGTTTCTCCAGAAACTTCTGGGCTTTTTGTCAGTGTTCCCTGTTGCTGGGGCCTGGCTCTTCACCTTCTCAAAGCAACGTTAGCCCTCTTAATCGATTCAGCGCTCACCTTAAAGGTCACAAAGGTGGCTAACCATCACCAGCCTAACAAGACTCATCCTCACCCAATGAGAGAGTTTGACAGGGGTAATGGGAACTGCAGATACTGGAGAACCCGAGATAACAAAGTGTGGGGCTGGATGAACACAGCAGGTCGAGCAGCATCTCAGGAGCACAAAAGCTGACGTTTCTGGCCTAGACCCTAGAAATTTGACGACCATGTTTGCAACACTTGGAACGGCAATGAAGGAGTTAGCCATTTAATCTCATTTTCGCTTGTGTTGATTTTTCTAACTATAGTTACCGTTTTCTTCTAACCCTGCTAATTGGTGGCCAGACAAGCCGTGTTGACAAGTGATTCAAAGATTTCTGGAGAGTGTTGCGTATATTGGAGTTCTGAATGCTTTTACCTACAAGGAGCTACTGAAGCTTTATACGCAACACGGACTTCAAAAGCAAAGCCAGGAAGCTTGAAACATTCGGCAGATTATGCTTTGAGGATATAGCTGTCTATAGAGGGGTGGCGATGTGCAGTATGAGAATGAAATAAGATTTCAATCTGAGGCTAAAATCCAGCCCAGCCCTTAGTGCAATTGAAGGTCTCAAAATAGCAAACCCACTATCAGGTTTGATGTATGCGTACTGAATCCAAATTTGCTAAAGATTTATGAGCAAAGTTTGATCTCATGACTAAGCTCAGACATTGTGTCACCTATTTTTTTTTTAAAAATGAAGTTTGGATGCAATTTTCAATTGTTTCTGATTGTCTGAATATACATGTTTTGTTTAATCAATATGGTAACTCATTAAAACAAATGAACGAACTGTGAATGCCGTAAGTCAGAAACACAAGTTGCTGGAAAAGCTCAGCAGGTCTTGCAGTATCTGTGAAGAGAAATCAAGAGCTAATATGTTGGGTCCAATGACCCTTCCTCAACAGATCTGAGGTGGTAGAGCAACAGCAACTTCTGTTGATGGTAACTGTTTATATAATTTTAGTGAAAACAGTAATGAATAGCAATACAGAATAAGGCCTGGTAGTATTTGGCCCTGGGCCAAATGTCAAATTACTATGTTTTCTTTATAGTTTCTGTTGTTCTATATTATGTTGTTCTATTACTTAAAATTGCGGAGACTGAGGGCTTTAGAAACCTCCCACAACAGTGAGATGTAAAGACATTTCAAATCAAAAAAAGTGACCTAGCTTCATTTTAAATGTGGGACCAAGCATACTGGAGGTTTATTTCTGCTACTGTTCCTGTACAACTAATGACAAGCTGAAGCACTGTGATTTTTTTAAACCATTGGCATTCACATTATCTTGTCACTTCTGGGACATGACCAATGGAATTGGCATCTGATGTTTGAGGGTCCCTAGTAAAAAGTTAGGTTGGTACTGTTTCTAACAGCTGGAAGATTGCCAATTAAAATTTGTCCAAATGATAATTGACTCCAAAAGGGTAGTTGGTACAGAAAGTGAAGATTGAGCCTATGCTGTTCAGACTTCAGGGCATAAGCTACTGTCACCGGATGAATTTGAGTGTTTGTTTTCTGCATTGATCCACAAAAAATGCTGAGAATAGTTTCATTTGTTAATTCACTTACTGACCAATTTATGCTTGTTTAAGTGTTTTTGTATAATTTTTTTTCAGCTGGTGCTCTGAAGACTTCAGCCCCTATCACTGCCAGGTTAGTAGTAGTTTCTTGACTATAGAAGTTAACCAAAATGATAAATGTTTGATGCAATCCATTGCAAAAGTTGCAAAATTATAATTGCTGTGTTTTGTTGCACTTGTTAATTCAGGGTACCATTTCACCACATCTTCCTTGACCTATAGAATCCATATTCTGCTATTCTAATTGGGAGTAAAATGAAATAGTCTGTACATTTTGAATGAGTAAGGTTTAAATAAACGGTAGTGATCATCATTTCACCCAGGGAGCCCTCCTGAGACAAAATTATAATGATTTTTCAAGCAATGATAATTTTTGCCTAAAATCTGAAAATTATGCAGCATTGTCAATAGTTTATTTTATTTTCCCAGCGTATTGCCAGTATCCAAGTCTTTTCATATAAGCTGTCAGCCTCGGGCACCAGTGCCACCCCTTCCCGAGGAAGGAGGCAAAGTGCGTCATGGTTTGTTTCCAGAAGAATTTTTCCAATTCTTGTACCCAAAAACTGGGGTAACAGGTCAGTGCATAATAGCTTAACAAATACAGCAGATGTATAGTGAATTGCAAAGTATAGTTGAAATTATGATGTAATAGAGCCCAAACACCAACATAGACTGTTTGGGCTGAATAGCCTGTTTCTGTACCGTCTATTCTATGCAGTCCTCTGTTTTCTAAATTGCTTTATTTATCCTTTTTAGTTGTGTTAAAATACAGGTTGTTGGTTTCCACTGCTTCACATTTCTAGAAATATCTTTTGTGAATATTTTATTTTTAGATTTGAACTATAATTTAGTCCAAACCTTGGGGATGGGGGGAGAAATTTGACTGAATGATAAGTGGAAGTGTTGCTTCAAATTCATTAATTACTTGCAAGTTGACAGAACTGTATCTAAAGTGTTGGTATCACTAAAGACCATTTGGAAAGTACTGTTTAATGTTCTAGAGTTAAGTGTTTAGCTATTAATGAAGGCTAACCTTTGATTGCATTGGACTTGTTTTCTGTACAACTTAGTGTAAGAAATTGAATTGTCTTCTACTTAAATGGTATTTGAATTATTGTATAATTTTAATGAACAGAAGAAAATTTTTCTGACCTGAGTCACCTTTAATGCCTTTATAATCAATCTTTGTATCTGTTTATGTGTTTCTTTCTGTTTTCATTAGGCCCTTATATGTTTGGTGTTGGGCTGTCGACTTACCTTCTGTCAAAGGAAATTTATGTCATCAACCATGAAACATTTTCAGCTATCTCGATTGGCATTGTTATCCTCTATGCTGTCAAAAAGTATGGCAAGGACGTGGCAAAATTTGCTGACCAATTGAATGAGGTAAGGATATTGTGATTTTTTAAAAAAGTTGTGGCGGAAACATAAGAACCAATAGCGGGAAGAGACTTTTGTCCCAATGAGCCTATTCTACCCTTCAATACAGTCATGACTGATCTTGATCCTCTTCCCATTTGGCCCCTATGTCACTTGGTTCCCTGAGAGAGCAAGGATCTGTTGATCTTTCCAAGATCAAATTCTGTTTGGATGTGATGCTTTAATCTAAGCGTATGAAATACACATTGACTTTTTTAAAATGGGCACTTTTCTCATTGCTTGGGATTGTATGAATACGTTTAATATAGTAGTTAAAAGTAGACTAGCAACCAGTGCAACCGTTGTTAAATGATACCTTTATTTTAAAATAGTTTTGTGAACCTATTCCTTTACTAAATTTCCTCTAAGAAATGTTTTGTTCAAATTCTCATTGACAAAATACCAGTGACGTATTAATAGTTCACCTGCATTCTAATACACTACTTTGACAATTTCAGGCCAAGATTCAAAAAGCACAAGAAGTAAAAGATCTAGCCATTAGCAGCTTACAAGAAGCTATTGAAGCAGAAAAGAAAGAACAGTGGAGAACAGAAGGACGCCATCACCTTTTTGATGCAAAGCGGGTGTGAATGCATTTTGTTTTAGTAGTTGATTTTTAATTATTTGCAATTTATTGACTGTTTACTCTTATCATTTGCAACAGTTTTAAATTTAAGTCAATGATGTTACCAATGGTGTATATAATGTGTGTATAAAAATATGAATTTTTAATGTTCACTGCATTATGTTACAAATATTATCAGAGATAGCAGGTGCAGGCATTTACAAATTTTGTCTGCTTGCAGAACAATGTTGCAATGATTCTAGAAACCAACTACCGTGAACGACTGCACATGGTGTACGATGCAGTGAAGAAACGTCTAGATTACCAAGTCAGTCTCCAGCATCTACAGCGAAGATTTGCGCAACAGCACATGGTTAATTGGGTGGAGAAGAGTGTAATCCAGAGTATCACACCTCAGCAGGTAGGCAGAGAAATAAACTAAAAGGCACTGGTTTTCATATTGACCAACCTGTTAATAAGGCATAATTATAAAATTCCCAACTCCATTTTAATATGTTTAAAAAC
The DNA here is from genome assembly GCF_030684315.1 of Stegostoma tigrinum. NCBI lineage: Eukaryota > Metazoa > Chordata > Chondrichthyes > Orectolobiformes > Stegostomatidae > Stegostoma > Stegostoma tigrinum. The sequence continues at coordinate 18,114,451 of NC_081374.1, read as the reverse complement.
ATGCAGACCTTTCTGCAGTATGAAAAGACTTTTTACGTGTATCCAGATTACAGCAGGCATGTGCAAGATAACAATTTGAACCACCCAACACATTTGGAACAGGCGTTTATTTCAATGCATCCAAATCATGTTTGCAGCAGATTTGTGCATATTTTTCATTCCTTCCCCACCTTTTTCAGAGAGGAATCTTGCATTGGACTGTAATTCTTAAGTATCTTCGCTACTTCTATAATTTCTTTTTGGAAATCATTTATTGGATGTGGAAATTGCTGGCTGGGCCAGCATTTATTACCCTTCCCTAGTTGCTCTATGAAGATGGTGAGAAGACCCATTGGATCATTACAGTCTATTCTATGCAGATAGCTTTGCAATACTGTGGGGGGAGGCGAGTTCTAGAATTTCAAGCCAGCAATTCTGAACAAACAGCAATATATTTCCAAGTCTAGATGGTGAGTGATTTGGAGGGCAACTTTTCTGGTGGTGGTGTTCCTATGTATCTATTTCTCCTCTTCTAGATGGTAATAGCTATGAATTTTCACATGGGAAATTGAATGTGTCTGTCAGATAAAATACAGATGCCATTTTTTATATTATTAAGATTCTGATATTCTGAATTTGTTACTAAATGATTGGGACCTCACTGACTCCTCCCATTTTCCTAAATCTGGCTGAGACTAACTGACAGTAGACTCCGATCTTTCTGCGTAACCATTGTGCCACACTTTTCTAAGTTTTTTAGCTTTTTATTCATGTTATGACTAAAAATAATGTGTTATGGCTAATATTTTGCTTTTCTCTTCACAGGAGAAAGAGAGTATTGCCAAATGCATCTCTGACCTCAAAGCACTGGCAAAGACTGCTCAAGCAAGGGTTTAACCTTGATCCAGAATTGCTATTGACATAACATCTCTGCAGATATGCAGAATTTTATGTATATGTAACACTGAAAAAATGTAACCTAGCTTCCTTATAAATGTTCTTGTAATCTGGAAGAGAACATTAAATGAAATGTTGATAAATCTGCAGTTGATATTGTTCCTTCTACTTATTTGCCATAACTGTCTGTATCACGTTTAGAGATGCTATCTATGGAGCATGTTTAGTTTTTTGTCTAATTTTCATTTTTTACATATCAACAGCATTCAGTTTAATTCTCAATTGCTAGTAGTAATGTTAGTTTAATATCCTTTCATAGGATGTGGGTGGTGTTGGCATAGCCAGCATTTATTGTCCATCCTTAATGGCACTTGAGAAGATAATGGTGAACCATTGTAGTCCATCTGTTGAAGATATTCCCACAGAGCTGTTAGGAAGGGAGTTTCGAAATGTTGATACTGTAATAGTGAAGGAACAGCAATATTGTTACAAGCCAGGATAGTGTATGGTTTGGAAGTGAGTTAGTTGCTGTAGTGCTTCTTGTATATACTGTACATTGTTGCCATCCTGTCGATTTGAGAGAGTAAAATGTAAGGTGGTGGATAAGGCCCAGATCAAGCAGATGATTCTGTCAGAAATCTTTTGAGCTGCTTGAGTATGGACAAAGTCAGAAGTCACACAATACGAAGTTATAGTCAAACAAGTTTATTTGAAATCAAAAGCTTTTGGTCCGTGGCCCCTTCGTCAGGTGAAGTAAGAGAGAAACACAAAGAACACAGAATTTATGGGCAGAGAGGTTAAAAGACCATACAAATGGTGTGGGTGGAATGTTGAATAGTAAGTCTCTGCAGGTTATCAGAAGTGTCAGATGGTATGAGTAAAGTGTCACAGTTGAATAACAAGTGAAAGAATGCCCCATAATCCAATTAAATGAGGCAGAAGATTAAAAATTAAATTTTTAATAAACTAAAATACAAAAAATTAAAAAGGTGCTAGAGACAAACAAAATGACTGGAATAAAATGATATCAGAATCACATCCTGAGGGTCTAATCAAAAATAAGTAATCCAAAACTGTACAAACAAATTAAGGAAGAGAGATCATAACAATTTATCCAGGTGATGGTGTCAAAACAGGACAGGGGGGAAGATTTCAGCTGTAGAACAGTGTGTTGGGGGTCACATGTAGCATGACGAGCCCAGGATCATGGTTGAGGCCGTCTTTATCAGTATGGAACTTGGCTATCAGTTTTGTTCAGCAATTCTGCGTTGTGTATCCCAAAGGCCATCTTGGAGTTGATTAGCCAAAGGTTGGAAACTGAGCGTCCTTGACCACTGAAGTGTTCACTGACTGGGAAGGAACATTTTCTGTCTGGGGGTTGTTGCATGATGGTTAGTCATCTGATGACTCAGCGTCTGCATGATCTGACCATTATACCATGCCTCGAGGCATCCTTGCCTGCAGTGTGCGAGATAGACAACATTGGCCGAATCATATCAGTATCTGCTGTGTTTGTGGCAGGTAGTGTTCTCATGCCTGATGGTAGTATCCACGTCAATGCCTTGACAACTCTGCAAGACATGTCAGGGTAATGTTATGTAGTGTTTTGCTCGATGTTCTCCTGAAGGCTGAGTAGTATGCTGTGAACGATGGTTTGTTTAAGGTTTGGTGTTTGTTTGAAGGCGCGAAGTGGAGGTGTAGGAGAGATGCTAGTCATCATTGACAGGCTGCGAAGAACATGATGTAGTTTCTACTCCGGGGAAGCACTGAGCGATGAAGGATACTCTAGTGGTCGTATCCTGTGCCTCTTCTGAGGAAGCCATTGCAGTTTCTTGCTGTGGCACGTTGGAACTGGCGATCGATGAGTTGAGCATCACATCCCATTCTTATGAGGGCATCCTTCAAAATCTTTTGGCGTTGTCTCGTTCCTGCTCATCTGAGCAGATCCTCTGTATGAGCAGGGCTTATCCATTGGGAATGGCTTCTTTAATATGATGTTAGGATGCAAGCTAGAGAAGACCAGCATCGTGGGGATACCTGTAGGCTTGTGGTAGGGTAAAGTACAAAAGGTGTCTGTCTTTGAAGATGTGTGTGTTGAAGAAAGAGATTGATTCTGAACGGTAGCCAGTGGTAAGTCTGATTGTGCGATGAAACTTGTTGACAGCACTCTGTAGTGGTTTCAATGATTCCTGCCATGAGTCTAAAGGAAGAAAATGTTGTCAATGTACCTCATGTATAGCATTGGTCAGAGGTCCTGCACAACAAAGAAGTCTTGCTCGACCGTGTAAATGAAAATTTTGGCATATTGGAGTGCTCATTTGGTTCCTGTGGCTGTTCTGTGTGAATGAAGAACTGAAGGTGAAGATGTTGTGGTCGAGGATGAAATGAAGAGTTGTAGAATGGTGTCTGGAAATTAGCACTTGTTATTAAGTAACGATGCTGTTGCAGTGATGCCATTGGTATGGGGGATGCTGGTGTAGAGTGCCGAAGCATCCGTTTTGATGAGGAATGTTCCTGGTTTGATTGGTCTGTGGGTGCTGAGTTTCTGTAAGAAATCTGCAGTGTTGAGACAGGGATTCCTTGTACAGTGGGTTTCAAAATGCCTACCACGTAGCCAGAGAGGTTCTCACACTGGGTCCCATTGCCTGATACGATGGGATGTCCAAGTGTGTGGACTTTGTTTATATTCAGAAGACAGTAAAAGTCTCTTACCTGACAAGTACGGGTGATGAGTGTGCATGGGATACTCAGAAGATCTGGATCAAAGGTCTTGATCGTTCTGTTCAGTGGATGGATTGTTTTTTGCTTGGATGGTGAGGTTGGTTTCTGTAGTGTTAGTGGTTGTTCAGTGTTGGAGCTGCATTCATCCTGGCCAGTGGAGAGTTTTTTCATCTCACGTCTGTGTTGTGTCCTGTAGATGATAGGCAAACTTTTGAGGAGCCAGGAGATGAGTGACTCTCTGCTGAACTCCATCTCTGACCTGATCTTGTGGTATAGTTTTTATGTGGCTGATACAGTTGAATTCATCTGTCCATGGCAGTTTTAGCAGTAGAGATCATCATACAAGCCTGGAGATGAAGTCCCACCTTCATATTGAAGATATCCTACATTGTGTTGTGTGACAGTATCATTGTGCTAAAGGGGTTGGACTTCAAACAGATCTAGCAACTCAGCTGGTCATCCATATGCATTCAGACCATTAGCAACAGTGCAATTGTGCTCAACGCAACCAGACATGTGCTTCATTCTACTAATAACTCGAGGCAAGGGCTAAATCCTTGCTCATGAAACGTGTTGGAGGACATGCTTACAATTGAGATGTCACTTGTGTGCTAAACAGCATACGCAGTAATACATTAACCCTTTCCACTGCCTCTTTGAAACACCGCAACAAGTTTGTTAAACAGAATTTCCCCTTCGGAATCCAATGCTTGATTTTTGTAAACAACCAATCTTTTTCCCATTTCTATAAACTTTATCACAAATAACTGTTCCAACAAGTTTCCCACTATTGAAGTTAAACTGACAGGTGAGTAGTTGCTGGGCTTGTCATTTGAGCCTTTATTTGGACAATAGCTGCAATTCTCCAGTGATCTGGTACTTTCTCTGAGTCTTGAGAGAATGGCAGTGCCCCTCAAATTTTCACTAACTTTCTTCAAAGTTCCTTCAATATCCTGAGATGCATCACACCCAGTCCTAGTTTCTTCTGAATTTTTAAGTTTTAATAGCTTATCGATCACTTTCCCTTTATTAAATTTTGAAACCATATAGTGACAGAGTATCCACCTCTGTCACTGTGGCCTGAGTTGTATTTACCTCTTTGGTAAAGACAGATGCAAAGTATTGACTTAACGTGCCAACTGTAACTTTCTTCCCCTTTTTCATCATGAATTGGCCCAACTCGTTGCACTACCCTATTACAACTATCACCTGTAGGAAACTTTGGGATTCTCCTTTATGTTAGTTATTTCTAATAATCCATATTTGCTTTTCTACTATGCTTTTCCACCTCTCCTCTGAACCATCTGTATTTCACTTTGTTCTCAACTGTATTTGCAATCTGATATCTGTTGTAAGTACACTTTGCTTCTTTAAACAGTATATTTCCTTTATCATCCAAGGAACTCTACCCCCTTGTTTTGAGGGAATACACCTTTATTGTACCCGACCAATCTCTTCTTTGAAAATAGTCAATTTCTCAACTTTTGTAGTTTTTTTTTCTGACAACCTTTCATGCCAGTCCATCTGGTCCAGCTATGTTCTTAGCCCATTGAAGTAGGGTCTTCCCCTAGTTTATTATTCTTACTCTGGATTACCTATTACAATAGGTAATCATCTTAATCTGAAGATACAATGATTACTGTGCCCACTCCCTTTCCTAGCCCTGTCCATTGACATTTGATCTTTTTGGCCCACCTAATTTCTCAAAACTTGATCCAGCAATGCATCTTTTTATGTTGGTCTGGGCACAAACTGCTGTAAGAAATATTCCTTAACATAGTCTAAGAACGCATAGACACTAACACTATCTTAGCTCGTATTCAGATTATTAAAGACTTCAGTTATACTCCATTTGTAATGGTGTCTCCCTGTAATATCCCTGCAGATTTGTTGCTCATATACTTGACACTAGTTAATGGTCTATAAACTGCGCAAAACAATGTAATTACATTCCTTTGTTGTTCCACAGTTCTAGCCAAATTGTTTTTGCCCTTGAACCATTGGAGATGTCCTATTTGTCCGGCACGTTTTCTATCTTTTCTGAACACCCAAAAATCTTTAACACCCAATCTTGACTTTCTTTGAGCTAGGTCTCTGTTATTGCCACAATGTCACATCAGTTTGCACCTGTAACTTCTCAATCCAATTGACCACATTCCATGCAAATAAAGGACAAGGAATTTTAACTTGAAATTGTTGAAGTCAGTATTGCCTCTGGAGGGCTCTGATGTGTCTAGTTGAGTGATGATGTCCTGCTTAATTAACTAACAGTTTCATTGGAATGGTAGGAACCCAGGGAAAGAAAAGATTCTCTTGTTCCTTGTTCTGTACTGATGCTTTTTTGTCAAAGGTTTCACTATATTTGACTCCAATATTCTCTCCGCAAGTCTGCTTTTGTTTTTATTCGTTTCTGGTTTGTAGACTTCACTATCTGGGCTGGGATATATTCACCACTCATTGAGAATCGGGAGAAGACGGTGATGAGTTGCCTTCTTGAACTGCAGCAGTGTTTGCAGTACAAGAACTCCCACAATGCTGTTAGGGACGAAGTTGATTACTCCATAAAGAAGATTCCTTCAAATTAGCCATAAATTTACATTTCACGGTTTGCACCTGAGTTGTTTTGTCTTGCTTTCTTGATTTTGGTAAGTCATACTTATCTTTTGTATTCCGTCAGAGGGAAGAACATACTTGACCTCATCCTGATCATTCTGCCGACTGCAGAATCTTTTGTCCGCAGTATCAGTAAGAGTAACCACCGCACAGCCCTTGTGGATACAAAGTCCTACCTTCACATTGAGAATACTTTCCTCTGTGTTGTGTGGCGCTATCAATGTGCTAAATGGGACAGATTTTGAATAGATCTAATGACTCAATTGGGCATCCATGAGGTGCTGTGGGCTATTGACAGCAGACAAATTGTTCTCCAATGCAATCTGCAACCTCAAAACCCAGCATATGCCCCACCCAACCGTTACCATCAAGCCAGGGGATCAATCCTGGTTCAATAGAAAGTGCAAGAGGGCATGCCAGGAGCAGCACCAGGCATACCGAAAAATGAGATATCAAACTGAAGAACTGGTACCAAACAGAACTATTTGTGTGCCAAACAGCATAAGCAGCAAGTGATAAACAGAGCTAAGTGAACCCACAAACAATGGGCCAGTCTTAAGCTCTACAGTCCTGTCAAATCCAATCATGAATGGTGGTGGAGTGTCTGTAAATATTCCCTTTTTTAATGATGCAAGAGACCAGCACTGAATCCCCTGAATCAGCAATTTGTGGGTGTTACCATTGACCAGAATCTCAACTGGACTCACCACATAAAGACAGTAGCTACAAGAGTAGGTCAGAGGTTATGAATACTGTGGCAAGCAGCTGACCTCTCGACTCAACAAAACCTGCCCATCATCTACAAGACAAGTCAGAAGTGTGATGGAATACTTCCCATTTGCCTGGATGGGTGCAATTCCAACAAAACTCAAGAAGCTTGGTACCATCCAGACAAAATTGCCCGCTGGATTGGCACCACATCCACAAGCATACATGCTCTCTGCCACCGATGCTCAGTAGCAGAAGTGTGTACTATCTCCAAGCTGCACTGCAGAAGTTCACCAAAGATCCTCAGACAGCATCTTTCAAATCAACAACCACTTCCATCCAGAACAACAAAGACAGCAGATACAGGGGAACACCAACACCTTCAAGTTCCATTCCAAGTAACTCACCATTGTGACTTAGAAACTTATCACCATTCCTCCACAGATATCCAGATCATTGATATTTTTATGCCATTTAAAATGGAAAGAAGTGTCTTTTCATGGCCAGCATCTCAAATATGTACTAGCACACATTCTTCGAAGTCAAAATACTCACTAATTATCAGCATCAATGATGAGGCCAAAAATATTTCAATCTTATTAAATTTGAAATGGAAGTTTGGTTGAGTCTAACAGCTTCAGTAGGAATGTCATTTTAAATGGAGGTGTAACCGTAGCTGTAACATAACAATGGTTTACCAACAACTACTTACATTTAAAGTGCAATGAAGGTAGATGGTGATGTAATGGTGATGGTGATCTGACTGTATTGATGATGAAGAGCCCTAGAATAACACTTTAGGTACATGGATTCAAATCTCACCATGACAGCTGGTGAAATGTAAATTCAATTAATAATTAATTGAAAACTAGAATAAAAAGTGCACTTGTCAGTGGTGATTGTTGTCTAAATCTATCCTTCAGAAGAGTATATTTGCCCTCCTGGCCTACATGTCATTTCAGACCTACAGCAATGTGGTTGAGTCTTAACTGGTCCCAGAAATGGCTCTAGCAAACCACTCAGTTCAAGGGCAATTAAGGATAGGCACAAATGCTAGCTCTGCCATGCCTCATGAAAGAACACACACAAAAAGACAAATGCAATGAGACTACACAAGTTCCCTTTCAGAAAATGTATAGAATCTTCAGACAGGCAAGAAAAGATGATGTGGTGACTAAAAGATTGTTGAAGAGATGGAGTTTGCAGAGACTTTACAGAAGAACAGAAAGGCAAAGGGATCTCAGAGAGAGGGAGAAAAACAGTTCTTGGACTTTTTTTGTTGAGTTGAAGTGTCGCAGATAGATTTATAATAAAAGAAGAAATTTTTGAACAAACTCGGCAAGTCTGGCAGGACTTGTGTCAAGAAAACAGATTCCACATTTTGGGTCGAGTGACTGTCTCTCAAAATAGCCTTGAAGAAGGGTCAGTGGACCAGAAACATTGACTTTGCTTTCTCTCCAGTGGCCATTCTTTATAGACCTGAAATGGTAACTCTGCTTTCTCTGCAAAGATGCTGCCAGATCTGCTGAGTCTCAACAGCAATTTCTGTTTTTATTTCAGGTTTCCACCATCCACAGTTCTTTGTTGTCTTTTTGTTATGAACAGATTTTGGTTTGTGATTCTTTATGATCAAATTCTTTTAATATGCGAGATGTGTGTGTGTTCTTATTCTCCGAATAATTTGTCCTAATTTAAAGAATCCACAAAGACTTGCTGCTGGAATTATATATTATTACATACCCACTTTAAAGGTTTAAAGAAAACGCACCTCAATTGCACAACTCACGCACAATACCACACACGGATGAAAGAAAGTACAATGATTATTTGAATTTATTCTATCTTCCTTCATAGAAAGCCTGTAGTTTCTTAGACAAGTGCAAGTTTTAACTAGTATGACCATCTTGTAAAAGCAGAAAATTCTGTCTAAGCAACCAGACTTCTTTTGGTTGGACTTTTTGAAGATTGTTTAAGAGATGAACTTAAAGTGGGAACAGGTTGTGTCTGGAGAGGGAAGCGTACTTCTCCCACTTTATGGTATAGTTCTTCATTAATTTGGCTGTACTTGCAGTTAGATCAATTATTGCCAGGTGGTCTGTCAGCCACAAAACAGCTTCTGCTGTTATTTTAAAAGTAGACATTAGGCTTGTTTGTCCATGTGAATTTTTACAAACCTAAATCTTCTTCAAAATGAGCTGCTGAGTTAGCCTATTGGATATGTGTCGTGGTTTTCACATCCTAAATGCTTGAGACAGTCAAAGTCTTTGTGTTCAGGTGAGGGTCCCATCACAGTACAATGAAAGAGTGATGGGATCCATTTCGTATTTACCTTATGCCATTCAGATTTAATGTCACTTTTGTCAGGGTGGAGAGGAAAGCGGCGGGAGCTAATACATTTCAGTATTTTTTTGTTCAGGGATGTGTCAATTTCACAGACAGCTGCTGATTATTTGCTTGAGTTTCAAAACTGCCCAAACGTCTCAGAATAAATTCAGCTACCTTTACGGATTTTGTGTTCTCTCTTTTAGAATATAGTCTTAAAATTTTTGACATCTTCATGTCTGCAATGGTCATGCCAAAGTGAAGAAGAATGCAGAAGAGTCTGGAACCAAAGGAGCAAAATTTTGGGGAATAGGATAAAATGATCAATAAAGGTGTGGTAAGGCCACACAGTGGTCAACAGATAAAAGCCTGCATTTACAGCTTAGATCTTTGGGAATGAGTATATTTTGGTCAGTGAGTGTTGGGGTGATGAATTCTGTATGAGAAAGGGTATGTATCACAGATTTTTAGACAACATAGACAAAAGGAGGTGGTGGCCAGCCAGGGTTAATTGTGTAAAGGGAAAATACTGTGGATCCTTGAAATCTGAAACAAACATAGAGCATGTGGGAATAACTCAGCAGGCTCGATAACATCTGTGGAGAGAGAAACTGAATTAATGTTTCACCTGGCACTTCTGACCCCTCTGAATTCTGACCAAGAGCCATACCAGACTTGAAAAGTTAACTCTGTTTCATGCTCCATAGATGCTGCCAGGCCTGCTGGGCTTTCCCAGCATTCTCTGTACTTGTTTTCAGATTAGTTGAAGATTGAAATGCATGCACAAGAATTTCAATGTTTAAGGAAGTGATATTATAAAGGGAGTTGACGGGTGATATCTCTGGATCTCTGGGCATGGCATATGAAGTTCAGTTTAGTTGGTTCATTTACCTGGGTTGCAGTTTAAAAGAGTATTAGAATGTAAGGATGAAAAAGGAGATGTAGTGTGTCTAGAACCAAGTATTAAGAAGGAAATGAGTACTCGACTGGACTTTCATAACTAAACAACAAATCAATTTAAAAGGAATGATATGTAGATAATTTTTTTTAAAATGCAGAAATAGCAAATTTGAACTAATGGTTTTGTATCTCTCCTTTTACAGTTCCCTGTTTGAATCCTACACTGAAACTGTGCAAGTTGAAATCACATTCTTTATGGCTGTTGTTATGATGCATTCTCAACCCTTTGACCTCAGTGATGCTGCCGACCACACTATTCACTTTTAATAACATTGCTCTGCTGTGCAGCTAGATTTGGCTGTCCCTAGTCCTATTCCCTCAGTTTCACCTGAGCAGTCCCCTGAATGTTCACCTATCGATATTTCCTTCCCTTAGCTATGTTCGTCCATTTGCCAATTTCATCTGAATACATGGAGTCAACACTATGGACGATGATAATACTCAGCTAATCCTCATTGTCTCCTTTGCAGGTCATTTCCTGAGCTAATTTTAATACCATTACCAAAGAAGGGCTTCAGTGTTGGGGTAGCATTTAATCTCATGGGACAGTGTCAGATAGGGGGCTCTGCTGTCTTCCTGTCTCTATCCCAATTACGTACCTCACTGGAGGGCTTTAAATGCAATTAATGCCCACCAAAAGGCGTCTTCACACCGCAGTCAGTATTTAACTACTGGCAAGTAGGGCAATTATCATGAAGGAGACATAACAACCCCATCCCACCAAATAACCTGTGACCTGGCGTCCCTCACTGGGCAATGATGGTAGTTACTGTTTTTCTTGTGTTGGTACTGCCCACAATAAACAGTTGCCAACCTCTGACTGGCTGGCAGCTGTCAGGTGGGGAAGCTGAAATTTTGACCCTGGTATCCTTGACTCTGGGGACAGCCTATTGTTCGTCACCTGAGGCACTTACCATAGACGCGCCTTTCCCAAAGCAGGCAATGTGGGTCTCTTGCCAAGTCCCCAGCTGGCAGACCGAAACCCTGTCACTTCGATTTAACACTAACCTTTGTCTTCATCAATTTGGCTGACATTTGATTGTGCATAAGTTGCAGTTTTTCTCTTTGCCCCGCTTTGTCTCCACTTACAAACATTTACTCCCAGTTCCCATGCTTTTCACATTTAATATTCATATCCCTGTTTTTGATTTTTTTTCCTGATGGGTAAGCCTCAGCGGCATAACGGCTGTTGTTACATGAAATAATGTTTGAAGCTGATTTCTTAACAGCTTTTAAATGGGAAGTAGTCATAGGATGAACTCTGTAAGACGGAGGCTTTCTGTCACAACATATCTATGCCAGTAGAATACAAGAAGATAAAAAGTCTAGAAGATGGATAGGGAAGAAATGAATGTAATTAAGTGAATGAATTATTCAAGAGAAAAAGTATAGATGGATTGAATTACAGCCATGATGGTGTAGTAATAATGTCACTGGACTACTAAACCTAGGCTAATATTCAGGGGTAACAAAGTGTGGAGCTGGATGAGCACAGCAGGCCAAGCAGCATCTCAGGGCACAAAAGCTGACGTTTCGGGCCTAGAGATACTGCTTGGCCTGCTGTGTTCATCCAGCTCCACACTTTGTTATCTTAGATTCTCCAGCGTCTGCAGTTCCCATTATCATTAATATTCAGGGGTTGCTGGTTCAAATCTCACCAAGGTGAATGGTTGGGATTAAATTGACTTAATAAAGCTGGGATGTGGTAGTTATCGTTGATTGTTGTGAACACTGACTTGGTTCACTAATGTCCATTAAGAAAGGAAATTTCCCATCCTTATCTGCTACCACATGTGACTTCAAACTCACAAAAAAGGCTGCCTTTTAACTGCACCCTTAAATAGTCTAGAAAGCTACTCAGTTTATAGGCAATTACAAATGGGCAACAAATGCTGCCTTTGCTGGTGAACTCACTGAAGTTATAAGTTTCAAAGAAAGACCAATATTTCTTTGACCCTCAATTGTTGCACTCATTAGCACCCGCTTTTTTTTCCAGGTGCATTCAAGTGAGATTGAAAGGATACTTGAGTATAGCTTTACATTGGCAAAATTTGTACACATTGGCCACACTTTCAGATTGTGCCCAAACATAAACCTTTGGACAGGGAAAAACTTGCCATTCTCTTAATATTTGATCCATTTACAAAGACCATGACAATGTTTATTTGGAAAGTGGGTGGTCGTCACCTAATCCTAAAATTGCAGTGCGTTGTGAAACTGAAAACTTACATAAAGTACCATTGCAACAAGTGTTATGGGCCAGACCTAACCCCCTCAAATCATGTCAAGGAGGTAGCCTAGACCCCAGCTTTTCTTATTTTAAGGGTAAGTGCCAGGCATTGTGTTCTGGGTATAATTCGATTGGTCAAACTATTAGTCTTGAAGCAAAACACACTTTATTCATGCACTACAGTTAAAATACAGACGAAATAAAAAGAAAAGAAATGGCTTAACTGTTAGACTATCAAAATACTTACCAAAATAATAAACTACTCATTAAATGTTCCAAAACAGTGACATCTCATAAGCACATTCTTGGCAAAGGCAAATCCAGTAAAATAGATTGTCTCACATGCAATTCTAGCAGCAGAAAGAAAAACCAAGATTTTAGCTGTAGTAAAGAGAGTGAGATGTGGCATTTTTCACAACCCAAACAGCTGCTGAATGCTAAACTAAAAACCCTGGTTCTGTCGGAGCTTGACTCCACCCATTAAGGCTACCTCTATTATTCCAACTTTAGAAAAAAAAAACCTAGGTCTCTCAAGCTCTTTACTTTATTGGCATGAAGCAGACTGCTCTGTACGTCTGTCTCAATCTTCCTTCATAAAAGAACAGTCAAAACAGCCCCTTAAAGCCATAGTATCATCACACCAGGTAGTTGGATAATTGACACTTTATTGATGAAATACATAGAAACAACATTCTACAGATTGACTTACAGTCAGTAGGAACAGATACATGATTGTGTTTCAGTGGTTTCAGCGACATTTGATTATACCAGAAATAAGAGTAGAAAATTCTACAAATACTCACAGCTCTGGCAACATCTATGGAGATTTAAAAAAGGAGTTAACTTTAGAGTAGAGTATGATTCTTTTTCAGAACTGAAAGGGACTGAAAAAGTATTATTTTTGCTGTTGACAAAGGGGAAGGAGGAGTGAGTGGAACAGATCGTAAGAGTGCCCAGAGCAAAAAGGTATTGCCAGTGCTAATAATGGTAAAGGAGAATAGAAATGTAAAATTAGTGGAAATGGAGGTTTGAAAGGGCAAAAACTGATCCACTCTGCTGAGAACAAAGTCTACAAGACATGGTCATTGTTGGGCTGCTGTAAGACAAATGGAGGACAGAGGTCATACCTTGAAGCCATGGAGCCTAATTTGTAGGCTGCCTATGTAAAAATGACATCTTGTTTATTCAGCTTGCATTGAGCTTCATTGGAGCCTTCAGCAGGCTCAGGATTGAAATGTTAGTATGGAAGCAAGGTGGGTTATTAAAATCGTAAGCATACACAGCAAGTATATCAGTGAGCTGTAATGTAAGTAGATTTTTTTTGAAGGGCTTTAAGAACAGAAAATAAAACAAAATTGCAGATACTGGATGTATGAAATGGAAGCACAAAAGTTGGATTAGCACAATGGTCAGGCAGTATCAGTGGGAGATATAAATAAATTGATGTCACAAGTGTCAGAACTGAGAGATTAAAAGAGATTATAGCATTAATAACTTCATCCACATTGGTGAGATGAAATTCCAATTTAACTTTCTGGCCTGTTTTCAACACAACTATAAGTTTCTTGTTGCTGTGCCTTCAAATCCTCTCCCTAATCTATCTGAGGCTCTCTGTTTAATATTCTACATTGAAGTTCAATGCAAATAAAAGAAGTAGCACTGTACCTTTCCATTAGACGCTTTGTAGTCTCTGAGTGTAATATTGACACTCACTGTGTCTCCCCGTTTCTCTAACAGAAAGTACTAATGTTGAGAGACAATGATAATTGCAGTGATTCTAGGGGATGGGGAAATAAATGTAGTGGTTTGTGGTATGAACTGTTCATCAGAACACCATATTGGTGATTGGTCTGCTGCTCTCTTTTACTGAATTCTGCTCCACTTTATCATGTTACCATTTCTACACTCAGCAGCTCTGGCAGTCTATGTGGACAGAGATGTTCCACAGAAGCTGCTAGACCTGCTGCATTTTTCTAGCATTTTCTGTGTTTGCTTCAGATTTCTAGCATCCACATTGCTATTTGCTTTTATCCCTCATCTCGTTTCCATCTCCTCAGTTGTTCATTTGTTTTGTGTATCTTGTAAAGGTCTTTAACTTCTTCTGATTTCTATCATTAAGACTTACTGTCTTATCCGTTACAGCTTCATCACGATTACATGTTTCCACTTAAGCACTTCTGTCATCTGTTTTATTCAGTTCCTCTTTAAATGCCAGTTGTCTGTAACATCTTCCACTGCTGAGGTAGGGTCTGCACTTGAAATGTTAACTTGTCTGGAAATATATTCTCAGTGACCAGCAGATAGATGTAGAAAAAACTGTCTTATTAACAAAGAAAATCTTGTCCACAACGTTTTTTGCATAATCTGCCATATTTTCTGATAATATTGCCAGGACATTTCATTTCATTGGCACATTTCGTTAACTAGAAAACTACTTTTAATTCATCAGAAATTGCAAAACCATCCAAAATGCAACCTGCTTCAATTTTTAACGATATTTTTAGAACCACTTCAAAAACATGACTTGATTTTGAAACTCTTCAAACATCTGACAGTCTCTTCTGAACATTCGATAATTTTCATTTTTCTCTAGCTGATGATCTTGCAACTACCATAGAATCCCTACAGTGTGGAAAAGGCCATTCAGCCCGTCAAGTCTATACCAACCCTCCAAAGAACACCCACCCAGGCCCACTCCCCCACCCTATCCCTGCAACCCTACATTTCCCATGGTTAATTCACCTAACCTATATATCCCTGGACAATTTAGAATGTCCAATCCACCTAACTTGCACATCTTTGGATTGTGGGATGAAATCGGAGAACCTGAAGGGACAATTACAGGGCCAATTTGCAAACTCCACTCAGACAGTCACCCGAGGGTGGAATCAAGCCTTGTATTGTAGCGCTGTGAGGTAGCAGTGCTAACCATTGAGTCACCATGCCACCTTATATCAGGAATAGAAAAGCTCCAATATCATTCAGAGCGACTCATGGATATATGGGATGGTAGCACAATATTCGTGTAATGATGGCTACTCGTTGATTGGCATAGCAATCCATATTTGCCTGGACAATGGAATGTAGAACAAGAATGCACCTGTGTGCAAAGGCACTTAAGTATAAGATCAGAATTTGCTTTTATCGAATATTACAGCTGGAGTTGGGAAAGTTGATTCTTCATATTTTAGTATCTTAATATGGTTTGCAGTCAATTGTATTAACATAATTATGCAAAATTTTCTGATATGAAATGAGGGAGGCACTACCTGCACAAGCTAAAGTTTTCGCTCTGCTGCATTTGTTGTTTGTCTATGATAAATTTTCTTTTTTAAAGGATTGTTAGAGTTGCATCAGGCATCAAGTTGATGCTGAGTGGGAGTAGTCTTCCCACGAGGATGAGGACAATGGGGATGAGGAGATCCTCCTTGACCATGATAGAGCTCATAAGTGTCAGTCTCTGTAAACCCAACAGGACCTGATTGAAATCCGGCTGCAGCAGCTGAGAGCTGTGCTCAAATAACCAAAGGCTCATCACTGGTTATGATACCAGCGTTTGATTTGCGTGTGAGGGTGAACTACAGACTGCTGTGGTTTTTTTTGTGTTCCCTTTTGGCGGCAGTAAATAAATGCCCCTGTTTAAAATTACCCAATTGCTTCTTTCTTTGTTATGTTCCTCTACTGAACAATGACCAGATGCAGTTTTGCAGTGGGCATTGGGGGGCAGAGTGGTAGTGACATTTCGATTGGATGTAACTACAGAGGGTAAACTGTGTGGCATGGTGGATAAACAGTGGCAAGGTTCAGAGAATGGCGTCATATGTACAATGGAGTGTCAGCTATTTGCTGTCTGCTGTGATCAGCTATGCGCTGTGAGCAGTGTTGCGTTGTGGCTGTTGTGCCATTACACTGCTGATGAGGGCCAAACGGGGAATAACACTTGTCTGGTTGCATGTCAACTGTTCAAAATGGCACAGGCAGAAGGGATGCTGGTGTTTATGTGGCGATCCAATGGAAATCAGGAGGGCAAAAAAGAGACATGAGATAGCTTTGGCAAATAGGAATAAGGAGAATCTTAATGGATTCTACAAATATTAAGGACAAAAGAGTAACTAGGGAGAGAGTTGGGCCTCTTAAAGATCAACAAGGCTATCTATGAGTGGAACCACTGGAGATGGGGGAGATAGTAAATGAGTATTTAGCATCAGTGTTAGATGTGTTAAAATGCATAAAGGTGGATAACTCCCCAACCTTTGATCAAATGTACCATAGAACTCTGTGAGAAGATAGGGAAGTGATTGTTGGGCCTCTTGCTGGGATATTTTATAATCAATAGCTGCAGGTGATGTGCCGGAACATTGGACGTTGGCTAATGTGATGCCACTATTTAAGAAAAGTGGTAAGGAAAAGTCAGGGAGCTATAGACCGGTGAACGTGACATCAGTGGTGGGCAAGTTGTTGGAGGGAACCCTGAGGGACAGGATTTACATGTATTTGAAAAGGCAAGGACTGGTTAGGAATAGTTAACATGGCCTTGCAAATGTCAAATTTATTGAGTTTTTTGAAGCAATAACAAGGAGGAATGGTGGACATGATCTACATGGATTTAAATAAGGTATTCAACAAGGTTCCTCATGGCAGACTAGTTAGCAAGGTTGGTGCCCATGCAATACAGGGAGAACTAACCATTTGGATACAGAACTGGCTCGAAGGTAGAAGACAGAGGGTGGTGGTGGAGAGTTGCTTTTCAGACCGGAGACCTGTGACCAGTGGTGTGCCATAAGGATCAGTGCTGGGTCCACTGCTTTTTCTCATTTATACAAATGATTTGAATGTGAACATAGGAGGTATCATTAGTAAGTTTGCAGAGGACAGCAAAATTAGAGGTGCAGTGGACAGTGAAGAAGGTTACCTCAGAGTACAATGGCATCTTGATCATTTGGACCAATGGCGGAGGAGTGACAGGTGGAGTTTAATTTAGGTAAATGTGAGGTGCTGCAATTTGGAAAGGCATATCAGGGCATGACTTATACATTTAATGGTAAGGTCCTGGGGAGTGTTGCTGAACAAAGAGAGTGCAGGTTCATATTTCTTGAAAGTGGAGTTGCAGGTAGACAGGATAGTGAAGAAGGTGTTTGGTATGGTTGCCTCTATTTGTCAGTGCTTTGAGTATAGGAGTTGTGAGGTCATGTTGCAGCTGTACAGGACATTATTTAGGTCACTTTTGGAATATTGTGTCCAATTCTTTTCTCCCTGCTATAGGAAGGATATTGTGAAACTTGAATGGGTTTTGGAAAGATTTACAAGGCTGTTGCCAAAGTTGGAGCATTTGCGCTATCGGCGGACTGGGGCTATTTTCCTCATAGTGTCAGAATTTGGGGTGTGACCTTATAGAGGTTTATAAAATCATAAGTAGCAGGGAGAGGGTAAATAGATAAAGTCTTTCCCCAGGGTGGGGGGAGTCCAAAACTAGAGGTCATTGGCTTAAGGTGAGAGAGGAAAGATTTAAAAGGGACCTATGAGGCAAATCTTTCACACAGAATGTGATGCTTGTCTGGAATGAGTGGCAGAAGGGCGGTGGAGGCTGGTACAATAACAACATTTAAAAGGCATCTGAATGGGTATATGAATAGGAAGTGTTTAGGGGGATAAGGGCCAAATGCTGGCAAATGGGACAAGATTTTTAGAATATCTGGTTGGCATGGATGAGTTGGACCGAAGGGCCTGTTTCCACGCTGCATAATGCTATGACTGTATGACTCAATGAATGATGAGCTATTCCAGAAATGACTCATAATCTGTCACCTAAGAAAGGATTTAAGACAGATGGATAGGTTCTTGATTGGAAAGGAGGTTGAAGGTTATGGGGAGAAAGCAGGAAAACACAGTTGAGACACATATCTGCCATGACCCAAAAGCAAAGCAAATTCGACAGGCTGAAAAGCCTAATTTTGCTCCTAAATCTTTTTACATTCCCATAAATTTCATGAATACTGGGAGTATTTCAACTAAATTCCAAGTCAGAAATCAGATGCCACCAGCAGATTTATTTGAAATCAGAAGCTTTCAAAGCAGGTGAAGTGAGAGAGAAGTACATAGGCACAGAATTTATAGGCAGAGAGATCAATGGTATCTCTCTGCCTGTTGATTCCCCTGCCCATAAATTCTGCACCTGTGTTCTCCTCTGTCACCACCTGACAAAGGGGCAACATTCTAAAAGTTTGTGATTTCAAATAAACCTGTTGGACTATAACCTGGGATTCTCTGAATTGTGACCTTGTCAGCCCCAGTCCAACAACAGCACCTCTACATCTTAATTAAATTCTACACAACATTCCTTCAAAGAAGATCTTATTCTTGCAACAATTCATAGACTTGATGGGCTGAAGGATGTCTTCTCTGCTGTATGACTCTGACCTTGCAAAGTCCAATCTTCATACAGTTTATTTAGCCTTTCTTGCTGTTGTCCTGCAATTTCAAGTTTAATGTTAATGAAGTAAGTTTGTGACATGTTTCTGTACTGTACCTTGGCGTGACTTTTTATGAAGAAACCATGAATCTTATTATTTCCCTTTGCAGTCCTTCAATAAAATGGAATTTTGTTTTTTTAGCCTGGATCCTTTATTTGTCCATGAAACTTCTTGTTGCTGTCATTCCTTTAGTCATGCAGCTGAATAAGTGCAGAAGTAATGGTAAGTCATTTACTGACTTTGAAATATGTAACAGAAATATGTTGACAGAACCTGCTAAATGAGCTGTTTCTACATGATGCAAGCTGAAGTATAACGTCAAGCAGTGTGAAAATTCAGATGTTTTAGTGCAATTTGCTTTCAATTTTCTCTTATCTCCCCATAAAAGCACTAACATTGTACGTCACTGTAACACATTCGGGCCAATTTTAGCATTTGTTGTCGCAGTTAGCCAACCCATCACTGACTTAGAATTTCATTAGTTTTTAACCGAAGGAACCTACACTAATCAGTGCCTCTACCCATCAGAGAACGACAGAATCTAAATTAGATTAAAAATGCTGAGAAAAAAACTGTGATTCTTCTGTAACTTATTTAATGTTTACTTCCATTAGGTGCAACTGGAGAAAGTGATTGAGAAAACATTCGGTAAGGACATAAAACAGTGAATTATCTCCTGCAAGTAAGTGGCCATTTATTGTGTTTAAAATCCCATATTTCACATTCTACTCACAAATTAACAAATTGGGCAGGAGAAACTGTAATTGTAGTATTCCTGATTTTAAAAAAATGTCTATGATTAGACTTGTAAAGTTAGAATTTACTGTATTCAGCTGTTAACAAATTCCTGGTCCTCTTTGGAAATATTCTCTATTTTCACTTGCGATATTTCAATCAATTACATTAGTTTGAGCCATTGAGAAACACAACTAATTGTGGTCGAAGGCTCATTTGCCTTTTGCAGGACTATCAATTATAAAATGGCTCGCTACCTAAATTAACTTCATCTGACGAAGGAGCAGCACTACAAAAGCTTATGATTTTAAATAAACCTGTTGGACTATAACCACGTGTTGTGTGATTTCTGACTTTGTCCATCCCAGCCCAACACTGGCACTTCCACATCAGCCAAATCAATATAATTGTTCAGCAACAAGCTACAATAAAAATGGAGCTGGTTAACTTATGTCAGCCCTGTGGAACAGCCCAAAATCTTTCAACTTAGCTTTTGAATCACCCTTGAACTCAGAACTATGACTGATAACAATGCAGTTGATCATTTGGTGATTTGAAGGTGTTGTGACACATTCCTCTATTTCTGCTCCATCTAAACCAGAGATTTTTGCACAGACTTTCTAAACAATACAATATGTTTGGAAAATTATGACAAGACTCCTTAAATCACTGATAGAAATTGTAGTACTTGTTCAAGCAACTACAGTTTTTGCTGCACTGACTAACAAGGGTAACCCAAAATCTCAATTTATCAAATCACGTGATCTACTGATATGTATTTTATTGAAGTTTCTTTCCCATATCCCTTTCATGGCTGCCTGGGTTTCAGAGGGCACTGAAACTCTTGAACACCTCCATTCATTCTAACCATTAAGTTTGCAATCCATTTGCCAGATTAAGAGTGTTTATCAAAGAAAGGAATATTCCCCATGGGCTTGGAACATCTCAACAAGACAAAAGACCAAGTAGAAACCAGAACAGCTTTCCAAGCCAGGTCATTTGATTTGGATATTACTTTTGCTCGATGCTGGTTCTTCAGAATATTTAGTTATTAGGTGTTGCTCAATCATAGGATTCTCATTTCTGAGTCAAAAGGTCCTGCATTGAAGTCCCTTTCCAGATAATGGTAAGAGATTGCAGAACTCTGAAATGCAGATAAATCAGGCTGTTCTAGTGCACATAGCACAAAAGGATAGAATGCTGATTCAAAGAGTGATTAGGAAAGCCATCAGCATGTTATATTTTATAGTGAAGAGAATGATGCTGGTGAGGTCTCATCTGGTGTACTAGTCATCTCATTTAAAGAAGAGCGTAAATACTTTGGAATTGGTTGACAGAAGGATTACTACACTAATACTTGAATGAGTTAGTTTTCTTGTGAAGGATGATTGGACAGGGTAAGTATGTATCCACTGACATTTGGAAGTGCAAGAGGCAACCACAGTAAAATGTTTAAGGTGTCTTGAAATAGTGGATGTAGAGAGGATGTTTTTGAATCTACAACTAGGTGTCGCTGTTTAAAAGTCAGGGGTCACCCATTTAAGCAGAAATTGAATGGAATTATTTCTGAGGATTGTGACTTTTTGGAACTCTGGAAGCAGAATCCTTGTTTTTTTTTAAAGAGCGATGATGATTCTTGTTAAGCAAGTGTATGAAATGTTTTGGGGAAGTCAGGAAGTTCCAATCAGATCAGCCGTGATTTTATTGAATGATAGAGCAGGCTCAAGGTCTGAAAGCCTTAATTTTGCAGCTTGTTTTTATATTCATACAATTTCTGCTGTTCTATAATCTGAACAGCTTTCTATATTACCCCTCTCTGCTGCTGTTTCACACAGTACAGTTCTTTTGCTGGAATGGCAAGACTGTCTAGATTTCAAATCTTTCCTCTAGTTGCCATCAGTACTGACCTGTGATTATCTAAAGACACAAATTTACTTTTCTTGAAATTGATGTTAGCATGAGCAATAAATGTCAGCGAATGTGATTCGTTGGTTTTAGTTATTCAAAATGAGTCCTTCTGATTATTATGCGATCTTTAACATCACAATTTACTTTTGATTTAACAATTAATTGTGAAATTTCTGTTATTCTGAATGTAAAGTTCTGGTAATACATTACCTGGAGTCCATGCTGGAAAAACTTGCTGTATGGCATCATATTCAAAGTATGTTTCCAAAAGTCTCACTCCATCTTATCTGCGGCCTTCCTTTTTCAGGGAAAGTAAATGGGCTAAGATATAATTCTATTAGTGACTTGATTAGCTGTACTGCCTGTTACACAGTCTGATTTGAGGAGTATAAGAATTATAGAGGACATAATCAGATGCTACAGTGTTCTGGAGATACCTGCAAGTGTGACAGCGCTAGTGGTAAGAGAATCAGGTTAACAGTGATAATGGGAACTGCAGATGCTGGAGAATCCAAGATAACAAAGTGTGGAGCTCGATGAACACAGCAGGCCCAGCAGCATCTCAGGAGCACAAAAGCTGACGTTTCGGGCCTAGACCCTTCATCAGAGAGGTTAACAGTTCAGTTCAATGACCTGTCATCTGGGTCCTCTTCCACTCACCATTCCTTAAACAAGAAAGAATCAATACCTGGTCAAAGAAACAATGCACTAACTTAATTGATTATGGGAATAACAAAGAAATAAATAATCTTTTTCCTCCTGTCTCAAGTGGTAGGAGTTCTCTTGTTTTCAATTTAAGTGTTTGACAAGCCCAGATGAATGTTTTGGAGCTTGTGGAAAATTTTTTTTCTCCTTTTCTGTCAGAATGTTTAAATAGAGCAACTTTTTTTTTCTCTAGTTGTATAAATTACCTTTACAGTCATTTGGAAAACTGCCTGAGAGACAAAAAAAGTAACATAAGGAGAGATTGAGTAGACTGGGACTATATTCCTGAAATTTATAATAAGAAGGGGCGGGCCCTTATAGAAATGCATAAAATTGTGGTGGAAATAGATAAGATGGTAGCAGGGAGGTTATTTCCACTGGTGGGTGAAACTAGAATGAAAGAGCATGGCTTCAATGTTTTTAAGACAAAAGTAGATTTTTGAACAGTGAAAGAATTAAAGCTTATGGCGAACAGGCAGTTAAGTGGAACTGAGACCACAAAACGATCAACGTTGGTCTTATTGAATGTCAAAATAGACTCAACAGGCCAGATGGACTTTTCCTGCTCCTACTTCTTATGTTCTGATCATTTATTTCCTGATGGTGTTTTACTGATTTTACTTGTTTTACTTTATCCGTTTTCTATTGTGTTTAATATAATAAAATATTAGTCTGAATTAATTTGGGAGCATTGAATTTTACCAACAGTAGCATTAGATATTGTATTAAATTATTGCGGCCACAATGAAATTCTGTTATTTCAAATTAAGTAAGGGCTCCTAATACTGGATATAAGATTATCATACATTAAAATGACAGTTTTGAATTTCTTAAATGTTTCGTAATAGAATTGGAAATTTTGAATATTTGAGGATATTCTGCTTGGTTAGTTTTCATGTCTGTATTGGAAAATCTCTTTTAAAATATTAATTGTGAAAATAATTAAAGTTTAATCTAACATGCAGTCATTCTAAGTGAGAATTAATAATGATCTTATTAATTATTTCTGCTATTGTAATATATTTTTAATTCCATGGATAATAAAAATGTGGAATTTCTTTAAAAAAAACAAGATTTGGGAAAAGAAAGTGAAATCACTTTGATTCTTTTAGATGAGGGAAGTTTTAAAAATAATCAGTGTGAAATGGTATAATTGCATCATGACAGCATCTTAGAGACTTAAAGAAGAGTTAAGAAAGTTCCTTTCTGTTGACAGTTTTTATTTAAGTGTTCATCACACTACAACTTTTGCATTGCTGAACACAAGTAGGTATATTGTGAAATATTTTATAATATTATTTTATATTTTAAAGTCTAAATTGGTGAAAAGGAAATTACAAGTTGACCAATTTGCCCTGTATGCTTCTAACAATTGTTGTAATGAATTCTCTGTTTTCCTCTTAAGGAACAGAACGTGGTCCTCAGACTGTTTGGATATTGATGGCTTCTAAAAGGAACTACTGGTTTTAAGCATTTAGCACAATATCTGCAGGCTTCATCAAATATCAAATTGTAATATCTTGTTTATAATTTGCATGAAAGACTTTATGCTCAACAAGAGAGAGCAAGAAGAGCAGATGTGAAAGCTCCAATGAACTAATTACAAATATTTCTATCTCTGATGTAAAACAACCAAGCTTGGGTATCATTTGTTTGATGCATAGATGTGAGAAAGCCAACTGAGCTGACATATAAAGGAACAACAAAATTGACATTAAGAGGCTGGTGGATGTATGTAGAAAGGATTTTGACAGTAGATATCTTATGGTCTTGTGGTCTTACATGCATTAAGAAAGAATGTTTAGGAGCAACTAAAATAACTGACAAAAGCTATTGTCACATTATTTTGGATTTGGTGTCATTTTGAAGTAATAAAATGGATCCACACACAAAAATTGGGCTATTTTAGGGAAATAAAAAGTCAGGCCAAGTGTGTTTTTGAAGGGGGAGCATGTGATACGGAGATGGTGGCTAACCACTACCTTATCATCAATGCTGAGTTCACCTCCATAATACAGAAGGTGGTTTGATGACAAAATTGACAGCCCACCCAGCACACAAAAATAAATAATTAACTGTTAATTAACAATTGAGATTGTTAAATGCTCAATTGATCCCAATTTTATGCTGCCAAGACTAAAAATGGACCTGGCCACACCATTTTTTAAAAAGAAAGAAAATGGTTAAAATTTCAAATTGGGTCCAATGAGAGATAAATAAACCTCTTTTGAAATATATAGTTCTGCAAAGCTAGCTTTTGGACATTTGACAGGTGAAATATCTTAAGTGACCTTATTATTGTTAGACAAGAAAAGAACAGAGTAAGACAGAGAGCTTTATATAACCTTAACTCTACTCTCTTTCTATATCAGTGGAAATGTGAAAACATTTGTATGTTGTTGCAATATAATCAAACATCAAAATATAATCAAACCCTTTTACTATTATTCAGCATTGTAGTTTGCTAAATTGCAGAATACTATTACGCTTGCCAGTCCATATGTTTCATATTATATAATTCTCAAACATAAAAAAGATTCGCATTTATATAGCTTGTTTCAGAGCCATCAAATGTCTCAAAACCCTTTACAGCTAATGAAGTACTTCGAAGTGAAGCACAAAATTGGTTAGAACTGTTATATTAAAATCTTGATTTTATCTGTAGTTAGAATGCTTGTTATCAAGCGTTTGTGCAACAAAGGATGTGCCGGCTAGGTGGATTAACCATAGTAAATGCAGGGTTATAGGGATAGGGTGTAGGGGTGGATCTGGGTGAGTCAACTTTTCAGGCCTGGACCCTCATCAGGGCAGAGTCCTGATACTGCCTGACCTGCTGTGTTCCTCCAGCTCCACACCGTATTGACTCCGACTCCAGCTTCTGCAGTTCTTGCCATATCAGGGATTGTGGAAAAAAGGCAGAAAAAAAATTGGAAATTAAAACCTTATGATATCCCAAGTGTTTTACAGTTTTTGTAGTTAACTGTTATAAAATAAGGAATGTGGCACTCAATTTATATGCAGCAGATCCCATAAACAGCAATGAGATTCTGACCAGTTAGCCAACAATTTTAGTCCAGACCCTATCACTAAGTGTCACTTTGTCATCTAATCCAAGCAGTAGTTCTTCCATTCTGTCTCCCGTGTACTCAGCCTATTGTGCCTGAGTTGCATTCACCTAGTTTTAAAATGTTCTCTTGATATTGGCAACACAGGCCAAGTTGCATTTAACGGTTTTCTGTAGATGGTCTGAGGCTGAGAGGTAGGTTTTCGCCTTGAATTGTTGCTGTGATTGAGATTAACTGAATGCATTCTGCAAAACCAAGCACAGCACTACATTTTGGGTATTCCAATTAATACCTCTGTTCATTAATAATCATCATTTCTTCTTCCTGATGATCAATTCCTATTATTACATTTCAGCACAGGCAGACTGCTAACGGATATTAATTTGAGTGGTGTTATTTTAATCAGCCTGTTCAGCCTCATTATGATACACATCTGGTGTAAGTTAGAATCCATACGGAGGTGATGGCCTAGTGGTATTATTGTTAGACTGTTAAATCAGAGATTCCGAGAAATATGTGGGGATCCAGTTTTGAATCCTGCCATGGCAGATGGTGGAATTTGAATCCAATAAAATTCTACAATCAAGGATCTAATGATAGCCATGAAATGATTATCAAAAAACCTACCTGTTTCACTAATTTCCCTTAGGGGAGGGAATTGCCGTCTTTAACTGGGCTTGTCTATATATGTCTCCAGGGCCACAGCAACATGTTTGACTCCTCACTATCCTCTGTAATTAGGGATGACCAATAAATGCTATTCTAATCAGCAATGTCCGCATCCCATGAATTAATAGAAAAAAATCTTGAACCTGGACTTCCTGGTCCAGAGGTACGCTACTGATGTTCCACAAGGGCCCTTACTCTCAGTGCTGCTCTAACATTTTTATATATCTCATTTTTAATCAATGAAAGCCATGTCTTCACCTACATGTCATGATATAATTTTTCAATATATGGGGCTATAGCTCCTTACATAATTTAGGAGAATGTTTCCAGAGATGAGGTAATTAAATTGTTAAGGGAGAGTTGAGAAGTTAGGACTGTTTTCCTTAGAAAAGAGACAGCTGAGTGGAGTCTCAAAATCATGATGAGTCTTGACGCAGTTTTTTCTTCACCAACAGGAGATGGGCATTGTCAGCCAGGCTGGCATTTATTGTCCATTCTTAATTGCCTTTCCTAACTTGTCTGAGAAAAGGTGTTAGTTAACTGCCTTCTTGTACTACTGAAACCCAGGTGGTGTATGAACACCCAGGGTGCTGCTTGAAGAGGAGTTCCAGGATTTGAGCCAGACACAGTGAAAGGACATAGAACATAGAACATTACAGCGCAGTACAGGCCCATCAGCCCTCGATATTGCGCCAACCTGTGAAACCAATCTGAAGCCCATCTAACCCACACTATTCCATTATCATCCATATGTTTATCCAATGACCATTTAAGTGCCGTTAAAGTAGTTGAGTCTACTACTGTTGCAGGCAGGACATTCCACGCCCTTCCTGCTCTCTGAGTAAAGAACCTACCTCTGACTTCTGTCCTATATCTATTACCCTTCAATTTCAAGCTATGTCCCCTCGTGCTAGCCATCACCATCCAAGGAAAAAGGCTGTCACTGTCCACCCTATCTAATCCTCTGATCATATTGTATGTCTCTATTAAGCCATGGCAGAATGGTGTGTGGCTTGGAGGGGAATTTTCATTTCACAGAATCCCTAGAGTGTGGAAGCAAGCCATTTGGGCCATCAAATTCACACTGACCCTCCAAACAGAATATCACCCAGACCTACATTTCCCATCACCAAACCACCTAACCTGCACATCAATGGGCTATGGGAGGAAACCAGAGCAAATCTACGCAGACACAGGGAGATTATACAAACTCTATACAGACAATCATCTGATGAAATGGAACCCAGGTCCCCAGTGCTGTAAGGCAGCAGTGCTAATCACTGAGCCACAGTGCTACCCTATCTGGTGTTCCTGTGTGTCCACTGCCCTTATCTGCTAGGTGGTAGAGGTTGCAAGTTTGATCAATTATGTTTATGGAACCTTACTGTAGTGTGTCCTATAGATAGTATACACTTGGTATTGATTGTCAGTGCTGGAGGCACTGAATATTTCTGGATGAGGTGCCAATCAAGTGGGATGCTTTGTCCTGCATGGTATCAAGCAGCTTGAGTATTGCTAGTGCTGCACATATTCAAGCAAGTGGGGAATATTCAATCACACAGCTCACGTGTGTCTTTTGGATTGGTTTTGGAGAGTCTGGAAGTGAGTTACTTACTGCAGGATTCTTGACTTCTGACCTGCTCTTGTAAACACAGTATTTATATTGCTAGTCTAGTTCGATTTGTAATCAATGATAATGATGCCATTATATAGTGTACAATGGATCACTAATCCTGTGCATTGGTAAAACCTTTGGTATGCAGGCTCACCTTAGTTTCCTAAAATCATATAGTTCTGGCAAAGGATCGCTGACCTTGAAACATTAACTCTGTTTCCTTCTCTACGGATGCTGCCAGACCTGCTGTGCAAAACAGCACTTTCTGTTTTGGTTCAGATTTCCACAGTATTCTGCTTTATTTCAACATCTCATGCATCTTTCAATGGGGCTGGAAGGGCTAAACTATTGCATTATAAACTGCCATAGAGACAGATTGTCTCCTAGTAAACTCCCAACACTAAAGAATTGCAAATTACCCAGATCCTGTAAAACTATGTGTTAATGGCTTACCACTTAGCCTCTGAGAAGGGCCACAGCTAGTTAATAACCTGCAACGAGAGCCTTTGTCTCATTTGTGACCATTCCCCTAATGCCCAGGAGGCTGGTCAAACACCTCCCAGAGTGCTGAGCTCAACTATTTCTAACTGTACAATTTATGAAATGAGTTAAGAGGTTAGCACTGCTTCATACAACATTTAGTGATGATATCAAAATCCTTAACTCCAGGCCACAAAGGCCTCTGGTGTGTGCAGCCAAAAATCTGTATCAGATACAAACATTTTTTTTGCCAAAGTAGCAAGGCAGAAATTTCATTTCAGCAATATCCCTCAGATAATCTTTGAAAGAATTCCTCAATTCAATCTGCTCAGGTCTGCCGTAGGATGATCTCACATTGTGGCCCTCTGCCAACAGACATCTGCATGATTCATCACATTGATGCATGATCATATTATGTAAATTATTTAAGGTTGCGAAGATTGTAATTTTATTTGAAACAAATGCAGTATCCACTTTGCTCATCTACTTAAACTCTTTTTTAATGGCATGGTGTCAAATTTTATTTAATTCCCCTATGAAGCACCTTGCAACATTTTACCATGTTTAAAGTACTACATTATCACCAAATGTTGTTGATTACGAGAAACCGAGGAACATCACTCATTTCTATTGTTATTGACAGTGAGTCCTTAACACATAATTTGGACATTCCTCCATCATAAGGGTGGAATTTAATTTCCAATGACATAAATATGTTGGTGAAATTTTCTCACTGCTAAATCCAGTGACTCTTTACAAAACAGATTTTAAGGGTGCTATTTTAAATAATTGAAATATTGAAATTCCAAAACTGAAATTCCCTGCTCTAAATACCTGGAGAAAATTTCATAGATATGACAATGCTGGTGTCCTTTCTAACCTTCCTTATTTCAAACAGAAAATTTGCTTCTTACTCGCATCCTCTGTTGTATATTTAAAGCATGTGCCGATGGGTGGCATGGTGGCTCAGTGGTTAGCACTGCTGTCTCATACCACCAGGGACCTGGGTTCAATTCTATGCTTGAGTGACTGTTTGTGTCAAGTTTGCATGTTCTCCCTGTGTCTGTGTGGATTTCTGATGGGTGCTCTGGTTTCCTCCCACTGTGCAAGGTTGTGTAAGTTAGGTGGTTGGCCATGCTACATTGCCCATAGTGTTCAGAGATGTGCAGGTTAGGCGCATTAGTCATGCGAAATATAGGGTTACAGGTGTGATGGGTCTGGATGGGACGACCTTCAGAGGGCCAGTGTGGACTTGTTGGGCTGAAAAGCCTGTACCCACACTGTCGGGATTCCGTAGAAATATCCATTGGTGGGTTGCTTTGGTGTGCAGGATACCTTGTTCCAAAGGTCAAGTCAGAGCCCAAAACAAAACACTTTAACACAGACAGCAAGGAAAGTATTCAGAAGATCCAAAAGTGCAAAGACGGGGGTTTTCAGGTTCAAAGTCAACCAAGCTAAAGGCAAATTTCAGAAGATGACCAAGCTTTCCATTTTGTTACCCTCATGCATCATGTCAATGGTGCAAGGTGATCAGCAGCCTTTGCAAACATTTCATTTGTCCTGAAAAGGCAGGACAACAAATGCTAAAAACCAAAACAAACACATGAGCAGTTACTACATATTATCACTATGCACCCCGAGAGACACGAGCATCAGCAAGTGGCACCCCATGGTAAGTGTACAAGAGATCGTCACACAGTGTATATTGGATCATGTGTATTGGTAGAGTCACCATTTGCAGACTTACTTTGGATTTCCAAAGTGTTCTCCTTAGTAGATGCCAATGGGTCAGCAGTGCCAGATTACCGGAATGCACAGATCTCAGTATGCTCACAATACATGATATTCAACCCACTCCCACTGTTGTGGGATTGATCACATGTGACACAATCTGCAGGAATATGACCATTGAGGTACCAGGATGATTATGTCTGACATGCTGAGCAGATCATCCAACCTGCACGAAGCCTGAGTCAGCCCTCTTGATCTACACATTGATGGTCCAGACCATGATCGAGCAAACATTCTCAAAGTTAATATGTTGTTATTTGGCCAGAGCCATTGCGAAAAGTTGCAGTTTGCAATTGCTGAAGATGAACAACTACAAGAGTTGCAAAAAGATCATTACACAGGAATCACCTGACAGTATTAAAGAAGTACCCAAGAAGATTTGAATTAAAATTAGTGAATGTTGGACAAGCTCAGCAGATCTGACAACATCTGCATTTGAGTCCAATATAATTCTTTTTTTGGAACTCTGAAGAATTGTCCTTTTATTTTTTGGTGAATGTAATATTTGTGTAATAGTTGTAATAAGTATCTATTGGCTTCTTTAACATCCCAATCTCACCCCCTTGTTTCATATGTTACATGACCTAACATAAACACTGATACCTCAGATAGAATATTCTTCTAGAGGCATATTCAAAACAGGTGACTTTCAAGGAGCTGGTGAACAATATTTTCAGCAATTATAGTGAACAGCTGTTTGTTTTCTAAATTTGGAAGTTAAAAGCGACTATACATGTTTTAAAGGGATTTCTTCTACATTGTAATTGTGAACAACTTTTGCAATGTTTAAACAAAATTTGGATAAATACATGAAGAAGAAAGATGTGAAGGGATATGGACCAGGTGTAGGCAGGTGGGGCCAGTTTAGTTTGGGATTATGTTCTGCATGGACTGGTTGGACTGAAGGGTCTATTTCCAAACTATATGGCTCTTTGACTTTATAACTGCATAAGAATAAGTATTTATTAACTTGGCAATCACCAGTATCATTACTTATAGTTTTCTGAGTGAGAGACAATTGAAAATTCTGCTCTATATCCATTAAAGGCTCCAAAACTGCAAGTTAATATATAAGATGATGCTGAGAAGCTGGACAATTATTTATATACTGAAAGCAGGTTCAATATCGATAGGACATTCATGATTAATGGTCAAATGATGGGAAGTTAAATCCATCAATTGGGTTAACGAACTCTGCTGTATAAAATGATATGTATAAAGTTTTGCTGACATGCATTCTTATTAATTTTGCTGTCTAAAAATGTATGAAAGCTTGGGATGAGAGTAGTCATTTTGGTAAACAAATATTCATCTCTCCCCAGTATCCAGATCAAATTATAATCTGGAAAATTTCAACTAGATATGCTTCAAATATTTCTGTTTTCCAATGTCATCACATTGATTCCTTATAATTTTGAAGTTAATTTAAGGAATGTTGTAGTCCAAGCATTGAGCTTTTTTGCTGGAAATTGGCAACCTCTCGTCATTCAAATTAGCATGACTTTATTTCTGCATGATTTAGGGAGGTGTCTGATAACATATCAGAAAAAGGTTGAAAGGTCTTCAACTTCATTGAGTGGCAAGGCTTTGATCTGCTTGAATACCTGTACTGGGGTGTTTGGTGAAGGTGGTTTACGACTTTCTCAAGGACAGAAAGGGCCTGGCAATAAATGCTGACCCAGGTAATGATACCACATCCCTTGAATGTACACATTTATAAAAAGCCTCTGAAATATCAGCACAATGGGCTGACCTATGAAATGTGAAGAAACAATACAAACATTGCCTCAAAGACAACAAAGTGTGAAGCTGGATGAACACAGCAGGCCAAGCAGCTTTTGTGCTCCTGAGATGCAGCTTGGCCTGCTGTGTTCATCCAGCTTCACACTTTATTATCTTGGATTCTCCAGCATCTGCAGTTCCCATTATCTCTGATACAATTTTGTCTCAAAGACAGCCTGAATCTGAAAGTGACAGTACCAACGTCAATAACAAATGAGTTTGACTGTAAAAAGGAAAAGAGGAAGTGCCACACCTCTGTTCCAGAAAAAGAGGAACACCCATTATTAGGAGATGTTACTCTGGAAATTACATAGTAAAAACTCAGCAAATCCCAGGAGATTAAATTACTATGTAGCAATAATGAAACTACATCAGAAGTGATTTGAATGCTGAGGAATAAATTTATTTCCATAGCTTCTGGCAAAATATTAAACATTCCAAAAACTCCATCATCTATCATCTCACAATCCAATAAATCTGCTGTAGAAAATAAACAGATAATACAGCAGTTACCTGTATTTGATCAAATTATTCTTCCTTAAGCTTAATGACATCAGAATGGATTCTGCTACTTTAAATTTTTGCTTTCCAGTAATTCAAGTAAACACTTATGGAGTGCAAAGTAAAGGGGGGGTGAAAGGAAGTGAAGATGCAAATCATTGTACAATGGTGAAAAGGTGGCAGAAATCTCTGATATGGTTCATATGAGGAAGGAAAAGCTGCAAACTGGCACATTTGAATGACTTTGAGCAGATTATTGGCACAGCTACCATAGCAAAGGATAGTATTAAATTGGAGAAGGTTCAGAACAGATTTACCAGAATGTTGCCAAGGATGGACAGTTTGAGTTGTAAAAACTGGCTGGATAGGCTGGGAGATTTTTTTTCAGGAGCATAGGAGATTGAGGGGTGACTTTATAGAGGTTTACATATTCATATGGGGCATAGATAAAGTGAATAGCAAGGTCTTTTCCCTAATGTGGGGAGTTCAAAACTAGGAGGCATATTTTTAAGATGAAAGGTGAAAGATTTAAAAATGACATGAAGGGGGAGTTCTTTACACCAGGAATGGGTTGTGTGTGGAATGAACTGCCAGAGGAAGTGATGGATGCAGTCTGCTTCTTGATCGATATGCCAGTAGGAACAGTTTCTCTCTACCTAGGCTGTCCAGATCCCTAATGATTTTGAATATCAAATCACCTCTAAATCTTCCCTTTTCAAGGACAGCAGTTCCAACTACTGCGATCTATCCATATAATTGAAGTTGTAGAGTTGTGGAGTCATACAGCACCGAAACAGGCCCTTTAATCGAGCCAGTCCATGCCGAACATAATCCCAAACTAAATCACCTGCCCGCTCCCGGCCTTTATCCCTCCAAACCTTTCCTTTTCATGTCCTTATTTAAGTATTTATTAAACATTATGTCCATATCCACGACTTCCTCAGGAAGTTCATTCCACACATGATCCATTCTCCTGTGTAAGAAGTTTGTCCCTCATGTCTGTTTAAAATCTCTCTCCTCTCACCTTAGACATTTGCCCCCAAGTTTTGAATTCCTCCATCCTGGGGAAATGACACCAACCATGAGGAAAACCTTTTTCACTCTGTGAGTGGGTAAGATCTGGAATGCATTAGGATGCAGACTGATGGATGCAGATTCAATCACGGATTTCAAAGAGGAATTAGAGCATGATTTGAAAAGTAAGAAATTTACAAGGACACTGGAAAAATCAGAGATGTGGCAGTGGGAAGAGAGATAATAGGAAATGCAGATGCTGGAGAATCCAAGATAACAAAGTGTGAAGCTGAATGAACACAGCAGGCCCCAAGCAGCACAACAAGAGAGAGTCTAAACATCATCCCTTGATGTTCAAAGGCATTACCTTAATTGAATCCCCCACTCTCAACATCCTGGGGGTTACCATTGATCATAAACTCGAGTGGATTAGCCATATAAAAATAAAGTCTAGATATATACAAATTCTTCAAGAGTAAGTCAGAGGTGAGGAGTAGCATCCATCCATTTGAATCTCATTTTCCAGGACTTGACCAGTAGTTGTATATGCCAAGGCATTTTAAGTGCTCATCAAAAAAACTTCACAAATGTCTTAAGGGCTCCTGCCCCATCACCCTTTCAAGCAATGAGTTCCAGATAACCACAACTGTCTGGATGAAAAAAAATCTTTTCCTCAAATTCCCACTGAATGTCCTGATCCTTACCTTAAAACTGTGCTTTCTTGTTGTTGATCCCCCTAGGAAGGGGAAAGGTTTCCTCCTCTCTGCTCTGTCAATGCCCTTAGACTTCAGCCTTCTCTGTTCTAAGGAATACACCCAAGCCTATCAGGGTCACCTCATTGCTGAATTCTCCAGCCCAGGCAACATATTGGAGAATCTCTTCTGCACCCTCTACTCTCCTATCAGATCCTTCATTTAGTGTAGAGATTAGAACTGCACACAGTACTCCAGCTGTGGCCCAACGAACATTACATACAACTCCATCATAGTTTCATAGCTCTTACATTCAATGCCTTGACTATTAAAGACAAGCATCCCATATGCCTTCTTCACCATTTTATCAAAGCATCTTGCAGCCTTTAATCATCTTTAAACGTACACGCCAAGGTCCCTCTGATCCTCTATATCTCCTAGGGTTCTACTGTGCTTTTTACCTTATTTCCCTTGTTCATCTTCACAAAATACATCACACTACACTTTCCAGGATTTGCCTCTGTTCAGCCCATCTGACCAGCTCATCTAGATTGTCTGTAGTCTAAGGTTTTGCTCTTTGCTATTTACCACACTACCACCCCTACTACCACAACGTACACTATAAACAACAAGGAACCCAGCACTGAAACCTATGGTGCACCCCCGACCATCACCCTTTACGTCCTGCCACAAAACCAATTTTGGATTCAATTTTGTCAAATTTCCATGGATCCCGCATGCTCTTAGCTTTTTAATCAGTCTGCCATACAAGACCTTGTCAAAATCTTCGTCAAGTCCTGGTAAGCTAAACCAATTGCATTACCCTCAGCTACACACCTAGACACTGCCTTAAAAAATTAATCAAATTTGTTAGACATGATCTCCCCCAACAAAGCCATCCTTATTAATCTTTGCCCCTCCAAGCGAAGATTAATTCTGTCCCTCAGAATTTTTCCAATAATTTCTCTACTACAGCTGTTACACTAACTGGTCTATTGGCTTCCTAGTTTATCCCTACTACTCTTCCTGGATAATAGCACCTCATTTATTTTTCTTGCAGTTCTCTGGCACCCAACTAGTGGCCAAAAAGAACGTGAAAATTAAAATCAGAGCCCTTGCAATCTTGTCGCTTAACTCTTACTGCAGCCTGGCATATATCCCTTCTGGCTCCTGGAATTTATGCATGTTCAAACCTGCTGAAACCGCTAGTACTTCCACTCTGTCTATGCTAACTCATTGAAGTAAATCACAGTGTCCAAGCCTGATTTCTATACCTACATTGGCCTTCTCTACAGTGAAAACAGATGCAAAATATTCATTTAACTTCCTCAACTACGGTTTCCAGCTCCAAACACAGATTACCACTTTGGTTGCCAATGGACCCAACTCTTTCCTGTGTTAGTCTTTTGCCTCTACATCTTGGTACTTTCCTTAATGTTTTCTCATGTCTGCTCTTCGCTCTGTTAATTTTTTAAACAACCCCCTGCACTCTCTATACTCCTCGACGGTACCCATTGTTTTTGTTTCAAGCCTTTGGCATCGATCATAAACTTCCTTTCTTATTCTATATCCAACCTGCACAACCTTTAACATCCAGGGTTCTCAGGACTTACTGATCCATCTTTTTGAGAATATGTTGGCTCTGCTCTCCGACTATTACCATTTTGAATATCTCTCACTACCCTAATGTGGATTTTCCTGAAAGTAGTTGTTCCTAGTCCACTTTGGCCTGATCCTGTTTTATCTTATTAAAATTAACCTTCTCCAATTCAGAACCTTTATTTCCAGTCTAATTTTGTCCTGATCCATAATTAACCATACATCATGGTTACTATCAATGAAATGTTCCCCCACTGCCACATTTACCTCTTCTCCAACTTTGTTCCCTAAAACTAGCTTCAGGACATACTGTGATAATGGGAACTGCAGATGCTGCAGAATCCAAGATAATAAAATGTGAGGCTGGATGAACACAGCAGGCCAAGCAGCATCTCAGGAGCACAAAAGCTGACGTTTTGGGCCTAGACCCTTCATCAGAGAGGGGGATGGGGTGAGGGATCTGGAATAAATAGGGAGAGGGGGGAGGCGGACCGAAGATGGAGAGTGAAGAAGATAGGTGGAGAGGAGAGTACAGGTGGGGAGGTAGGGAGGGGATAGGTCAGTCCAGGGAAGACGGACAGGTCAAGGAGGTGGGATGAGGTTAGTAGGTAGCTGGGGGTGCAGTTGGGGTGGGAGGAAGGGATGGGTGAGAGGAAGAACAGGTTAGGGAGGCAGAGACAGGCTGGACTGGTTTTGGGATGCAGTGGGTGGGGGGGTAAGAGCTGGGCTGGTTGTGTGGTGCAGTGGGGGGAGGGGACGAACTGGGCTGGTTTTGGGATGCGGTGGGGGAAGGGGAGATTTTGAAGCTGGTGAAGTCCACATTGATACCATTGGGCTGCAGGGTTCCCAAGCGGAATATGAGTTGCTGTTCCTGCAACCTTCGGGTGGCATCATTGTGTCACTGCATGAGGCCCATGATGGACATGTCATCTAAAGAATGGGAGGGGGAGTGGAAATGGTTCGCGACTGGGAGGTGCAGTAGTTTATTGCGAACTGAGCGGAGGTGTTCTGCAAAGCGGTCCCCAAGCCTCCGCCTGGTTTCCCCAATGTAGAGGAAGCCACACCGGGTACAATGGATACAGTATACCACATTGGCAGATGTGCACGTGAACCTCTCCACCTATCTTCTTTTCTCTCCATCTTCGGTCCGCCTCCCCCTCTCTCCCTATTTATTCCAGAACCCTCACCCGATCCCCCTCTCTGATGAAGGGTCTAGGCTCGAAACGTCAGCTTTTGTGTTCCTGAGATACTGCTGGGCCTGCTGTGTTCATCCAGCCTCACATTTTATTATTCAGGACATACTGTCTCTTGTTGAATTTCCTACACGCTGGTTTAAAAAAACTCCCCTGGACATCATTTTAATAATTCCACCCACTCTATACCTTTAGCTCTTTGTCTATCCTAGTTACTATTGGACAAATTGAAATCTCCTACCATAAATATATATTTTTTTAAAATCCATTCTACTTTTTAAAATTCCTTCCTAAGCATTCTCTTGCAAAAAATCTTAAGGTTCATTCACTTATCCCAGGACCAACTCAAAAGATATAACATAGCATTCCAAAATTCATACTGATTTCTCTCTTACATTCCAGCTATTCACCAAAGTACAAGAATTGATGGGGTCCTTCCATTATCGTTTGACTCCTTATGAACTTCACAGCACTGTACTCCACAACTCCAACAAGGGCCTTTCTGCAATTCCTGGTCAATGGCTTAAAATGTACAAAACACCTTTTTTCCAATAACACACGGCTACAGTTTCAAATGACATGCAAACTGGTTATTTCCTGAGCTCCAACCGGATCAGGGTTATTGAGGATTATAGAACATAGAAGAACATAGAACAGTACAGCACAGAACAGGCCCTTCAGCCCACAATGTTGTGCCGACCATTGATCCTCATGGATGCACCCTCAAATTTCTGTGACCATATGCATGTCCAGCAGTCTCTTAAATGACCCCAATGACCTTGCTTCCACAACTGCTGCTGGCAACGCATTCCATGTTCTCACAACTCTCTGCGTAAAGAACCTGCCTCTGACATCCCCTCTATACTTTCCACCAACCAGCTTAAAACTATGACCCCTCGTGCTAGCCATTTCTGCCCTGGGAAATAGTCTCTGGCTATCGACTCTATCTATGCCTCTCATTATCTTGTATACCTCAATTAGGTCCCCTCTCCTCCTCCTTTTCTCCAATGAAAAGAGACCGAGCTCAGTCAACCTCTCTTCATAAGATAAGCCCTCCAGTCCAGGCAGCATCCTGGTAAACCTCCTCTGAACCCTCTCCAAAGCATCCACATCTTTCCTATAATAGGGCGCCCAGAACTGGACGCAGTATTCCAAGTGCGGTCTAACCAAAGTTTTATAGAGCTGCAACAAGATCTCACGACTCTTAAACTCAATCCCCCTGTTAATGAAAGCCAAAACACCATATGCTTTCTTAACAACCCTGTCCACTTGGGTGGCCATTTTAAGGGATCTATGTATCTGCACACCAAGATCCCTCTGTTCCTCCACGCTGCCAAGAATCCTATCCTTAATCCTGTACTCAGCTTTCAAATTCGACCTTCCAAAATGCATCACCTCGCATTTATCCAGGTTGAACTCCATCTGCCACCTCTCAGCCCATCTCTGCATCCTGTCAATGTCCCGCTGCAGCCTACAACAGCCCTCTACACTGTCAACGACACCTCCGACCTTTGTGTCGTCTGCAAACTTGCTGACCCATCCTTCAATTCCCTCGTCCAAGTCATTAATAAAAATTACAAACAGTAGAGGCCCAAGGACAGAGCCCTGTGGAACCCCACTCACCACTGACTTCCAGGCAGAATATTTTCCTTCTACTACCACTCGCTGTCTTCTGTTGGCCAGCCAATTCTGTATCCAAGCAGCTAAGTTCCCCTGTATCCCATTCCTCCTGACCTTCTGAATGAGCCTTCCATGGGGAACCTTATCAAATGCCTTACTGAAGTCCATATACACCACATCCACAGCTTGACCCTCATCAACCTTACTAGTCACATCCTCAAAAAACTCGATAAGGTTTGTAAGGCATGACCTACCCCTCACAAAGCCGTGTTGACTGTATTTGATCAAGCCATGCTCTTCCAGATGGTCATAAATCTTATCCCTCAGAATCCTTTCTAACACCTTGCAGACGACAGACGTGAGACTTACCGGTCTATAATTGCCGGGATTATGGTAGATTTATTCCTTCAGTTTCCAGATAAACAAATCTTCTAGTCATTATCCCCCTTTTCAATTTTTTAATTTTGTTCCAGCCCCCAGTACCAGGTTGTATCCTGGACAATGAATCTCGTATTTACACCTTTTAAAGTGTGGGCCTGTGTTTATTCTTCAACTTCCAAGAAACCGCATAAGAGTCAAAGCTTTCATCGTCTCCAAGCTGCTCTTCCAAACATTTCAATCATACCTGAGGCGGGAATGAGCTGGGCTGGTTTTGGGATGAGTTCGGGGGAGGGAACATTTTGAAGCTTGTGAAGTACTCATTGATACCCTTGGGCTGCAGGGTTCCCAGTGAAATATTAGATGCTCTTCCTGCAGCTTTTGGGTGGCATCATTTTGGCAATGCAGGAGGCCCAGGATGGCCATGTCATCCAAGGAGTGGGAGGGGGAATTGAAATGGTTTGCGACTGGGAGGTGTGGTTGTTTGTTGCGAACCAAAAATGATCCGAAACATCAGCTTTCCTGCTTCTCTGAGGCTACTTGGCCTGCTGTGTTCATCCAGCTCCACACCTTGTTATCTCAGATTCTCCAGCATCGACAGTTCCTACTACCTCTCTTCATCAGGATGTTACCTGGGATGGAGCACTTTAGCTGTGAACAGAGGCTGGATAGGTTTGGATTGTTTTCTTTGGAGCAGAGAAGGCTGAGGGGACACCTGATTGAAATGTATAAGATTTTGAGGTCCATGGAGTAGGTGGAAAGGAAAAAGCTGTTCCCCTTAGTTGAAAGGTCAAGAACAACAAGACCATCATTTTAAAGGAAAAGGCAGGAGGTTCATAGCAGATTTGAGCAACTGTGTTTTTTCTTTCACCCAGGCAGTGAGGAGAATCTGGGCTGCATTGTGTGGAAGGTAGTAGAGGTAGGAAAACTCATAACTTTTAACAAATACCTGGACAAGCACTTGAAACATCATAATATTCAAACATTTGGGGCCGATGCTGGAAAATGGGATAAGTGTAAATAGATTGGTGTAGGTTTGATGGTCTGAAGGGAGCCTTCTATGCTGTATGACTCTAAAACTTAGATCCTTGACTAGAATAGCCGCAGGCAAATTTTCTCCAGATCTTCAGTAAAACAAGTTGCATTTTATGATTCTCACACTTTTAGCTATGACCTCATCCAGGAAATACAACTTTTTGACTTGTAAATCTTTGAGGTTTGCCAATCTCTAGATGTTGACCAGGTCTTTTTTTACTTATTGAATTCCCATCTGTTCTAATACCATTTTCCCTGCCTGCAGTGTTTCAAGTTTTCATCTAAATTGTTGTTAAATGTTTCCAGGTTTCCAGCCTTTACCATTTTCCTAGGCAGTGAGCCTTAATTGCCTACAACCCTCTGGCTGAAAATGCTTCACCCTAAATTGCTTGTAAACCTCCTTCTCTTTACCTTAAAACTATGATCCCAGTTATTGACATCTCCAGTAAGGGGAAAGGTTTCTCCATATGATTCTATCTATGTACTTCAGAGCTTTGTACATCTCATGCCTTCTCAGCCTCTCAAGCACATGACCTCAGCGTATTGGGAATACTGAAACTAGAATTCTTGATCATTACCACTGGGTTAATTTCCTTTACCAACTATTGGTTCAGATTGATCCAAACATTTAAAAACCTTGTTGTTTTCTTCAACCCAGAAATTATATCTTCCAAACCACACTGATACATATCATTCTCCCAGTTCAGTACTAAAAATAGCAAGAGTCCAGGCGTAGATTCATTTCAAGGATTTATTGAACACGTGTGTGATTACAATCAAACAATGATTCTTATTATTCTAACAATTAGGGGCAGGAGCATCACCAGTCAAGGCTTGATCAGAAATATCAAAGGTATGTTGCATTTGACTTTTATACTTTATTTCTTACTGGTCTTACACTCTTCAAACACTATGCTAACACCCCTTTCTCTGAACTTGCTGCAAGTTGTTAGATGTGAGACAACAGAATTTATCTCCTCTCAGGATTGTGAAGTCTTATTTTTTTTTAGGTGGAGATTATTTCAGTCCTGTTCCATTACATTTAGACTTGTATATTTTATGTTGTACCGTTATGACTGTATCATAATGACTTTTAACTGTACCAAGTCATTAATTTACTATGTCGTGTATAGCCTCAGCTATAACCCAACCAGACCACCATTCCCACCACACCACCCATTACTGCTGAAACTCACATTTTTATTTTGATACAGGCTGTTTATTAATGTACTATGCCTGCAGTTGGATCTGCACAAATTAATGGGTGATGGTTTTTACATTCTACAAATT
This sequence comes from Stegostoma tigrinum, assembly GCF_030684315.1. Classification (NCBI taxonomy): domain Eukaryota; kingdom Metazoa; phylum Chordata; class Chondrichthyes; order Orectolobiformes; family Stegostomatidae; genus Stegostoma; species Stegostoma tigrinum. The sequence goes on along the minus strand of NC_081374.1, from coordinate 18,073,479 downwards.
ACATACATAAAACAGCAAGCATATTATTTTACTAAGTGCTAATAGAGGAAGATTTGAAAACAATTTGTTTATACTGTGGTCTATTGACTTCAATATGTGTAGCTAACAATAACAGTACAATATGTACTTACAAGCTCTTTTTTCATGTATAGACATGAAACACAACATTTTAAACCTAGTTTAGCAATATGACTGAAAACTGTCTTCACAAAAATTAACAGAAATCGATGTCTATCCGTCTGACAAATATGCAGTGTTAAGAATTCCACAAATACAAATTTCTCTCATAATTGAAAGTACACACTTTTCTCATTGCATTCATTATTTAGAGGGGAAGCATCCAGCAACATATTACTGTCTTGCAAGCCATTGGTAATTTCTCAAAACTCAACATAAAGCAGAACAACAAAAAAAACTGTTTGTGGTTTAAGGACTTAAAACAAGCCTAATTTGACAATTAGACATACAAATTCTGTTCTGAGCTGTTCATTATCTAGATGTTTCTTGATATTCAGTCTTCTTTACACTGTATGTTGTGAAGCAATACTTAGTTCTGGTGATCTTGTTCCACCCATTCTATGAGAATGTCGATTTCACCAATAGCTTTAACAGCAGCTGCTCTGAGAGTCAACTGAAAAAGAATAGAAATTTATGAAGTCATTTGCAAAATAAATGTGGACATGGGAACAACTCAAATGAGAGAACTTGTTCATTGATATTCTTTGTTATTGTGGAAGATCGGATAGTTCTGGACATCAATTCACACTGTCCATTTAAATACCAGCCTTCCAGTCAACCCTGCAATAGAATTTTAACTGGACTTGTACCTGGTCCTATCAGTTCTGGCAGTTCTCCAACTTTACATTGTAACCATTGTTCTGAAGTGGAGTGTTTTGTGTGGACACAGAGAGGAGAACGAGTGAAACATTAGCCTTGAGTCCTGCTTTAGGTTCAAAACTTGGAACTCAACCTCAGCATTCAGCATCATTTACATTGAAGTTGGACCTAGTTTTGTCTTGTGCTGTACTCATTTTAATTTATTATCCAAAATTTGATACTTGCAATATGTTTGCTTTGCATGAATTTTTCAGTCTTTTGACATAATTCATTAATCAGTGCTGCACTATAGGAAGCAAATATTCTCATTATGCAATGAAAAAGATAACAACATACATTGTCAAAGGTATTTTGAATCAACTTCATCTTGGCTCGGGATTCTTCTCCACAATGACACTTCATTTCTGCATGCTGTTCAATAAAGAAAGTCATCATAGTATTTAATTCAACAACCCATTCAGAATGCAACAGAATGATGTTTCAACTTAAAAAACAATTCTGATGTGCTTACAGTAACACTTAAAATAACGTGACATTGCTTCTGATTTTGTTACTTACACATTGTCGAAGATCTCGCTTGATGCTGAGGAAGGAGTTGGCCAAAGTGTTGGTCCTCCTCTCGATCAGGGAGCTGGATGGAGCATGATGCTTGAAGACAGTCTCTATATAGAATCGCAACATGTGGCGCAGAAAACAGCAGCTCTCCTCTGCCTAGAGATGAGAGCAGGGACAGGTTGATGAGAGAATGAGAGAAAGGCTGCATACCTCAGGCTCTCCTCACCCAATAGACAAGGATATAATTTAGATACCAATTTAACTATGTGTTGTTGCTGGCTTAAGCAACCATTTGGTTATCCTGGCAAAATATTCAAGATTAAATAGGCACCACAGAACAGGCCAGATACACAAATATGCGCTGTTCTGAAGAATGGACCCAAAAACAACTCTGCTTTCTGTCCACAGATGCTGCTGGACTTGCTGAGTTTTTCAAGCAATTTTTGTTTTTGTTTTACATAATACAATACATATTCCCGACTTCTACATAACAAATGGATTGAAATGGTGCCTATTTGAATTAGTGGCATTATTAAGCACGACATACACCAGATAACAAAGATAACCTGAACGTCAGGATCATTGGTGAAATAGGTGATGCCAGTACCTGGATCCCTTGTAATGCAGATTTGGTCAGAAGCCTCACATCATCAGCTGTGTCTTCCATTTGCTGTGGAGGAAGAAATTGTTTTAATACTGTTTCCCTTAGGTAGATGATAATAAAAGGGTGTAAGCAGGAAGGTGGAGTGAATCTTGACTTACAATTGGCCGTCTGATGTCTGAGAATGCCTGCTGGATTTCGGCTATGTTAGCAGTCAGTGAACATCGTCCGAAGTGTAACCTCCTGGCTTGTGTAATGAAGGGCTCGCAGAGGACCACAACGGTCAGCCAGAAAAGAGCACTTAGACCATTCATCATTCGAGAAAACGGGAAACCTACAACACAAGCCAGAAGTAGTCAAAAGGTTCATGTAATGATGTAAAAACAAGCCTTTTTAACAGGAACGAATCTGCAGTTCAGAGGTAAACGGTTTGAAATTAGAGAAACCTCCTTGTGAGCTAGCTCAAAGTTTAGATCACACACAATTGCCTCGAGTATTACAACGATATTAACAACCGATATTTCATTAAAGCCTTCACTCGTCATTCTATCGTCCACAATCGAATGTTCATTCTTTATAGCGAGGGTTTTTACTTGGTGTCGGCGAATGTTACGACTTCTGGTTAATCCACGTACGAATATCCAGTTATTTATAAGAAATTCATTAATTTCTTGCATTGACAATAAAAGACTAATAGTTATGATTAGGGAACTCAAATTATGACATCAATTGTATTTACCTTACCAAGTAACATGAGTTCGATTTGCATGGTCACAAGTTGAAATTCTGAGACATTGTATTAAAATAATGAGTTATATACTTGCGGCCTCTCAAAGTACTTTACAACCAAAATTCTACCTTTGGAAACAAAAACAGAATTTGTTGGAAAAGCTCAGCAGGTCTGGCAGTATCTGTAAAGAGAAATCTCAGAACACTGTCCTCAGATCACCGGACCCAAAACGTTACCTCTGATTCCTCTTCACAGATGCTGCTAAACCTGTTGAGCTTTACCAGCAACTTCTGTCTCTGTTTCTAATTTACAGCATCCGCAGTCCTTTCGCGTGCTACTTTGGAGTTCTTACGGCGCGGCGATACTATCCCTACTTTTCAGCCAAGAGGACTCGAGATTGAGTCCCACCTGTTCCAGAGGTGTGTACTCACATCTCTGAGCAGGTTGATTAGAAATGAGTTAAAGCAAATCAGTCAATTTGTTTCCTGACTAATTTCTTGTATATTGTGCTTTTATTCCACTGAAACATTCTATTTCAGCATTTCACATTAATTAAACGTACCACACAACATTTAGCGCGAAACTATAACCCGAAGCTGCTCCTCCGGTGAAGTAATTACACAGAAGATACTGTCCCTTATAACAGTTAGAGATCTTTCACCATGGCAGCACAACATGAACACTTGGATAGAGTGGGGCTCACCTGTATATGTTGCTAGTGGCCGTTAACTCCCGTTGCTCAGGTATGCTCATCTCTCTACCGTCTGTATTCCTTAAATATACCCGCATAACAGAGTGGGGATTTTTTTTTAAGATTCATACACATGGATTTCCGAAGCTTCTCGGGCGGGACAATGGCATTTCCTCAGAAATTTGCATAATATTTTGTTTTGACTTCACCTGCTGTCATTTACCGATGGTGTGAAACTGAAATCACTTTCTTGAATTTACAGCAAATCTTTCTTTAAAAAAATATTTTTACTTCCCTCTTGACAGACAAAAGTGCCTTCCAAATATGTTACCATGGTGAGAAATAAACCAAACAGTAACTGAAAGAAATAGTTTGATCTTTTTCTGCAAAATTTCAATGCCCCCACATATGTAGTACATTTCCAATAGATGTTATTTCATCTGACTAATCCCCAAAGTATTCTCCATTCTTAATCACCCAGTCCCTTAAAAATCTATCCACATTGCCATTCATTTTCTCTATACCATCACCCCTCACTGGCTACACACTAAGCACACTCAGTGTGGTACTGTGGTTCACTGGGTAGCACTGCTCCTCACAGCACCAAGGGCATAGGTTCAATCCCAAGCTTGGGTGATTGGTGTTGCATATTTTCCCCATGCCTGTGATGGTTTCTGCTGGGTGCTCAGGTTTCCTCCCACAGTCCAAAGATGTGAGGGTTGGGTGGATTGGCCATGATAAATTGTCTATAGTTTCCAAGGACACCAGGCTAGGAGGACTAGCAATGGTAAGTGTGTGATAAGGAGATTGGGTGGGATGCACTTTAGAAGCTTGGCACAGATTGATGGGTTGACTGGCCTCAGTAGACCAGCTGGCTGCTGGGGCCATTGAATAAAATCACAGCTAGTCTGTTTGAGTTTTGAATTCTACGTTCTCATTTACTCCCAATAACCTTTGATTCGTTTGCCTAACAAAGATCACACTCATAAATAAGCTAATGAATAAGGTACCATTAGAAGAATGATGGCCAAACACTGAGTCTACTTTCTATGGGAAATCTCTGTAAGACAGCCATATCTACAAGGAAAACAACTCATAGCATTTTAACTGTCACTCAGTAAGATTTGCTTTTCACTGCACATTTACTTATTGAAATTAAATTCTCCCAGCTACCACAGCCAGCATTTGAAGCCATGTCTCCTGAATAAAGTCTGAATAGCTGGTCCAGTGACATTAACATTTGTCACCACTTCCTCCCATGTAGCCTGCATGTTACCTATTTGCGACTCATGCACCAGAACACTTTTTGCACCTCAGAATTCTGCAGTCATTCTCTATTTAAGTAATACACGCTTTTTTATTCTCTTTGTCAATGTTAGCTTCATAATTTCCCACATTATTCTCCTTCTGCCAGATAATTGTCCACTCACTCTACCTATTTATGTCTATCTGCATCTTCCTAGGTCCTCTTCACAACTATATTTGCATTGTCTGCAAATTTAGTTACAATGTCTTCATTGCATTTATCAAGATCATTGATATAAATTGTAAAATGTTAAGATCCCAGCACAGAGCTCTGCTGGACCTCATTCATCACATCCTGCCAAGATGTTACATGAGCATTCCATATTGAGGGGCACATTCTGCAGTAAAGAGACTTTCTTAAGCCTGTGAAGAGTTTGCTTTGACCATCAGCTTTAGAAAGACAAATGTCATAGTCAAAGATGTTGGTTTACTGCCACCCATTACCAAAGTAATGAGTCCAGTTGTTTATAGTTTCACATTAACGAGGCTCCACAATCATCAGCAATCTGTCACTTGATGTTGAAATCAACACCTGCATTGCAAAAGCTGCAATTTTTCTGGCAAGCTAAGAGTTTGGAACAACCCCAAGTCAATGGATAACTTGAAACTGTGAGACTGCAAAGCCTGTATTCTCAACGTATTCCTTTATAGTAGTGAGACTCGGACAACTAGTATTATGCTGGGGAGAAAAGGCTGAACAGCTTCCACCTTCTCCGTTTCATTCTGATACATGACATCTCTTGGGGGAATGGGACAAGATCACCAGCATAGAGGTTTTTGCAGCATACTGAATGCATTGGCATACACTCATTACTAAGTCACTGATGCCTGTGATTGTTCAGCCCTGTTCATTGGATAAACAGAACATAGAACAGTACAACACAGTACAGGCCATTTGGCCCACAATGTTGTGTCAACTTATTATACTACTTAAAATCAAACTACTCTGCATACCCTACATTTTACTATCATGTGATCGAATGATGGCCGTATTCCCAATATTCCTTACAGGAAACTTGTCACGCCCTGTTGAACATCAGTACTCTAAATAGACGGAAACTTACAAGTGAGAAAAAAAGACAGAAGACATTGATACAGGCAACAGCAAGTCCTATGGCCATGACTTCTTAATGCTGAATCTGTAAACAGTAATTGGAAAAGAAAACTCAGCTGGCTGAGAAGAAGGCTGAAATAACTCCACAGAGGCCAGTATCCTGTCACTAAGTCACCCTTTATTTTACATGTGCATAGTACATGACAGTGATCCATCTTCTTCAGAGCCAGCTCTCAGAGTGAACAGGACCTCTGACATTACTGTTTATATCTGTCATCCAGGACTCCCTTATTGAACAAGGTTAACAGCCCCAATCAGGGAACCCATATTCTATGTTGTTCTCCTGGCGGGCCTCAATACAATCACTATATCCCTCCCCTTGTAAATCCAGAGACATAGGCCCTGTGCTTTTTCTTGTAGCATCTCCTGGGGTGTTTTCAATGTGGGTCGGGCTCCTCCAACTCAAGCTCAACCGCCTGAGGAGTCTCGTAAGAAATTCATCCTTTTCTTCAGGTGGTAAAGCCATTGAGGTTGTGACATCCACCATGTCCATCTACTGAAGTTTCTTTGACACTAGATGGAGGGGGAGAACCCATACCTTCTGACAGGTTTTCCAGCTGTTCTGAGAGATTGGGTATGTTTTACACCTGCCGTGTTTGTGAGTTTGCGGGTTTCATGTGGCCTGTGTGTTTATTCAGGACTGCCTCACTTACCCAAGCTTTATACAGCATGGGACCTGATCTCACATCAACCCTGACTCTTACACATGCAGGGTCATTTTTATGGTTTTGGTACCAAACTCCATCCTCTGAAGTAAACAGTCTCTTGCTTAGCAGAGTCTTCTGTCTGACATTGGCATTCCTGATGCCATTTCACCTTTGCACCCCTCCGCCCCAGGTCTGGAACATCAGATTTAACTTGGTGCAGAGTATTTACTCCATTGGCAACCCTGCTGGAACTGTCCCTATAGTTCCATGAGTGGTGGTCTCATAAACAAACAAGACCTAGGACAGTTTGGTATTGAGTAAAGCTGTAGGCTGTTTGTGTAAGCCTGTCTTCAAAGATTGGACTGCTGTTTCCAAAGGACCATTGGACATTGAATGGAATGGAGCTGTCTGAACATGTCAAAAGCCTTTCGACTTTAGGAATTCCCTGCTGGTAAACAATGGCCCATGGTCTGTGACCAACACTTCTGGGAGCCCGTGTTCACAGCTTTTTTAGCATTGTCCTGTGTTTGATGAATGAATTCTATTCACGTTCAACCACTTTGAATGGGCATCCACAATAACTAAGAACACGAAAGGACCTGCATAGTCAATGTGTGACCAAGTCTAGGGTTTACCCGGCCCTTCCCTCTATTGCGGGGGAGCAGCTGGAAGTAATTTTTGTCCTTGTTGACACCCTGGGAACTACCCTACCTACACAGCTTTGTCGGCATCCAATCCTGGCCACCAGACTTAGCTTCTTGCTAGCATCTTCGTCTTACAAGCCTCTGGGTGACACTGGTGAAGTTTGGCCAGTATCTGGCAGCAACCTTGACTCACGAAAATCACTCACATGCCTCACGGTAACATGCTGTCAGTTACGGTGATCTGATCTCACCGGCTCCAGAAAGTTTTTCCATTTTGATTGTCTTGGCCCTTTTGTTTCACCCATTACTACCAGTTGTTTTAGTTTTGCCAGGACCAGATCTTTTTGTGTTCACGGTCTGATATTGTCAGTGGTGACTGAATGGTGTTCAGAAAGTTTAAAACCAGAATGGACTGTTCCAGTGGCAACACCGGTGATGTTTCTGCCAGTGGAAGGCAGGTCAAGACATCTGCATTCACTACTTAGCCTCTTGTAATTGCTTGTATTAGAATGAGAGTCCACCTCTGAATTGGACCTGAAGGCATGATTTTATGCTCTTTGAGCAGCCCTCGCAGTGGTTTGTGGACTGTTACTATTACAAATTTACATCTGCGAAGACATTGGTGGAACTTTCTCACACCAAGGATGACCACCAGAACTTCCTTCTCTATCTGGGCGTATCTTAATTCGGTATCAGCCAAAGTCCAAGAAATTGTCTATTTGCCGTATTCATGCCCCTCATGATTTTATAAACCTCTATAAGGTCACCCCTCAGCCTCTGATGTTCCAGAAAAATAGCCCCAGCCCACTTAACCTCTCCAGATAGCTCAAACCTTCTAACCCTGTCAACATCCTCGTAAACCATTCTAGTTTCACAAAATCGTTCCCATAGTGGGGAGACCAGAATTGCATGTAATATTCCAATAGTGGCTGAAATTATGTCCTGCACAGCCGCAACATGACCCCCAAACTCCTACACTCAATGTGCTGACCAATGCACTCAATTCAAGCATACCAAATGCCTTCTTCACTATTCTGCGAAGCTGCAGCTCTCCACTTTCAAGGAACTATGAATCTGTCCATAAGAGACCAGAACAAAAGTCGAACCTTTAATCGGTAAAGGTTCCCCAGCATGATTTCTCAGTCTAGCCAACGTCTTACACAAACTTACGAGTTGAAGTCCAGAGTGAAATCTGTTAAAGGCTGGTTCTGCAATCACTGGTACAGCTGCATCAGTATCAACCTCCATTAGAATTAGGTGACCATTTAACCAGATGCTTGATTTGATTGTTTCTGATTTGGATGTTGCTAAGTAATTACCATGTTCCAAGCCCAGTAGGTGGGCTTTTCAGGGTGTGCACTCTCCTGGATACTGGCCTACAAGTTCTCTTACTCAATTAGGTATATTGGGAAACTTTTGCTCTTCAAGTCCACATATTGGCAACGACTCAGGTGAAAACAATCCTGAAAAAAATTTTAATCGTTTGGCTGAGGGTTGGCTTTGTTTGGGCATTTTGCTGTGGGCTGATGTAGAGTCTTCCTGTTCCGGATATATCCTGAGAGAGGCTATGCAATTGCCTTCACTCAAGTGGTGCTCCCCAAGCTTGGTGGGACTGACAAGGATTTCCATTTGAAGCATACACTGTAACTCATATGTTCCACTTCCTGCATTTACTAATGACAGAGCCAGTTGTGGTGCCTGTTTGAAGTCCAGTTGGGCTATAGCTAGTAGAGACCTTTGCCTGGATATGTCGGTACTCCCACATACCAAGCAGTATCTCAGCATCTCATTCAGGGATAAACTAAAATTACATGCCTCTACCAGTAACCTTAGCTTTGTCAGAAACCCAAACACAGATTCCCCTGGCTCTCAAACTGTCGACTAAAACTGATGGCATCTCAGAATTAGAAGAGGCTTGGTGTTGTAATGTTCCTTAAATTTACCAACTCTTGAAGGAATTTAATATTTGGTATCTCAGGAAATGTTGCACTCCTGATAAAAGTTGCACATCCACAAGCTGCCAGGAGATTCACTCATTGCTTTTCATCTGTCCCGCTGTCATTTGTCCAGAAGAAAAGTAACATATTCTTTCCGCATTCTGGTCCCAATCCTCGATGGCTGGATAGAATGAGCCAAGCTTCCCAAATATGGGAGAGGGGGAGAGAGTTCTGGAATAAATAGGGAGAGAGGTGGAGGTGGACCAAAGATGAATCAAGGAGAAGATAGGTGGAGAGGAGAGTATAGATGAGGAGGTGGGGAGGGGATAGGTCAGTCCGGGGAGGACAGACAGGTCAAGGAGGCGGGATGAGGTTAGTAGGTGGGAAATGGAGGTGCGGCTTGAGATGGAAGGAAGGGATAGGTGAGAGGAAGAACAGGTTAGGGAGGCGGGGATGAGCTGGGCTGGTTTTGTGATGCAGTGGGGGGAGTGGACAAGCTAGGCTGGTTTTGGGATGCAGTGGGGCAGGGGGGTTTTGAAGCTTGTGAAGTCCACATTGATACCATTGGGCTGCAGGGTTCCCAAGCGGAATGTGAGTTGCTGATCCTGCAACCTTCGGGTGGTATCATTGTGGCACTGCAGGAGGCTCATGATGGACATGTCGTCTAAGGAATGGGGGGGGGAGTTAACTGGGAGGTGCAGTTGCTTATTGCGAACCGAGTCAGAACCCTCTTCCCATCCCCCTCTCTGATGAAGGGTCTAGGCCCGAAACGTCAGCTTTTGTGCTCCTGAGGTGCTGCTTGGCCTGCTGTGTTCATCCAGCTTCACACTTTGTTATAGAACATAGAACATGGAACAGTACAGCACAGAACAGGCCCTTCAGCCCACGATGTTGTGCCGACCATTGATCCTCATGTATGCACCCTCAAATTTCTGTGACCATATGCATGTCCAGCAGTCTCTTAAATGACCCCAATGACCTTGCTTCCACAACTGCTGCTGGCAACGCATTCCATGCTCTCACAACTCTCTGTGTAAAGAACCTGCCTCTGACATCCCCTCTATACTTTCCTCCAACCAGCTTAAAACTATGACCCCTCATGTTAGCCATTTCTTCCCTGGGAAATAGTCTCTGGCTATCAACTCTATCTATGCCTCTCATTATCTTGTATACCTCAATTAGGTCCCCTCTCCTCCTCCTTTTCACCAATGAAAAAAGTCCGAGCTCAGTCAACCTCTCTTCATAAGATAAGCCCTCCAGTCCAGGCAGCATCCTGGTAAACCTCCTCTGAATCCTCTCCAAAGCATCCACATCTTTCCTATAATAGGATGACCAGAACTGGACGCAGTATTCCAAGTGCGGTCTAACCAAAGTTTTATAGAGCTGCAACAAGATCTCACGACTCTTAAACTCAATCCCCCTGTTAATGAAAGCCAAAACACCATATGCTTTCTTAACAACCCTGTCCACTTGGGTGGCCATTTTAAGGGATCTATGTATCTGCACACCAAGATCCCTCTGTTCCTCCACACTGCCAAGAATCCTATCCTTAATCCTGTACTCAGCTTTCAAATTCGACCTTCCAAAATGCATCACCTCACATTTATCCAGGTTGAACTCCATCTGCCACCTCTCAGCCCATCTCTGCATCCTGTCAATGTCCCGCTGCAGCCAACAACAGCCCTCTATACTGTCAACGACACCTCCAACCTTTGTGTCATCTGCAAACTTGCTGACCCATCCTTCAATCCCCTCATCCAAGTCATTAATAAAAGTTACAAACAGTAGAGGCCCAAGGACAGAGCCCTGTGGAACACCACTCACCACTGACTTCCAGGCAGACTATTTTCCTTCTACTACCACTCGCTGCCTTCTGTTGGCCAGCCAATTCTGTATCCAGACAGCTAAGTTCCCCTGTATCACATTCCTCCTGACCTTCTGAATGAGCCTACCATGGGGAACCTTATCAAATGCCTTACTGAAGTCCATATGCACCACATCCACAGCTTGACCCTCATCAACTATTCTAGTCACATCCTCAAAGAACTCGATAAGGTTTGTGAGGCATGACCTGCCCCTAACAAAGCCATGTTGACTGCATTTGATCAAGCCATGCTCTTCCAGATGGTCATAAATCCTATCCCTCAGAATCCTTTCTAACACATTGCAGACGACAGACGTGAGACTTACTGGTTTGTTATCTTGGATTCTCCAATATCTGCAGTTCCTATTATCTCCTACCCAAATCAAAGATGGCTGTTGCAAGTGAATTTCTTCAAGAGTGTCTTTCTTTTTCTCTTCACCACTGAATTAAATCCACTGATATCCCATCACAGTCACCCTTTATTTTACGTGAGTATATTACTTGACACTGATCTGGCTTCCTCAGAGCCAACTCTCAGAGTCCTGGAACCTCTCACACTCTTAATATCTGTCAGCCAGGGGTCCCTGCTTGGACCAGATCCACAGCCTCAGTTAGGGAACTCATATCCCATGAGTATTGGCATGGACAGAAAATTGGTTGACCAGTGGAAAGCAAAGAGTAGGGGTAAATGGGTGTTTTTCTGGTTGGCAGTCAATGGCTAGTGGTATGCCTCAGGGATCAGTGTTGGGACCTAAATTGTTTACAATTTACATAGACGATTTGGAGTTGGGGACTAAGTGTGGTGTGTCAAAATTTACAGATGACCACTAAGGTGAGTGGTAGATCAAAGTGTGCAGAAGACACTGAAAGTCTACAGAGGGATATAAATAATCTAAGTGAGTGGGCAAAGGTCTGGCAGATGGAGTACAATGTTGATAAGTGTGAAGGCATCCATTTTGTTAGGAATAACAGCAAAATGGACTATGTTTTAAATGGTAAAAAAAATTGCAGCACACTGCTGTGCAGAGGGACTTGGGTGTCCTTGTGCATGAATCGCTGAAGGTGAGATTGCAGGTGCAGCAGGTGATTAAAAAGGCAAATGGAATTTTGTCTGCCATTGCTTGATGGATGGAGTTTAAAAATGGGGAGGCTATGCTGCAGCTGTATAGGGTCCTGGTGGGACCACACCTCGAGTGTAGTTTTGGTCTCCTTACTTGAGAAGAGATATACTGACACTGGAGGGGGTGCAGAGGAGATTCACTCGGTTGATTCCAGAGTTGAGAGGATTGGATTATGAGGAGAGACTGAGTAGACTGGGGTTATACTCATTGGAATTCAGAAGAATGAGGGGAGATCTTCTTGAAACATTTAAGATTATGAAGGGAAGAGATAAAGCGGAGGCAGGGAGATTGTTTCCGCTAGCAGGTGAAACTAGGACTAGAGGGCATTGCCTCAAAATAAAGAGAAGCAGATGTAGGACTGAGGTCAGGAGGAACTTCTTCACCCAAACGGTTGCGAATCTGTGGAATTCCCTGCCCAGTGAAGTGGTTGAAGCTACCTCACTGAATGTTTTTAAGGCAAGGCCAGATACATTTTTGAACAGTAATGGAATTAAAGGTTATGGTGAGTGGGTGGGTAAGTGGAGCTGAGTCTCAAAAAAATCAGCCATGATTTTATTGAATGGCAGGGCAGGTCTCAGGGGCCAGATGGCCTACTCCTGCTCCTAGTTCTTATGTTCTTATGACTTCATTACAATCACAACAAAAGCCTTGAGAGATGGGAAGCCAACAAATCTTGCACCTTCTCCAGCCTATGTCCTCATCTGCAGGAAGTGCGACAAAAACCATCATGCCAGAGTGGGTCTCCCAAGCCGTACTAGTCAGTCTGTAACATAGTTGATATGAGATAAAAGGATTCTGGGGGAACATCCCTCACAGCATCTCTGTTAATTCATACCACACCGTTAGCCCCTCAGCAAAAATAACTAATCAAAATTGCTGAAATGATGCCTCTCTCAGGAATAATGTTAATTCAGCTCTTTACTGCCCTCTTCAGATCACATTATAATCGGCATTGCATATAGCTGCATCTTGGCAAGAGTGCGTGAAGGGTCTCTGAAGAGTGGCCTATTTACTTAATAAACAGAACAGAAGTATTGTGGAAGAGGCACAGTAAATAGTGGAGGAGAATGTGGGATAAATTAGAGTCAAATTGGAGTCAGAAAGAGAAGTAAAGGGAGGGAGGAAGACAACAAACTGAGGAAGGAAAGAGGCAGAAAAATTAAAGGACTGGAGCTACTCTCATTCTTCTTTTCACCTATATATTTTAGACACATCAAATTCAGTGAGAAAATTGCACACTTTTCCTGAATCTTGTTGTTAGGAGATTTTGGATGAAATGGCGTTAGAGAAAGTTCTTGAGGGGCATAAAGATTGGGTCACAGCTGTTAGGCTGAATTGTGCATTTCTGTTCCATAAACAACAAGTAATCCAGAAAAACAGAATAAGAAAAAGAGTCAGAATAACAATAGACAATTTGTTGTAACTAAATTAGTTTTGTGAATTGGTGAATTGGCTTTGAGGAGTTGTGAGTGAATTGATGGGCACTTTTGAGAGGTATACAAACATTCTTAAGTCATGAAGTATTGATTGAATAAGATCATTCCGATCAAAAACAATAGAACTGTTTTTACAACAACATAATAACAACCTGCTGAACTGAACTTTGTTGTAAGTACTCTGTATTAAGAATTTCCAGATAAAAAGAGAATGGTATGTGTGCTATACAATGATTAACATGGCAGTCGCTTGACACAACCAAAAGAATTGTAGATCAAAAGAGCAGCACAAGTATCTGGGAACAAGTTACAAACCATGGCTCCATAAATCCAAGATTGAATGGTATACCAAAATTATAAATCACACCAGTAACAGGATCCACATGACATGAATTTCAAGCCCTGAATGGCTGTTGACAAAGTTTATTGGCAAACTGACAATGGCATTAAGCGCAGGGTCCATTCTAGATGGGAGACAGGTAGGGCAGCATAATTAGAGAAATATCTACAAGAAGATAAGCCCCAAAGACTGTGTTGCCTGTCCATGTCCAGTGTTAAGGACATTTTATCATGCTGGGGAGGATCCAATCTTTGTGGTTCACTTTGGAGCCAACAAACCAGGTGTGACTAAGCAAAAGGTAACGCTAAGGGACTATGAGTAGCAATAGAGCAAATTAAAAGGCAGAGCCACGTAGATAATTGCCTTTGCCGGAACCACAAACAAATTGTCATCAAGTCAGATCAGAGACTTGAATGTGTGGTTCAGAGACTGGTGTGGAATTAGGTTTCAATTCACAGGGCACTGGCAGCAGGACTGAGGAAAGAGTAAAACTGCTCCACTGGGATGGGCTTCATTTGAAACGTGCTGCAACCAGTGTTCAGGCAAATCAATGGACAAGCATTTAAAATAGATAGTAGGAGGAAAAGTGGAAAATGGAAATTTAAAAGCTTGAAGAAAAGTTACTGAGCAGAGATGGAGATAATTGAAATGGGTAAATAATGACAGGAGTCTGACAGGAAGGAGCAGAGCATTTGGTGTTAGAGTACAGAACACACAGGGCTACAGTGGGAAAAATAGTACGTAAACAAAAGTGAAAGTCTCTTTATCTGACTCCATCCAACATTCGTAGCAATATAAAGGATTGATGGCTGAATTAGGGATAAATGGGTGTAATGATTTAAGTCATGACTGAAAGCAGATAAAGATTGAGACTGAATATTCAGGGAATCCTGATGCATTGAAATGATGGGCAGATAGACAGAATGAAGTGTGGTAGATCTGTTAATACAGGATGAATTCAGGTACCGCAAAGACAAATAATCTTTATTCAGAAGATCATGATGATGAATAAGCTTGGGTGGACATTAAGAAGTGACAAGTGATAGAGCTAACTTATAAGAATCGTTTAGTCATCCCTCAAACTAGCTGCACAATAAAACAAATATAATTCAAAAAATGCAGCGAACTTGTAAGAAAGCTACTGTGACACTTATGGGTGGCTTTAATCATGCTATGGATTGGACAAATCAAAATGGCAAAGGTAGCATTGAAAGTGAGCTCATAGATTGTATTCAGGGCAGTTTTTCGAACAATATGTACTGAAATCAGTCAGGGAACAGGTTATTTTAAGGCCGATAATCTGAAACAAGAAAAGAGTAATTAATGATTTCATCATAATGAGTTCTCAAGAAAAAGTAATCGTCATAGTAGAAGCTTACAGAGTGTCTTAACATTAATAAGCACAATTCCAAAAATATGATGGTAGAATTGACTAAAGTGGACTGGAAAAACAGATTAAAAGATAGCAGCAGTGGCTGACATTTAAGGAAATATTTCAAAATATTCAACAAAGCGTAGGGTTTACATCATTTTATTTCTTTTACTTTGGAGTGTGGACTGAAAAGAAGGAATTTATTGCTTAAAATGAAAGAGTTAATGCAAAGTGATGGCTGCAGTTTTAACTTCATGTTTATTGGAGCACGTGGTGAGCTGCATACAATATTGGATTAGAAAAACCAAAAGCATACACCACAGAACCAATGGATTCTAAACTAACTGACAATTGCTTGATGTGAATGTTTTGATTGGCTCCTCCCCAGTTGACCATGGCTTGTTTGGGGGTTCAGTGCAGCGAGAAAAAAACACCTACCCTGCAAAGAGAAAACATCAAAAATCACTCTCTGTCTCTCTCGCACCAGAAAGTTTCCAGTTACAGATAGTTGTCATCCAATCACCTTTACCTGAAAATAGGAAAGAGGAATAAATCAAATACAAAAGGCTAGCATGTAAAAATGGCTCTTAAATAGAAAGGCAACTGGAATGTTGGTCCTTAGTGCAAGTAGATTGGAGAATGAAAGGAAAGAAATCTTGCTCCAACTGTGGAAGTCATTTGTAAGATCACACCTTAAGCACTTCATGCAGTCTCATTAGTTGCAAAGGGATAGACTTGCTTTGTAAATTCAGAGAAGTTTCACTGGGCTGATTCCTGGATTGAAGGAGTTGACTTACTAGAAAAGATTAAGCAGGTTGAATATTTACTCATTGTAGTTTAAAAGAATGAGGGGTGATATTGTTGAAACAATTAAAACTTAATGGAGATTTGATAGAAGAGATGCTAAGAGGGCGTTTCTCCTAGTGGGGAAATCAGTAGTGAGGCAAAATAGTTTCAAAATAAGGGGTCTCCCACTCAAGACGACAATAAGAAGTAATGTCTGAAGTTCCATGAAATTCTCTAGCTCAAAGAAAACAGAGGAACCTAAGAAATAGGAACAGGAGGAAAAGACCTTTAAAATCTGTTGAGCCTGCTCTGCTATTCAGTATGATCATGACCGATATTGGGCTTTAACTCAGTTTTCCCATTTGATGCTCACATCCCTTGATTTGCTGAGATAGCAAAAATCTACTTCTTTCAGCCTGTCAGCAAGCTTTGTATAGTCAGGAAGGAGGGATGACATCCAGAATGAGACACAGTCCAGATGAATATTTAATCTGGGAATTTGGAGGCAGGGTGGAAATTCAGTGCAGAAAGGAAGAGGGGCTTTTTGCTATTTTTTAAGCTAACGGTTTGTAAAAGGTAAATTGGAGCAAAGGATCAGGGGCCCAGTACAAAAGACTGACATCTCACATAAACTATAGGCTCATTTGTTGGTGATAGCTACTAATTTGATTTTCTATTATAGGCTACTTCTAGACTGAATATGGGAAATATGTACAGAATACAAAGTAAAAGACAAAATACTTAAAAGCCAAATTCATCTCTAAGAAATTGAAATGGAGATAACAGGCCAGCGATGTTGTAACTGCATGATGTCAGAGCTGGTGGGCCCCAATGTGGTTCATAGTGATCATATTTGTAGCATGTAGGTTGCTTGAGGAACTCTGCCTCAGAGTTGATGAGCTGGAGTCTGAGCTTTGAAATCTGCGACACATTAGGGAGGGGGAGAGTTACCTGGATGCTGTATTTCAGATGCAGTCACATCCCATTGATTGACTGCATTGGATTCGATAAGTGGTCGGGGTAGGATTGTATGACTACAAGCAAGTCAAGTGGAGGGATCCAGGAGGTGGTGCTGAAAGAACGTCAGACCTTGAGCTGTCTAACACATTTGAAATTCTTGCTGCCTGTGTGGATGAGAATGGGGGCTGTAGGGATGATGAGCAAACTGACCAGAGAACTGCAGTTCACAAAGCCCTTCAAGATGGGGGAGAAAAGAGAAATGTAGTTGTAATCTGGGATAGTATAGTCAGGGGAATAGACACTATTCTCTGTGGCCATGATTGAGACTCTTGAAGGCTGTGTTGCCAGCCTGGTGCCAGGATTCAGTATATCTCATCAGGACTTCAGAGGAACTTGGAGTGGTAAGGGAAAGATCTAGTTGTCAGGTCCACATAGGTGCCAACAATATAGGCAGAAAGAGGAAAAATGTGCTGCTGAGGGAATATGAACAGCTAGGAGTTAAATTAGAAAGCAGAACCAAGAAGATAATAATCTCTGGATTACTAGCATGGCCATGAGCAAATTGGCACAGGATCAAGCGGACTAAAGAGGTAAGCGCACAGCTCAGAGATTGGTGTAGGAGAAACAGGTTCAAATTCATGGTACATTGGCAACAATCCTGGGGAAGGAAGGAGCTGTTCTGATGGTATGGGCTCCACCTGAATCATATAGGGATAAGAATCCTGGTGAATCACAAAACTGGGGCTGTGGATAGGGTTTTAAACTAAATAGTGGGGAGTGGGTTCAGTTACATGGTATATTGTGGAAAAGATTAGAGGGAGAAAGGGCTCAGCAAAGGTTACTAAAGTTTCCAGAACAAATAATAGCGCAGAGAGTGTGGAAAGGGCCAAGAATCTAACTTTAGGCACAGCAGATGAGGGTTCAACTCTGAAAAGAGAGGCAGACAGGATTGAGGATTTTGTACTTAAATGCATACAATACACAGAGCAAGGTAAGTGAACTCATAAAGCAGATTCAAATTGGTGGGTATGATGTGTGTATCACAGAGATGTGACTGCAAGGGAATCAAGGCTGGGAATTAAATAAGGACGCAAACCCTATTGAAAAGGACGGGCAGATGGGCAGAGGGGAGCAGCGTTGCCTTGTTGGTAAAATGTGAAATTAAATCAGTAGCAGGACATGATATAGAGTCTGGCAGTGTAGAATTTGCATAGGCAGAGTTGAAGGTCCACAAAGGAAAACTATCCCTGATGAGAGTTGTGTACAGGCCACCTAGCAGTAGTCAGGAAGTGGGGAAGATAATAAGTCAGGAGACAGAAAAGCCATGTAAGAAAGGCACTATTACAATAATCATGTGAGACTTCAATACGTAGGTGGGCTGGAAGAATCAGGTGAAAGTGGATCAAGAGAAAAGGAATGCATAGAATGTCTATGAGATGTTTTTTGGAGAAGCTTCTGGTAGAGCCCACGGGAGAACAGGCAATTCTTGATTTGGTGATGTGTAATGAGAAAGATTTAATTAGGGAGCTTAAGGTGAAGGGAACCCCAGGGGGCAGCAAACATAATATGATAGAATTAACCATGCAGCTTGAGAAGGTGAGGCTAGAATCAGAAGTAAAGGTATTACAAGTGAGTAAAGATAACTACTACGATGTGAGGGAAGAGATGGCCAGAGTTCATTGGAAGAGGAGACTAGCAAGGAAGGTGTTGGAGCAGGAACGGCAGGAGCTTCTGAGGTAATTCAGGAAGTGCAGCAGAAATTCATCCTAAAGAAGAAGAAACATGTTAAGGCGAGGATGAGGCAACCATGGCTGACCAGGAAAATTGTGATAGAGTAAAAGCAAAAGCAAAAGCATACTATGTGGTGAAGATAAGTGGGAAGCCAGACGATTTGGAAGCCTTTAAAAACCATCAGAGGATAACAAAAAGCAGTAATGGGGGACAAGATGAAATATAAGAACAAGCAAGCTACTAATATTAAAGAAGATTGCAAGAGTTCTATAAACATCTAAAAAGTAGTGGACACTGCAAATGGGGCTGAAGAGGTAGAAATGGAAAGCGAAGATATGGTAGACAGCCTGAATAGGTACTTTGCATGAGCTTTCATGTTGAAAGACACAGGCAAGTCACCAGAACTTCAGGATAATCAACGGGCAGAGGCGAGTGTGGAAATTATCACTAAGGAGAAGGTGCTGGAAAGGATGAAAAGTGTGAAGGTGAATAAATCACCCAGACCAGTTGGACCACACCCCAGAATTCTGAAGGAGATAGGTGAGGAGATTGAGAGGTATTGGTCATGTTCTTTCAGGAACGACTGGAGTCAGAGAAGGTCGCAGAGGACTGGAAAATGACAGTTTACAAAGGGGAGGAGGTGAGAAATGATATGTCAGTTAGCCTGACCTAAATCATTGGTCTATTATTATAGGAATTGTAGAATAGTTGGAAGTACATGGTAAAATAGGGTAGAGTCAGTACTGTTTCAGCAAGGGTGATCATGCCTGATAAATCTGTTAGAATTCTTTTGAGGATGTAACAAGCAAGTTAGACAAAGGAAAGTCAGTGGACATGATCTGTTTGAAATTCCAAAAGGCCTTTGACAAGTTTTCACAGAAGGCTGCAAAATAAGATAAGAGCCCAAATCATTAGGGGCAGGATACTGGCATAGATTGAGGATTGGCTGACTGACAGAAGACAGAGAATGAGGACAAATAGGCCTTTTTCAGGATGGCAGCCGATGACTAAGGACAATCTGCAGGACCCTGTGTTGGGCCACAACTATTCACTTTATAAATTGATGATCTAGGTTAAGGAGTTAAGAGCATTGTTGCTAAAGTTGCAGATGGCACAAAGATATGTGGAGAGGCAGGTAGTGTTGAGAAAGTGAGGAGGCTGCAGAAGGGCTTGGGCAGGGTAGGGGAGTGGGCATAAAAGTGGTAGATGGAATACAATGTGGGAAAGTGTGAAGTTATGCACTTTTATAGGAAGATTAGAGGCATGGGCTATTTTCTCAATGGGGAAAGGCATTGGGAATCTGAAGTACAAACGGACTTAGGAGTTCTAGTCCAGCATTTTCTTAACGTTAACATGCAAGTTCAGTTGCCAGTTAGGAAGGTAAATGCAATCTTAATATTCATCTTAAGAGGGTGAGAATACAAAAGCAGAAATGTACTGCTGACACTGTGGAATATTGTGGGAAGTTTTGGACTGTTGGTGGTTAGTGTTTCGAAAGGAAAACAAGAAAAATTCATAGTGAGTTTTGGCGGTGGGAAAGTCGCTCAGTTGCGTGTGATAGCACTTACAGGTGTAAAACAAAGGCTTTACAAATGGTTTATTGCCTGGGAATTCCTCTCAGTGATGATGCAGGTTGCCATTCCCTACTCATGAATCAAGTATGATCCATTAGCTTTGCAATGATTGTACAATCATTCTTAAGCAAGTGAATTAAAAATTTTAAAATCACTGTAGATATAATCCATGCAATGATGTCATTACATCGAACAATACAGAACTAAACAAATTAATGTAGTGGAAAATCTTTAAGTCGAAAATGAATCAACCAGAATAGTAAATGCTGGAAAGCACCAAGCAGCTTCCTTTATTAATAAATAAGGAGATTTAATTTCCTTTCTCCTCCTTGTCTGGAACATTCTTAGTTATTCCCTATTACATAATCTTTTGATAGTCCCTCCCGTTTCCACTTCAAACTTGCTTGCAGTCCAAGCACACGTCCTCCTCTCATCACCAAATCACAAAAATCTGTAATATATTCTCTGCGGCTTCTTAAAGCTCTTTGTTTCAGTATTCTCCTTAATAAAATCTATGAATATTGTTTCAATAAATGCCTTCTAAACTGCATAAATCATTCAATTAGAACACTTTCTTAGCACAACATGAAAAGGCCAGTAAATCCTGACACTGACATTCCAATAACCATTTAATATCTTTAAACTGCCCACAATATTGTGTCTGACCAGAGTTTCTGCAGTACATTTCTGCTTTGGTATTCTAGCCCTCTTGAAATGAATGTTAAGGCTGCATTTACTTTCCTCTTGGGCATTTCACAAATCACTCCAATTTTTCCTCTCTTTGTAAAGTTTTTTGGATTTTGACATGCATATTTTAAATGGGTTCCAGCTTGTAATTTCTCCAACAATAATGAAGGGCTGCTGCAAACATTGACATTATTCCTGCACAGAGACTGACAGACCTGCTGAGCAATTCCAGCATGTTCTATTTTGCTCTTAGCTTGTCAGTTTTTTTAAACTTTTTACATTCTGCCATTTGCTATCTCATGGTGTGAGTCACACCAAGCAATATATGGTGAGGACACAAAATTTAGCCTAAAGGCAGAAATATATCAAAACAGACTGAAGATCAAATATAACTCAGCTTTTTCTTGAATTTTATTTATGCAGCTAAGAATCATGAAAATCATGACAGATCTGAATGAATATGCTAATAGATACATAATTAATGTCATATTAATGAGTAGTGCATGAAAGAATTAAAATAATTTGAAGTGTGAGGCGTTTTCACTCTAAGCTTTAATAGTGGTTCATTTCCAGGATCAGCCAGGGTAACCTGTTCTGAAAATTCTGCAAGTTATGTCATGCTTGTCAGTACAATAAAAGTGCAAGCTCCCGAAGGATATTTTAACTTTTGGCCCAACATTTAACTAAAGCTGAGATAACAAGGCGTAGACCTGAAACATCAGCTTTCTTGCTCCTCTGATGCTGCTTGGCCTGCTGTGTTCATCCAGCTCTACACCTTGTTATCTCAGATTCTCCAGCATTGGCAGTTCCTACTATCTCTATTTAATTAAAGCTCATTGGTTTGTCAAGGTAGGCATCACATTAATCATTAAAATTTCCCCTTTAAATAAAACTCAGAGCAAAAGCAAACAGTATTTATTTCACAGAATGTTTATTTCAATAAATAGACTACAAATGATAATTTAGTACTATCAAACATAAATACTTCAAAAACTGTATTTCCTGGAAATATTTACCAATATTAGTAGTTGTGCTTACTAAAGTTTCAAAATATTTTTCCATAGATACATACAAAATTAAGGATTTAAATGTCATCTAACAAAATTAATTCTGATTATCTTCAGAAAGAAAAGAACTCACACCTCTATAGCATCTTTCAAGACCTAGGGATGTCCTAAAATATTTCACAGCCAGAAAGTGCTCGAAGAGTAATCACAGAATAATGAGAAATGTAACAAATTTCACACATTATGGTCCCATGAGCAACAATGACATAAGCTACCAGACTGTTTGCTTTTAGTAATAATATTTGAAGGAATTAATGTTGGGCTGGTAAGGTTGGTCACCAGAATTCACCTGCTCTTTTAAAATATTACCGTAAGACATTTAAGGACTATCTAAAAAGGCATTAAGCACCTCCAAGAGGGCAGCATTCCTGTTGTAGAGTAAAGCTAGCCTAGATTATGGGCTAGAACGTATACTCCCACACAAGCATGTTTGAATACACAAGGGAGTACTAGCTACCTACCTCACCACGGTCTGTCTCCACTTTACAGGGGATCATGGAGGTGCTCAGCAACCAGCTAGTCTGTAATTTATTGAGGCCCTTAAATGCCTCACCTACCCTCCAGTGCTATTTTATCAACAAAATGGGGGAACCCATGCCAAGCAGGTAGCTGAGGAACTTTTATTGTGTTGGCTGGTGTAGGGTAAGAGGGCAGGGCACTTCCTTCAAATGTCTCTCCGAGATCATACCCCTTTTAACCCATTCCCCAGCTTCTCCATCCTGGTTTCCCCCACCCCACCTCCAAACTAGCCTAGTCGTGGTGATACCAGCATTCGTTCATTTTTGGGGGCTGCCTGTATTCCCAGCAGGGCCACAGCTCATTCCTGGAACTACTGGGACTACAGAACTGACAGCCAATCTGAGATTACAGTCAGTCAGTCACAACATAACAGGATTCAGCATAATATCAAACTAGATAGTGGTCACTAGTATAATAGGTAAAGTGCTAGAACTGAAAGATTTATAGTGAAGGTGGAAATGTGACAGTCTTAGGTACTCATCCCTTATCCAAGTGTTACATTTCTTGGTACCATCTTGTCTTATCACATTCTTTGTGCTGTTCTCAGAGATAGTGCTTAGTCCCGGTGAGACAGTGCCATCCAATGGATGAGAAACTCCACTTCACCAATGGCTTTTACAGCAGCAACATTAAGATCCAA
Organism: Stegostoma tigrinum; assembly: GCF_030684315.1. Taxonomy (NCBI): domain Eukaryota; kingdom Metazoa; phylum Chordata; class Chondrichthyes; order Orectolobiformes; family Stegostomatidae; genus Stegostoma; species Stegostoma tigrinum. Next base: position 18,050,321 of record NC_081374.1, on the reverse strand, counting down.
CTGAAAGGCAGAGATATATTAATTAATAATAAATGGCATGCGGTCAGAGATAATAAAGTTTAGGAAGGGACTTATTTTCTTTGATGTCTTCTCTTTTGTCAGGATCTACACTTGCTTTTCCCAGCACTAGAAGCATAACTTAACATGGATACAAGCCTTGATTCAAAAGTATGTTGCTTTCAGGATTTGTTACAGATAACTTTCTATTTTCACAGTCCTTTCTCCAAGCTTCTCTGAAGTGCAGACACATATGAAGTCTAGCTGTCCATCAATCTCAAAAGGACAATAGACACTCTATGCTGAGAGAGGGAAAATTACTTTCATCTTGGGTTTACCATTTAGACTTTGTATTTCCCCGTTTGTTCTCTATTGATGTCAAGGATGATTTTTACTCCAGATTTTGTTCGGTGAGGAATTCTTGGTGCAATTATGAGTGTAATACAGGGGGTTACATTCATTCTTAAAGATTTCACTCTTAAAGAAAGATGTTGTTAAACCTGAAAGGATTTAGAAAGGATTTACAAGGATGTTGCCAGGGTTGCAGGGTTTGAGCCTTAAGGAGGTGCTGAACAGGCTTGGGTTATTTTCTCTGGAGTGCTGCAGGCTGAGGGGTGGCCTTATAGAGTTTTATAAAACCATGAGGGGCATGAATAGGGTGAATAGTCAAGGACTTTTCCCCAGGGCAGGGGAGTCCTGAACTAGAGGGCATAAGTTTAAAGTGAGTGAGAAGGGAAAGGTTTAAAAGGGATTTAAGGACAACTTTTTCATGCAGAGGGTGGTGCATGTATGGAATATTACTGCTACAGGAAGTTTTCTTTTCCTTTATTTGTTAACAGGATGAGGCTGTCGCTGGCTAGGCCGCATTTATTGCCCATCCCTAATTGCCCAGAGGGCAGTTGAGACTCAACCACATTGATGTGAATCTGAAATTACATTTAGGCCAGACCAAGTAAGGATGGCAATTTCCTTCCCTAAAGGACATTAGTGAACAAGATGGGTTTTTTCACAATGAATTCATAGTCATCATTAGATTCTTAATTGCAAATATTTTATTGAATTCAAATTCCAACATCTGCCATGGCAGGATTTGAACCCAGGTCCCCAGAATATTACTTGGATCTCTGAAATAACAGTCCAATGATAACACCACCAGGCCATCACCTCCCCAACAAATGGTGGAGGCTGGTACAATTACAACATTTAAAAGGCATCTGGATGGGTATATGAATAGGAAGGGTTTGGAGAGATATGGGCCAAATGCTGGCAAATGGAACTAGAATAATTTAGAGTATCTGGTCAGCTTGGACACGTTGGATGTTCCTGTGCTTTACATCTCCAAGGCTGTATGACTGTAAATGATGTGTGGTGCAGAATAAAACCTAAAGCTCGGGTTCAATTCCCATACTAGTTGGGGTAATTCTTGCGTATACCGGCCTCCTTACCTAACCTCACACTGTGGAGTAACTACTCTCAAGCTATGCATAACCAATTGGCTCCCTCTCTGTCTCTAATGGAGAGAGATTCCTATGATCTTTTGTGGTTTGAAACTCTTTGTCCTACCAAACTTTATAGATGTGAAGTGGAAAGCATGTCAACTTACATTTTCAAAAGCATTGTGTATCTCCTGTATCCTGACTTTGGATTCTTCTCCACAGTGGCATTTGAATTGTGTACTCTATTCAATAGAAAAAAAGATGGAAAGTAACAGTCCAGTGTCCAAATGACCATTCTGAATATATAGATACTAATTGTTAAATGAACATGTATATTAATCACTTCTAATTATGACTGATACATTGCTTGTTACTTGTTTGCTATTTAATAGTCCTTTAAGTATACAATTGATCACAATCATTACAGGCACATAAACAGATTTTTTAAAAAAATATTTACATTAACTAGAACATCAATTTTGCAATTTGATAGTGTCTTATCACCAGTCAGGAATGCCGCACAAAACATCTAGTAAAATGAGTTTAATTGTTGGATGTAGGCAAGTTAGAAATGACTTCTCAAATCATTGTACTTATTGTATTGTTATACGCAGAAAAGGAGACGGTAATATAACCTGGTTCATACCATGTCATTATGAATTGATATGGTTCATACTACCGTCTTGTACTAAAGACTGCTATTATACTGTGCATACTGCTCTTAGATCAATGCCTGAATAATGCTGTGCACAGCCAATAGATTGAATTGTACATTCAAATATACCTAACAGCAGATCTCAATGAGCTTAGTGACAAAGACACCATTTGTAAAGTCTCGTGATCCCTTCAAGCCTGACAGCTAATGTTATGCTGGAACAAACAAAGACTAATAATTCCATATAAGAACGTAAGAATTAGGAGCAGGAGTAGGCAATTCAGCCCTTCAGCTGTCATTTGATATGATCATGACTTATTTCATCTTGGTCTCAACTCTCTATAATCCTCCAACTCATTACTGATTAAAATTTGTCTGTCTCCTCCCTAAATTTCTCAATGTCTCAGAATCTGCTGCACCGTGGGGCAGTGAATTTCACAAATTCACGACCTTTGAGAGAAACAATTTCTCCTCATCTCTGTTTTAAATCTGCTTTCTTCTTTCCTTAAACAATGACCTCTCATTTCATATTGCTCCACATGAGGAAACATCCATTCTACATCTACCTTGTCAATCCCCTTTAGCGTCTCATATACCTCAATGACATCTCCTCTCGTTCTTCTAAACTCCAGACAGTATCGGCTTAAAGTGTTCAATCTCTCTTCATATGACAAACTAGTCATCTCTGGCATCAAGTGACTGAACCTGGTCTGAAATGTCTCAAATGCAACTGGACCCCTCTTTAAGTCAAGGGATGTAAATTCTATACAATACTCCAGGTGTGGTCACACTAATTATTGTACAGTTGCAGCAGCACGTCCCTACTTCTTATTCTAATTATTTATCAATAAATGCAAAAATTCCATTTGCCTTCTTGTTACATCTCGTAACTGCATATTTGTATTCTGCAATTCATGCCAGAGGGCACCCAGATCCCTCTGCACTGAAGCATTCTGAAGTTTCTCTCTATTTAGAAAGTAAGTTGTCTTTTTATTCCTCTAACAAACATGGATATCCTCACACTTACCAATGCTAAAAAATCACTTGCCAAACTTTTGTCCATTCACCTAACCTATCCATTTCCATTTGTACATTCCTAACTTCATTACAACTTATTTTCTCACCTGTTTAAATATCATGTGCAAATGTGGGTATGGTACTTTCTATCCTTCTTCCAAATCAATAATATAGATACTTGGGGCCTGAGGACTAAACCCTGTGGCACATCATTGGTTACATCTTGCCAACCAGAAAAAGACTGAATTATCCTGAGTGTCTGCTATTACCATTAAAAGGATTTCACACTAAGTTTATACTGTTCACAACTTGTACAGCGCATTGACTGAAAATTTTAAAAATGTAATTTGCTCTGGGCTAGGTTTGAACTGGAGCGCAGTAAAACTAATTGAGAAAACCTCAAAGCTCCCAACTTCTGCGTATTTAGGCATCAGATTAAAGTAACAGGCTTTAGTTACAATATCCCTTTTGCATCAGTATTCATCAAAACGTGCTTTTACTGACAGAAAAATGATATAAACCCCTAATTTTATAACTGGCACTCAGACAGCACAGAAGCAAAATTTTTCATACACTGTCACCTATTTGGAGAAATCTAAGAACACAACTAAAGTTGCAGGGCATTGTGTTGAGAAATACACGCAGTTCTGTGTTGGCCTAGACAATACTTTATTACAAAGTCAGAATCTCAAATACTTGTAGGCTGCAGTCCTTGATACTTACACATTGCCGAAGATCTCGCTTGATGCTGAGGAAGGAGTTGGCCAAGCTACTGGTCCTCCTCTCGATGAGGGAGCTAGATGGAGTGTGATGTTTGAAGACAGTCTCCACATAGAATCTCAACAAGTGGCGCAGAAAACAGCAGCTCTCCTCTGCCTGGAAATGAGAGCAGGTGCAGCCAGGTTAGGGGAATAAAAAGGTGAATTTACAACATTGTTTTCTAACAAAATAAACAGCATTTTAATTTTTGATTTGAATGTTTCCATTGCTTAGCGAATTCCTTGGAGATGCTATATCACAAGAACAGTGGTTCTAAAAACGGTTTTGTTACTCAAAATAGGTACATATAAAATTGACTGCAGAAGAATTTCATGATAATAACAATCAAGATCTTATTAATATGCTATGAGAACAAATGTATTGTTTAAAAATAGCATCAGTAAAGCTAAATAATTCTTACAACTACACTGTAAGATTATCTGATGAAAAATGTTTAAATTTGCATTAAAAAATTAGCCAACAAAACCTTTACTGCAAAGAGTGCTGTACCTGAATGCCATGAAAAACAGATTCACTCAGAAGCCTGGTGTCAGTGATGGTATCTTCGGCTTGCTGTCAAAGGAAGTAGACAGTGTTTTATTGGAAATACACATCAAATATCTTTCAAATACAAGAGTAAAAGGTGTTCTTGAGTGTTTTACTTACAATAATGTGCTTGATTTCTGAGAAGTAATCTCGAATCTCTTGTAAGTTCACTGTCAATGAACATTGCCCAAAATGTAGCCTCTTGCTTTCAGTAACAGAGGGCTGATAGATGCTAACTGAAAGGGCCAGGCAGAAAAACGTAGCAAAACTTTTCATCATTGTGGGCGGCAGTTTCTGGAATAAATCTGGAATGGAAGAGAGAAAAATACAGGTATCTTCAATACTGAAATACTTCCTCACAACTTAAAATACTCCTTATATTATTTATAGAAATAGTAACTCGGCAATGTTTCGGACTCTGGAGTATGTCACTGGCCTATTTAGTCTACAATTCACAATCTCCCAGCAGTTTACTTACCGGATTTTAAAAATTTCATTGAAAAGGGATCATTCATTATTCTGTTCAGATAAGAACTAGCCATAAATTCCACAGTGCATTTTGGTGCTCTCTCATTAATGAAATGTTGCATAAGTTTCATGTTTTCTTTCCACTTCATTTTAAACACACATTTTTAGTCCTGAAATCTTGCATCTCAGGCAAAGGTTGTTCCTGGATCTAAATCTGTACCAGTAAAAATCTCAAAGCTCTTCATCAATTCTTCCCTCACCCTCTCAGAAGTAGCCCTAATTTAGCTCATGCATTCAGTCTTGTGTTCCTCTTCTGAACGTCATCCTGCCATTTCAACCAGAGAACCTAACTTTCTGAGGCTCTGGGGTTTCGACAGAAAAAGTAAACGGTGGTGAGAAGGGAAAAAAATCATATCCACCATAACATTACTACACCACAGTTTTAACTATTTTTCGATTCTATTCTACACCCAGTTGGCCCTGCAACACAGGGAATTAGTTTGCAAGGGAACAAGAATTAACTGGAATTATAACTTGGCCCTTAGTCTATGGAATACTTTGACATTCCCTTCAGTCAATCGTTCATACCACTTGAAAGGAGACGCACAGTAATATGCAATTCAATGCACCTCACAAGGTAAATTTAACTGATCTTATCTGCACAGAAGTCGTAGCTTATAGTTTACCAATCAATTCAAGTTAGAACAGTTCCCCAGACAATCCCATCTGTCTTCTGTAATAGACCGAGGGAATCTGGGTGAACATGTTGTTCGAGGGCAGCTTTACCTGAATATATGCCTTCTGGCTGCTTTCTCCTTGGTTTGTATATGACAGCTTTCCACTGTTTACCCCTTTATATGCACCTGCACAGCAAAGTTTGTGGGGGGGGGGGGGGTGCTGCTGAGGGTTTCCTGATCATTTCACTATGAAATAATTAGATGAGGAATGAATTTCATCAATAATTTGCGTCAGCTAAATGCTGCAATAAAAAACGGTTCGCTTAGCTATGTTGAAATTTTCCAAAATCACCAATTAGGAGTGATTACGAACTTGGAAGAAAATTAGGTTCCTTAAAGTGATTATGCCACAAACAGTTGCTTTCTGAACTCCTCCAGCTATGTCGAAGAGTAAACGTAAAAATGTAGCAACCCACTTCGTTCAAGCAAGATATTTTCCCAGCTCCCCTGTTGGTGCACTTTCAGGGAGACCTGAATTCCAATGGACACTGAGTTAACGATTCGTCCGAGGGACGGAGGCAAGTGCAAAGCAGTTCAAAGTGTGATAAGTAAAAAGTTTGGCTAATCTGTTAACAAAATAGGGACCTCCCTCCCTCAGCCCGCCCCCCCCCCCCCCGACAATCCCTTATCCCCACATTGCGAGTTTCTCAGCCTCAAGCTCTCGTGCAAAATTATTGATGGAGTCAGCCTCCTACAGCACAATTCCAGATGCCAGCTCCTCTAAGTGAACAAGCTCCTCTTCATCTCTCTAGGCTTTATCTCGTGCCTGTGACCTCTAGCCCCTCACTCATTGGCCAGAGACATTCCTGTTTAATTCATTAAAATCTCATCATCCTGAAAACTTCTATTGAGCCACCTCTTAATCTTCACTTTTCTAAAGAAAACAGCCCAAATGTATTTACACAGCAGGCCAACCAGCCACAGAGCAGCAGGAAAGCTTGACATTTCGGGTCGGGACCCTTCAGAAGAAAAAGGGTCCAGACCTGAAACGTCAAGCTTTCCTGCTCCTCTGTTGCTGCTTGGCCTGCTGTGTTCATCCAGCTTCACACCATCTTATCTCAGATTCTCCAACATCGGCAGTTCCTACTATCTCAACCCAAATGTATTCACATAAACACAGTATCTCGGAGCTGGAGTAGGTCATTTGGCCTCTCAAGCCAGTTCACCATTCAGTATGACCATGGTTGATCATCCAACTCAGTCCTGACTTCTCACTTTCAATCCATACCCTTTGATCCCTTTAATATTAAGTATTATATCTGACTCCTTGAATACATTGAATGTTTTGGGTTTAACCATTTTATGGTGCTGAAAATTTGACAGGCTCACTACTGCCTGGATGAAAAAATTCCTCATCGTCTCAGCCCTAAATGACCTGCCCCATATCCTCAGACTCTGACTGCTAGTTCTGGAGTCCTGGGGCATGAGGAAATCTTTCCTGCGTTTAGCCTGTCTAGACCTGTTAGAACTATATAGGTTTCTATGAGATCTCTCCTCATTCTTCCAAACTCCAATGAGTATACTTCTAACCAGTCCGATCGCTCTTCACATGTCAGAGCTGCTATCCTAGGAATCAGTCTGGTAAACCTTTGTTGTACTCCTTCCATCGTTACGGCATCCTTCCTCAGATAAGGAGACCAAAACTGCACACATTACTCCAGGTGTGGTCTCACCAAGTCCCCCTGTACAATTACAGCATAACATCCCGGCACCTATAGTCAAACCCTCTTCCTATGAAATATCGACTGGTGTGCAAGGTCCTCCAGGTCTTGTTGCACATCCCCTTCCTCATCTAACAGCCATTCAGATAATAAACTGCCTTATTGGTGTTGTTACCAAAGTGCATAACCTCAATTTTGTCCACATTATACTTCATCTGCCATGCATTTTCCCACTCACTCAACGTTTCCAAATCACACTGAAGTATCCTTACATCCTAAGATAATAAAATGTGAGGCTGGATGAACACAGCAGGCCAAGCAGCATCTCAGGAGCACAAAAGCTGACGTTTCGGGCCTAGACCCTTCATCAGAGAGCTCTCTGATGAAGGGTCTAGGCCCGAAACGTCAGCTTTTGTGCTCCTGAGATGCTGCTTGGCCTGCTGTGTTCATCCAGCCTCACATTTTATTATCTTGGAATCTCCAGCATCCGCAGTTCCCATTATCTCTGATACTATTTTATCCTTACATCCTTTTCACAGCTCACTTTCCCACTCAGCTTTTGTATCATCGACAAACTTGGGGGTTTTAGGTTTAGCCCCCTTATTTAAATCATTAATATAATGTGAATATCTGGAGTCCAATTACTGAGCCCAGCTGTATGCTACTGGTCACTGCCAGCCACTTGAAAGGATGACCTATCTATCGGTATTCTTTGTTTTCTTTTACCAACCAATTCTTGATCCATATCAATACATGACACAAGAACACAATTTCTCTTCATAACAGAAGCTCCCTAGTTCTGTGAACATTCTGGGGAACCTCTTGTAACCGCTTTCTTTATGTTTTCCCTAATGTGTAATGTTGAGAATTACCCTGTGTACTCCATCTGACTTCTAATCAGTGATGTAGAAATTTCAAGCCTGATTTTTTTAATATATTCTATCTGTAAACTTCTGAATCCATGTACCCTTGTGGTTTTTAACCTTTTTACCAGCTTGTTGAATCACCTTTGAAAAAAATTTATACAGACATCAATTTGTCTCTGATTATACAAATTTTTCAGAACTGTGACATGTATAGTATACCATCTTTCTATTTTAATCCTTTCAAAATACATGATTTTTTTCACATTGAACTCCATATGCCATGCATGGGTGCATTTCACCATCCCATGTGTCTATGTCAACATACAGCCTGCAACAATGTCATCATTATATTCTACTTGTCCATTTTTTTTATCATCATTCAAGTTTATAGTGTTGCCTCCTACACCTGAGTCTAGGTCTATGCGTAGTAGGTCAGGGTGCCAGCTTGTATTCAGGCTCCAGATTAGTCTGGAGTGCTATACTAGAATGGGAGCTGTAGTAATTGCATAGGTGGAGCCTTGCTAGAAGAATTTGTTGGTTTCCCTGCTAAGGATACCTTTAAGAGAAAACATGAGAGAATATCTGGTGGTATCTAGTCTTCAGGAAATGAAGGTTTAATAATGTTATAAATTATCAAATAAGAGAAGGGTCAAATCCGGTTCACAAAATGCTTTTCAGCTGTTGGTTATACCTATTTGCAGCTCGCTCTTAGAAATGAGAGATAAAAAGGTGTGGAGCTGGATGAACACAGCAGGCCAAGCAACATCATAGGAGCAGGAGAGCTGATGTTTCGGGCCTAGAACCTTCATCCTATTATCTCTGAGAAATGTAAATGCTTTATAAATGGTTGTATATCAAATTGTTGAAAGACACATCTGCACACAAGTAAGTTACCTAAATTAAAGAGTTTAGACCATAAGACATAAGATGTAGAAGTTGAAGTGGGCCATTTGGCCCACTGAATTTGTTCCAACATTCAATGAGATCATGGCTGATCTGATAATCTTTAATTCCACTTTCCTGCCTTTTCCACATAACCCTGACACTCTTACTGATTAAAATTCTGCCTGTCTCACCTTCAACCTATTTAATGACCCAGCTTCAACAGCTCTCTGGGGGAAGGAATTTCACAGATTGATTATGCACTGAAAGAAAAGGTATTTTCCTCAACACTCTTGAATGAGAGATAACTTACTCTGAAATTAGGAACTTTGGATCCAGGTTCTCCCATAAACAAACTCTTCGCATTTACCTTCTTAAGCCCCTTAAGAATCTTCTGCATATCAATAACTTCACCTCTCATTCTTCTAAACTCCAATAAGTACAAGCCTATACAACTCAATCTCTCCTCAGAAACGACCCAGAAAACCTTCTGTAAACTGCTACCAATGCCGGCATATCTTCCCTTAGTTAAGAGACCAAAACTGTTCATTCTACCATTTCCTGTTTCCCCATTATTATTTTGTTCAGCCTTATTCTCTAAAGTCCCTACAGAGAATTGCATCTGGGTCCTTGGTTCTGAGGCCCATAAGACATAGGAGCGGAAATTAGGCCATTCAGCCCATTGAGTCTGCTCCGCCATTCAATCATGGCTGATAAGTTCCTCAACCCCATTCTCCTGCTTTCTCCCTGTAATCCTTGATCCCTTTGATAATCAAGAACCCATCTATCTCAGTCTTAAATGTACTCAATGACCTGCCCTCCACAGCCTTCTGTGGCGGTGAATTCCATAGATTCACCACTCTCTGGCTGAAGAATTTTCTCCTTATCTCCTTATCTTATACCTGAAACGTTAACTCTGATTTCTTTTCACAGATGCTGCCAGACATGTTGAGCTTTTCCAGCAACATCTGTTTTTGTGCCCAAACTAAACTAGCCCCATCTACTGCGCTAGGCCTATATTCCTCCAACACTTCTTATTCATGTACTTATCCAAATATTGTTTAAATGTTGTCAGTAGATTGTGATTTTAAGTCCCAGTACAAAGTCTTGCACACAAAATCTAGGCAGCAAAATAAGAACAAAAGAATATTGTACTGCCACTGATGCTGTCTTTCAAACATCACACTAAAATGAGGCATCAGTTCTCTCAGGTAGATGTAAAATCCCATGGCACTGTTTTGAAAAAGAACAGGGTACTTCTCTTTTGTGCCTGGCTATAGTCGTCTCCCCAAACTCAAATAGCAAAAGCAGATTGTCTCTAGACATTTTCAATTTGCTGTTTGTGGGAGCTTTCTGTGTGCAAATTGCCAGATCAGGGACAAATCACCCAATCTTTTGACCTCTATATACAAGATTTTCAACAGGCTCCCCAAGTTAGGTATGGTTTTGTGGAATAGATTAATGCCCACTGGGGCTCAGGTGATTGTTATCCAAGTTGATTGTTTTGTGGAGTAGGAGGGCATTTCAATTAAGTGATTTTGACTTTATCAGACTCATGCTACTGAGGTGAAAAAGCAGCCTCCAACTTTCCAGCTCACTAAGAAGTAATATTTTATTAGCAGTAATTACCTTACTTCAAAATCAGCTACACAGAAACGTAATACAAGTATAATTGCAAAATATAATTCTGTATAATTTATACTCTAAGAGGGCCCTCAGTAATTTTCACAAGATAAGTTTAATTGAATTATTATTTAGGATTGTTTTCTATCTAAAAGTAGAAGAAAACAGTCACTGACACAATTAACAAGCTCTTAATAGTTATATGTGAAAGAAGACACAGGAAGCTTTTCATTTTGTATTCATCAGGACATTTCTCAAGAATAAAACTTAAGGGGAAAACTGACATTTATGCTGCATGTTGAGAGTACTCATTGTTTGTCTGGGAGGTAGAGGCATTGCCATGGAGAAGGCACCCATTAATGCTGATTGATAGTAAGGAGTCAAGCATTGTTTAAATTTTAAACTGGGCACGTTAACTCTGATTGATCAGGGAACTGCCCTGAGAAATAAACGAGTGAATGCTTGGCACCAGTTTTGTGGAGAACAAACAGATGCAGTGTGTGTACGTATTCTTTTTGTCTGCAAGTACAATGCCTTGTGTATTAAAGAACAATGAACATTACAGCATAGGAACAGGCCCTTCGGCCCTCCAAGCCTGCACCAACAAGCTGCCCATCACAACTAAAACCCCCAACCTTCCGGGGACCATATCCCTCTATTCCCATACTATTCACGTATTTGTCAAGATGCCCTTTACAAGTCACTATAGTATCTTCTTCCACTACTTCCCCCGGCAGCGAGTTCCAGGCACCCACCACCCTCTGTGTATAAAACTTGCCTCATACATTGCCTATAAACCTTGCCCCTCACACCTTAAACCTATGGCCTCTCATAACTGACTCTTCCACCCTGGGAAAAACTTCTGACTGTCCACGCCCTTCATATCTTGTAGACTTCTATCAGGTCGCCCCTTAAGCTCCGTTGTTCCAGTGAGAACTACTCAAGTTTCTCCAACCTCTTCTCATAGCTAATACCTCCATACCAGGCCATGTCCTGGTAAATATTTTCTGTATCCCTTTAAAGCCACCACATCCTTCTGGTAGTGTGGTAATCAGAATTGAACACAATATTCCACAGGAGCCTAACTAAGGCTCTATAAATCAGCAACATTACCTGCCAATTTTTAAGCTCAATGCCCCAGCGGATGAAGGTAAGCATATTGTATGCCTTGTTGACTACCTTTTGCACCTGTGTTGCCACTTTCAGTGACTTGTGTACCTGTACACCCAGATCCCTCTGCCTCTCAGTACTCTTAAACGTTCTGCCATTTGCTGTATATTTTCCATCAGAAGTAGACCTTCCAAAATGCATTATCTCACATTTTTCTGGATTAAACTCCATCTCCCATCTCACTGCCAAGTCACCAACTGATCTATATCCAGCTGTATCCTTTGACGGTCTTCATCACTATCCACAATTCCACTACCCTTTGTGTCATTGGCAAACTTACTAATCAGACCAGTTACATTTTCCTCCAAGTCATTTATATATATATTATAAACAGCAAAGTTCCAACATTGATCTCTGAGAAACACTACTAGTCACAGCCCTCCATTCAGAAATGCAACCTTCCACTGTTACCCTCTGTCTTCTATGACTGAGCCAGTTTTTTTATCCATCCTGCAAGCTCACCTCTGACCCTGTGCAACTTTACTTTCTGTATCAGCCTGCCACGAGGGACCCTGTCAAAGGCTTTACTGAAGGCTTTACATGTAGACAACATCCACTGACCTACCCTCATTGATCATCTTTGTCACTTCCTTAAAAAACCCAACCGAGTTAGTGAGACACGACCTCCCCCTCACCGAACCATGTTGCCTCTTGCTAATATGCTCACTAATTTCCAAGTGGAAGTAAATTCTGTCTCAAAGAATCCTCTTCAATAATTTCCCTACCACTGACATAAGGCTTACCAGCCTGTAATTAGCTGGATTATCCTTACCACGCTTCTTAGCAAATAAACAACATTGTCTATTAACCAATCCTCTGGGATCTCTCCTGTAGCCAGTGAGGATACAAAGATTTCCCTCAAGGGTCCAGCAATTTTCTCCCTCACCTCTCTCAGTATTCTGGGGTATATTCTATCAGGCCCCCAGGACTTGTCTACCACAATGCTTTTCAAGACCCCCAATACCTCCTCCCTTTTGATCTCAATATGACCGAAACTATCTCCCCATCCTTGCCCAAACTCATTATTCAAGCCCTTCTCTATGGTGAATACTGACGCAATATACTCATTTAATACCTCATCCATTTCCTGTGTCTCCACACATAAATTCTCTCCCCTGTCCTTGGGTGGCCAATCCTCTGCAGGCTACCCCCTTACTCTTTATATATGTATAAAAAGCCTTGGAATTTTCCTTAATCCTTTTGGCCCTTTTAGCCCCCCTGACTTCTTGTTTAAGTTTCTTTCAACTTCATTGGTATTCCACCCTTGCTTCATGTGTTCTAAGCCTCTTAGCCTTGATAAATGCTTCCTTTTTCTTTTTGATTAGGCTCACAATATCTCTCATTATCGGAGGTTCCCTCAACTTTCCAAACTTATCCTTCATTCTTACAGGAATGTGCCGGTCCTGAGTTCCAAGCAACTTACACTTGAAAGCTTCCCAAACACCATATGTTGATTTGTCCTCAAACATCTGCCTCCAATCTACATTCTTCAATTCCTGCGTAGTATTGTTGTAATTAGCCTTCCCCCAGTTTAGCACCTTCAGCTGACAACTATACCTAACTTTATCCATCAATACCATAAAGCTTACTGAATTGTGATCACTGTTCCCAAGCTGCTCCTCTACTGAGGCGCCGACCACCTGGCCAGGCTCATTCCCCAATATTAGGTCCAGTACGGCCCCTTTCCTATTTGGACTACCTACATATTGTTTCAAGAAGCCCTTCTGGATGCTCCTTACAAACTCTGCCCCATTTGAGCCCCAAGCACTAAATGGAAGTTGAAATCAGCCATGTCAACAACTATACTATACTATTACTATATTTAGCTTCCAGTACATGCAGTGTACCCATACTGTGAGCCTGACTGACCATCCCAAATTCCTTGCACATACAGACTTATTTGCCAAATGTCCAATTGTGGGATCACATTGAAAGTTAAACAGAGATTTACAAGTGCCTTGCTTGTTGAGAGCAGCCAAAGGAGCATGCTGTTTGATATTATCTGCCAGTTCTTGGGATAATGTGGCTTACATACACAAATTCATGTACCACCCTACTCACTTATGTGACAAGGTGTGTAAACACTCTCCTCTCAACCATAAACGTTGATTTTGCCCTTGAGTTTTGATTCTTACAAAATGGCCAGATGAGTGGGAGAAATGTAAGCATTGACAACATGTAGCTTTTTTTCACAAATACTTACATTCTCTAATGATTATTTTAATAGTTCCATATTTGAATAAATCACATCCTTCTTTGGGATTAGAGTCCCAACATAAGAATTTGGTTGTATGTGTTTAGCTGGATTTCAATATGAGACATATACCCTTACAGAATATTTGAAAACTCACAACAGAGGAACAAATCAAAGTTCAAAAGTGTCAGAAAACATATCAACCAATTTTTAAAACTTAAATACCTCATTTTCATCCAGATTAATAGATTTGGTTTGTTGTAAACAAAGAACTCCATACCTAGATAATGTATCAATAGAACCCAAGGCATTTGAGCTACCAATGCATTCCCGCTAATTAGATTATTACTCTGTCAGTCCATGGCATTTTGCTCATACTGTCATAGCAGATCAGAACTTTAAAATCACATCAGGTTCCATCAAAAACTTTTGGTGAACTTAAAATCTCTGGCATGACATTCTTAAGGAATGACGTTTATGAGACAAGCTGAAGCAAATATCAAGTGAAGGAATTTAAAACATTAACGCAACTCAGTAGGATAGATGAAGAAATCAAGAAAATGGGGAGCAAGTTTTAAACTGGATGTGGTCCATTTGGGAAGGAAATCAAGGTACGTAAAAGATTAGTAGAAATCTGGAGAAATCTCCTCTGAAAGACTGTAGATTCTGGGATAAGTCAAGTTTGTATGATTGAGATTGATCGATTTCTATTAGGTAAGAGTAGCAAGGGATATCATGTCAAGGTTAGGTGCAAGGAGAGGTTAGTCAAATATAGATTGTTCTCATTAGAACATTGGCAGCTGAGGGGTTATCTGATAGAAGTATTTAAAATTATGAACAGCATGGGTAGGGTCAGTCTTTTTTCCGGGGTAGAAATGTCAAATACTAGGGGGTGTAGTTGTAAGGCAAGAGGGAGCAAGCTATGTTACATAAAGGTTTGTAGGTAGAAGTAGATATGATAGCAATGCTTAAGAAGACAGGCAAATGAACAGGCAGGGACTAGAGGGATATGGAGTATATGCAGGCAGATAGAATTCATTTAGAATAACACCATTGTCAGCACAGACATGTTGAGCTGAAGGGCCTGTTCCTGTGCTGTACTGTTTTATATTCTATGTGAATCGATGGTGGATAAATGAAATCATGGTATGCATAAGCATGATATAATTGAATGGTGGAGCAGGTTTGAAAGCCTGTTCCTATATATCTATGGAGAAATGAATTGATTTGATCAGTATTGATTGAAGATATGGTAAATTCTTCACAATTGAGAGATTACTCGTCAGATGTTAACACAGGCTGCTACTGCGCCACCACAACTGCAGTATAATATTTTTCAGTTTCATTTTGTGGTGACTGGATCTTAATTCTGGAACGTATGTTCGTTTCTTGGACCCCAATGTTAATGTAAAGCACAATACCTACGAGAGACCTGGGCTGATGATATAAATATTTCCACTAATTTGAGGCTGATTATAATCTCCAGACGTGGTTTCACAACGGGTGTGAATACACACGGGGAAATTAAAATGGTGTCTTAAAGGGTGAATTTCTCCATTTTACTCATAGGCGAAACTCATTTTTACTATGAAAGTGAAGTGATAAGAATGGATTTGTGTATATCTGAACTTGATATTGGAGGATGTGTGCTCTACATAAGTGGTGAGTGAATATTTCCCTTAACAATCATTGCAAATTCCAGAAAATGCATAATTATTGAGAAACATCAGTCATCATTCACCAACTTGAAACTAGAATTCATAACGTTTTAAATCAGATTCACGGCCATCTGATTATGACATCTTTGTGCTTAATCAATCGTGCATTGAAAAGGGTTCTCCCCTTTTACTAATATTTTTAGTGCACAAAGAAAAGGAAAGGTGAGAACTCTGTGAAACTAACTATCATTTTACCAGCGTATAGATGTGTGCGTGTGTACGTGTATTTGTGTGAGAGATGTGGGGGAGTTGAGTTCAATGCGGGTGGGAAGAGCAATTCACATCAATATCGCCTTCCTATGGACACAGAGAAGACTTTTGAGTAGTTACTTGTAATTTGTAGGCATTTATTTCAGTTGCTGAGAGGCAGAACGTGAACTGTATTACCATCAGTTAAATTTGTGGTAAATTGTAGTCCAACACATCATAAAATGATTCTGCCCCGAGTTGCTACTAGTTATACGCCTTTGATCACTGCAAGCAAAACGTCAGCAGTTTAGAGGAGTTCAGTTTTGAAAAATAAAAAGCCAGACTGCTTTTTAACTCCAAACTTTTAGTTCTATTTAAACTGTGAATTTAGAAACAACTACCAGCTCATTGTCAATTAATTCAACTGCCCCCATGAAAGTGATGCCCTCACACAAGCACTAATTCCTTTTTCAGAGGTACAAAGAGTACCTTTAAGCAAGGTATATTTGCTGAAGTTTAGTTTAAACTCATTGGGAGCATTCTGATTGACAATCGTAGTGCTGTTAAGACCCAAAAAACAATTACTTATGTTACTGGAATGCAAGTATTGCCAACAAGACAACCAATTATTTCTAATACTTAATGGGTGGATTGCAGCGTTCAAGAAGGCAGATCACTAGCACTTTCTCAAGGGCAGCCAGGAATGGGCAAAAAACAGTGGCCAGCCAGCAATGCCCACATCTGACAAATGAATAAAAAATAATTGCCCCTGAAATGGCAGTGGCAATCTGCTTTTAGGGGCTGATTTTGAGTTTTTATGCTTGTGTAGAATAAGGCCTGGACTATGTAATGTTATTTTCGTAGCATTAAAATCTTCAGTTAAAAGTTTAAACCAACTAGAAAGCTGTAATTTGTTAAAACCTAATTCAACTTTACACATCAGTGAATGGGTCTTCTTAATTAGTATTCAGATTAAACATTGTAAAAACACAGTGGTAAATGTTGTACGATGTCATCTAGCCATATTCCACACAGTCACCTCTGTCCATAAGATAAAGACAGTTGTTGGATTGTACATAGCTTGAGTCACTCAGCAAGTATGATTGAGTTAACTATATTTAATCTTTCTATAACCTATGAATCTTATTATAAACTTGCTTATGCATAAATGTGTAAAACTGTGATAAATTATTTGAGTTGAAAAGTTATGTTAATGCATTTCATAAATTGCATTTTTATGTAAAATTGTGTTACATTAGTAGAATACAGAATTATTTTGAAATTTATTTTATTTATATCATTTAGGTCAGTATTTGTAAATCTGAATGAATTTGTTCTTGATACTTTGTTTTGTAACCTAACCAGACAGCATTCAAGCAAAAAACATTTCAGGTGCTGGAAGTGTGAAAAATAAAAATACAAGTGGGTTTGATAATTCAAGAGTGGAATGCTCCAAATCTGTGTAATATAACTAAATAAAAAATGTGTTAAGCCCGTTAAGAGCCTTACAGATCTAAACCTTGCATTTAAACATACTACACTTTTAGATATTACTTTCTCTTTAAGCAACAATGAGAATGACTAATTCATTTTTGTATAAATGACTTAATTGCAGAGATTTTGGGGTTGTTCTTTGAAACAAGGGCAATAATAGCTCATTGCAGGAACCTGTTTGTGGAGTCTTTTAATGGAGTGGTCATTTGTACTGGAGTTAACGCTGGCCATCGAAGTCTGTCAATCTTATAGCCTACTATAAGCATATTGAAGAATTTGCAGATGGATAATAGCCCATTTGATTGTGTTTTGATGCACCTTTCATGGTCAGCATGTCGTAAGGTGGGGTTTCAAGTCTCATTTCAAGTGGGACTTCTGGTGCTGAGATGAAGATGCAGTCACTGCACCTCAAGATGTCTTAGGTCTTAAGGTAATGTTGCATTCATATTGTTGGACATTATGCTGTAAATTTTTGACATACCCTCCACCAAGATATGGGAAATTTTTTCAACATTTCCTCAATGTCATGAATGCTTCTTTGCATTTCCAGTAAGAAAAACAAGTGTTATTTAGTATTTAAATTGTATTAGCAAAAAGCAAATCACAACAGAGTTTGAGAAACAATCTTATTTTTTAAAACAATGAGTTGTGAACATTCCCTTTCCTGGGCGATTCTAAATAGACATCTTCTTCCTGAAGTCTATTTTACAAAACACTGGATTCTAAAACCGGCCAGGCTAGTAATGAAGGCAAGTTCTCTACCCCAAAGAAAATGAGTCAATCAATTGGAATTTTTGAACAATCTGCTAAGTTCATGGTCTTTTTTGCTGATATCAATTTTTTTTAGTTTCCTGATTTATTTTAATGGAAACGAAATTTCAAATGTTATTGTGGGACTTGAACTCGTTCTGTGAAATTATCAGTCTAAATTTCTAGATTACTGGCCTAATAACTGACCAGTCCATCTGCATTTTTTAAAGTGAAGTTTACAATTTCCCTGCATTCACACAGACCTTTGAGGAGATCCGTAAATTCTAGAGCAGCATGAAAATGACCAGTGATGGCTTGGGTTCATGTGAGCTCCCAGTGACTGGGATCACTGTGTACATAACACAGTGTGAGCCACCTGTCTTGTGTCTCAGGAGTATTAGTCTAGAGGACCACTGAAAACAACAGACAGAGAGCCAACTAGAGTTAGTGGTAGAATTTATGTGAGTATAACCTCAGTTTGAGAGAATTTTCAAATATTTAAGTGTGTGAGATATTACTTAATCCAAACAAAAGATATTAAAGTGCAAGGTTACCTACATATTATATAAAACTTAAATTTAGATATGGGTAGGTAAGTCTGTGATTGGTACTAATTCATTTGAAGAATGGTACTTTAGTTAAAGCAGTTTGAGATTCATTACGCATTATTATATCAAAGTTTTACAGTGAAAAAGCCATCCATCACTCCAGCAAAACCAAATAAACACAATGGAAGTGGGAGTTTTCCAGCATTGGTAGTGCCAGTGTGAGTGTCCTATACAAGCTATAACAGCAGTTTAACTCTTTTGGCTCCATCTGACAGCTCGACAGACACAGCAATGCTCCACCATTGAGGATAATTTTGATACAGTCTCTTGTACTGGGATTGGAGAGAAAGCTGGAGAAAACAGTATTAGAAGTTCTGAAACTGCACTCCTCGTCACTGCCATTGAATAACTAAGACTCAAAGATCACTTTGGGAAGGTAGAATTCCTATAAAATTAAATTTTGTTTACAACAATCTTTGGGCTGCCTTAGGACCATCATCCTTCTTTAATCAATTCCTACTGAGGATCTGACAATGAAAGAAAACTGAGGTAGGAGGCCAAAAAAGATTCCAGTTCTCTCATAATAATATTCAGACTGGACCGCCACCCATTCCAGGTACAGCTATATGAATTGGAGGAATAAATCTCAGAGATTATTATGCAGAAATAATAGTGACACAGAGGCGACCTTACTACCTTTGATTCCATCCTTCCACATTTGTTACCCATCCCACACCCTGTCCTGTAATGACTATGCTTTTTAACACAGTCACCCATTCTCACATTCTCCTAGGTTAATTGTTACATTATATGGGTTGCTTTCAGTGTAGCTTACCAATTTTCTCCTAGCCCTTATTTTCACTTATTCAACTTTTCTTCTGTCCTGCCTGCAATCCATAATATCCTAGTTTGCCTAACTCTTTCGTATCTGTCGCTCTGGTGTCCATCTCCACCTATCCACTCACCTCTCCCTATGCCGCCTCTGCCCTTCCCCTGACTTTGGCTTCAGCATAAAGCCAGTTTTTCCCAGTCACTAACAGTTCTGATGAAGAGTCACTGGACTCGATATGTTAACTCTGCTTGCTTCCCACAGAAATGGCCAGACCGGTTGGGTTTTGCCACCAATTTCTATTTTTGTTCTTTATCCAATGGATCCCACTCTGCTGTCCTTTGCCCATTGACCCGCACAATTTTCTTTTTCAAGTATATATCCGTGTTTCTTATGAAAATTACTATTAAGATTGCTTTGGCCACATAGTCATCAATTACAAATCATAGCCTTACCTGCGTCTAAAACAATGCCTTATTTCTGCTCCACTCCTATTCCCAATGTTCTTTTCATTTGTTTGCTCACTAGCACCTCTGAATAATTCACATCCCACAGGCAATGAAACACAGAAACATCAGATACACTTCAAAAGGAATGGAAGTATGATTGTGTGATTAATAAACCAAGTGGTGTTCTCCTGCGTCTGACAGTTAATAAATAGTTACAAGTACAAAGTGACAACAAACTTGAATCAGAGGACTGGATGTTCATGTGTCAACATTTTTAATGTTCATTTTCAGATTATTAAGCCAGTCCCTAGACAATACTCTACTGCTTTCTGATCTATTAAGCTTACTAACACTGGGTCTAGCAGGAGGCTTGTTATATTGGTTGCTTATATTTTCTACAATTCTGGGTTATTGTGTGCAGGTTTCAATAGCAGAAGGGTTAACACCCAGCTACCACTTTCTACTTACAACAACATTTTTGCTAAAACTAAAGAACACAAGACAATATGCACAAAGATAATAAAATGCATGTGATTGGTTCACGTTAAAGTTTCTGATGAATTACTTCATAGAGTTATCAGTAAACAAAATGTACTTAAACTGCAAAATTGGACAAGAGTCATCTTAAATTATTGTTTTGCTAATTCCTGCTATAGTTTTTGATATAGGAACATAGAACCACTGGACACATCAACAGGAATAGGCCATTCAGCCCATTGAGCTTGCCCTGCCAACTTAGATCATGGCTGATCATCTCCTCCATGCCACCTTCCTGCATTATCTTCATTTGCCATAATATTATTTGATGCTAGAAAGCTATTGATTTCTATCTTTAATGATTGAACTTACACATCTCTCTGTCTTTATTTTTGTTACCAAAGTGAATTATTTCACACTCATTCATGATAAATTCCATCTGTCATGCTCCAGCCCATTTACTTCACCTGTCCAAATTGTCTTGAAGCTTCCTTGCACTTTCTCCTAACTTAAGTTCCACCCAATTTGGCACTGTCTTCAAATTTAGAAGCATTACAACTTTTCCCCATATTCAGTTATTCATATAGATCATGAGCAGCTAAGTCTCCAGTACTTGTCCTTTTGGTATCCCATGAATATCCGCCTGCTATCATGAAAATGACCTGTTTGTTCCTACACTCTACTTCCTATCCATTAACTAATTCTTGATCCATCCTGGTTAGCTTTCCCTCCAATATTACAGCCTCTAAATTTATTCAATAACCTCCTGTCAGGACCTTTCCTAAAGCCTTCTGAAAATCCAGATGCAACACATCATA
This sequence comes from Stegostoma tigrinum, assembly GCF_030684315.1. Lineage (NCBI taxonomy): Eukaryota > Metazoa > Chordata > Chondrichthyes > Orectolobiformes > Stegostomatidae > Stegostoma > Stegostoma tigrinum. Next base: position 18,029,038 of record NC_081374.1, on the reverse strand, counting down.
GATTCTCCTTTATCTGCGGTACGAGTTGCATCCTAAAAATAACTCCAACAAGTTTGTTAAATATGGTTTCCCATTCATAAATCCACATTGACTCTGTCAAATAGTGTCACTTTTTTCGAAATGTTCAGTTATCACATCCTGTATAATAGAGACCAACACTTTCCTGCTATGGACATCAAGCTAACGGGTCTGTAATTCTCCACTCTCTCTCTTCCTCCCTTCTTAAATAGTGGGGTCACATTAGCCACCTTCCATTCAGCAGAGCCTTTCCAGGATTTGTAAAATTCAGGAAGATAACCACCAATGCATCCCTTATCTCTAATGTTACTTCCTTCAAAGCTCTGTGATATAACCCAACACTGGATCCATTTTTTTTTCAAGTGCAACCTCTTTACAAACATTAACTCCTTTTACGTCTTCAGTAGCAGTTTTTGTTAGCCTTGTATTTCTGGGAGATTTTCTGTATCTTCTGCTGTGAAAACTGTTTATTTCCCTTCCATTTCCCTGTTCTCCACCATAAATTCTCATATCCCCACCTGTAATGGGCCCACATTTATCCTTACTAATCTTTCTCCTTTCTCATATTGGTAGAAACCTTTATAGCCTCCCTTTATGTTCCTCGTCAGCTTATATTCGGTTTCTCTTACCCTTTTCTTAAACTGGTCTTCCGTTGCCAGTTCCTAAGTGGCTCAATATCAGGTCTATCACTATTTATGGCATTCTTATAAGCTGCTTCCTTGATAAAAAAAATCAAACTTTAAATTCTTTTGTTTATCAAGTTTTATATGCCATTCCTTTTGGGTGTTTGAGCTTTAGAAAAATGTGTATTTATTATCAAACTTGTTGCATTGAACACCATTTTATTCATGTTCCTTTACAGCAAGACTATTAATTGGCACTTTCTCAATAGACAACACCAAATCCATTTTACATCAATAATTAGTTGGCTCCTCAGTACTGATCCAGCAACCCATTTTGTACACACAGGCAGAATTCATCCACCAGCAGTAATGCTGACTTGGTTAACCCAGTTTATATGCAAATTAAAGCCACACATTATTACTATATTGCCCACATTACACAATTTCTAATTTCCTGATTTAAAGCCTACTTAACATTAGCACTACAGTTTGATGTTCTACATACAATACCCGTCAATGTTAGCTTCCTCTTGCTATCTCTTAACTCCATTTAAACTGATTTGACATCTTGTTCCTTCAATTGAAGATCCTCCTTATTAATGTACTGATGTCATCCCCCATTGGAGCACTACAAGCCTCCTTTTCCTTTTTGTATATTCTTCTTCTGTCATAGAGTTGTATAGCACAGAGACAGACCCCTGAGTCCAACTTGTCCATGCTGACCAGATATTGTAAATTAATCCAGTGCCATTTGCCAGCATTTGGCCCAAAATCCCTCTAAAACCTTCCTCTTCATACACCCATCCAGATGCCTTTTAAATGTTATAATTATACCAGCCTCCACCACTTCCTCTTGCAGCTTGTTCCATACATGCACCACCCACTGCTTGAAAAAGTTGCCCCGAGGGCCCTTTTAAATCTTTCCTCTCACCTTAAACCTTAAACCTTATACTTGCTCGTTTTTGACTCCCCTATCCTGGGGGAAAGACGTTGGCTTTCATTCCTATCTATGCTCCTCATAATTTTATAAACCTCTGTAAGGTCACTCCTCAGTCTCTGAAGCTCAAGCGAAAATAGCTCCAGCTTATTCAGCCTCTCTCTATTGCTAAAACCCTCCAACCTTGGCAACATCCTTGCAAATCTTTTCTGCACCCTTTCAAATTTAACAACAGGGAGACTCAAACTGACACAGTACTGCAAAAGTGGCCTAGCCATTGTCCTATACAGCTGCAGTTTGACCACCCAACTCCTATATTCACTGCACTGACCAATAAAGGCAACTGTACCAAATAGCCTTCTTCACAATCCTGTCTACCTGCAGCTCCAACTTCAAGGAACTTTGAATCTGCACCCAAGGTCTCTTTGTTAAGCAATACTCTCCATGACCTTAAGTGTATAAGTTCTGCCTTGATTTGCCCTACCAAAATGCAACACCTCACATTTATCTAAATTAAATTTTATCTACCACTCCTCAGCCAATTAACCCATCTGAGCAAGGTCCTATTGTACTCTGAGATAACCTTCTTCACTCTACACTTCACCCACCAATTTTGATGTCATCTGTAAACTTACTAACCATTCCTCCTACATTCACATCAAAATCATTTATATAAATGATAAAAAGCTTTGAACCCAGCAGTGATCTTTGCGGCATATTGTTGGCCACAGGCCTCTAGTCCAAAAAAACACCTCCAATCTCTGTCTTCTACATCCAAGCTCATTTTGTCTCCAAAAGGCTAGCTCCCATGGATTCCATGCGATTTAACTTTGCTAATCAGTCTATCATGTGGAATCTTGTTGAACACCTCACTGAAGTTCATATAGACAATGTCGACTGTTCTGCCTTCATGAATGTTTGTTATCACTTCTTCAAAAATTCAATCAAGTTCCCATGCACAAGACCATGTCGACTACCCCTAATCAGTCCTTGCCTTTCCAAATTTCATGTCCTGCAGAATCCCATCCAATAACTTACCCACCGCCGATGTCAGGCTCACCAGTCTATAGTTCCCTGGCTTTTTCTTACCACCTTTCTTAAATAGTGGTACCACGTTAGCCATTTTCCTATCTCCTGGACCTCACCTGTAGCTAATGATGATAGAAATACCTCAGCAAGAGGCCCAACAATCACTTCCTTAGCTTCCACAAAGATCTAGGCTACACCTGATACAGTCCCAGGGATTCACCCACCCTTATGTTCAGAACCTCTTCCTCTGTAAAATGGACACTTTTCAAGATATGACTAATTATTTCTCCATGTTCTCCAACTCCCATATCCTTCTCCACAGTAAACACTGACACAAAATATTTGTTCAGTACCTTAACCTCTTGTGGTTTCATACGTAGACAGCCTTGTTGATCCTTAAGGGATTCTATTCTCTACTTGTTTACTCCTTTTCCCTCAATGTATTTGTAGAATCCCTTTGGATTTTCCCTAAACCTATTTGCCAAAGCTATCTCATGTTCCTTTTCTACCCTCCTGATTTCCATCTGGAAGTATACTGCCTACTGCTCTTATACTCTGGGATCCACTCGATCCCAGTTGTCTTTGCCCACCATATGTCTTTTTCTTTGACTTTACCAGAGCCACAATTTCTCTAGTCATCCAGCATTCCCTACACCTACCAGCCTTGCCCTTCACACTAACAGGAACACATTGCTTCTGGGCTCTTGTTATCTCAGTTTTGTAGGTTTCCCACCTTCCAACTGTACTTTTCCTTGCAATTAGTGTCTCCCAATTAACTTTTGAAAAGTTCTTGCCTAATACCATCAAAATTAGCCTTATTCCAATTTAGAACTTTTAACTTTTAGATCAGGTTTCTCCTTTACCTTAACTATTTTAGAACTAATAGAATTATGATCGCTGGCCTCAACTCTCCCACTGACCCTTCAGTCATTTGCCCTGCCTTATTTTCCAAAAGGACAAATTTTGCTCATTTTCCAGTAAGTACATCCACATACTGAATAAGAACATTTTTTGGTATACACTTAACAAATTTCCATCCATCACTTAACACAATGGCAGTCCCAGTATATCTTTGGAAAGAAAAATATAAAATCCCCAACCATTACAACTCTATCATTTTTACAGGTATTTGAGTTCTCCCTATAAGCTTGCTTCTCAATTTCCTATTGATTATTAGGGGAAATTTGTACAATCCCAAATTGGTGATCATTCCCTTCTGATTTCTCAGTTTCACCCAAATAACTTAAATGGACGTAGTCCCAGCAATTTCCTGCCTCAGTACAGCCGTATATCCTCTCTAAGTACAACTAAAAATAGAGAATGTAGCCGTGTCCAAAGAATGGCAATTAAATCATATCAATTTACCTTAGTTTGTGGATTTTAACACTGGAAAATCAACTGAGTAGATTATGCAATAGTAAATTCTACAACAGTTGTCTTTTTCTTTGTTGATTTTCATGGGATTTAATCCCTAATTGCCTTTGAGAAGGTGGTGATGAACTGCTTTCTCAAATTACTGTAGTTACATGGAGTAACAACCCAGATCCCCGTTAGGATGGGTGTGAGTCCCTGCAGCAACTGGTGCAACAGGATGTTGCTGTGCTCATAGCTAAGAGAATTGAGTTTAAGTTTGTTTTTTGGAACAGGGACATCCCAGATGGTGATTTTTCGAGTGTTGCCCAATGAAGTAAGGAAAGGGTTAAGAATGTCTATCTTCCCATACATTCAAACAGACCTTTGAATAGGAAGCAGTTAAGAAAAAGCATCAAGATGGTCATGAGCTGGACCATTTGATTCTTCACTGCTCCTCCTGAGTGTGGTAGTGCATTGATATGGAATAGTATGGGGCTACTGTGAGAAGAAAATAGAAACTTGTCTTTAATGTAACTTAAATAAATACTCATACTGTTATAAAGATGTGGTAACGTTTCATAATAGGAAGTAACTAATCCAACAGATGTAATGAAAAATATAATGGAACCGAAACCAGCATGCAGAATTTGTATCTGCACCCAGCAGTTTGCTTGACTAATAGGAGTTGCCAGCTTTTCTAAACTCCACCTCAATTTCCTTTCTCCACCTTAATACATGTATGCTCAAAAATTCTTGCTTCACAACTTCCTGCTGTGATGAAAATCAGGTACTGCCAAAATCTGGTAACTTTCACCAGTCACGCAAAATCTTCCAATTTTAATTTCTTAACTTCATTATTGACAATCAAATTACAAGCTATCGCATTGACTGAAGTTTCACTGTAATACCTGTTGGTATTCATTCGTATGTGAAAAAAAAATCATCTGCAATGCATTAGTTTGGATGTTTTCAGGTTAGACAGAATTAAATACCTGTAGAAATGTGGTAGAAGTAACACTAAGCCATAGAGTCCAGCCAAGACTCTGGTACAATCTCTTGCCCAAAATTAGTCATTTGTATGTAGATTTTAATTACCATTCACCTCCAAAGGCAAATGTAAAAACTGAGGGTCAAAGAGCCCAACCCCAACCTAACCTCATTCCCACCCAGTTAAAATTCCATAAACATAAATCAGCCTAGTGGCGAGATTCTTGCAAAGACAATGAGGCTCCAATTGACATTCAAATAGACCCAATAATATTGCCAGCACCCTGCTTCAAATGTAACAGCGATTGAGGGGAAGATCTGGATTGGATTCATCTGTGTAGATTTGAGTGAGAAGGAGTGAACTGCCTATAGCTTGAATATCAATTCAGGACTAGTAGACCAGATCTCCTTGTGCCATTAGCAGAAGATGCAGCTTCCTATGACCATGCTGATACAAACATTTTCATTCTGATTCCCTCCACCACTCAATACGATCATGGAGCCCAATCATATCCCTTGATTATGTCTCCATTACTGTTGCAATGCTCACATCCAAACCTATTGAGATGATTGTGCCATAAAATCAACAACCCCACCAACCAGCAACATCCACATCCTGTGAGTGAACTTGAAAAATCACATATCCTTGCGCTCTCTGCTCCCCACTTTTTGATGGTGACCTAGAGCCTAGACTCAATATAAACTGTTGGGGACTATTTCACTCAGCTCTGACAGGCAATCTTGCTGCCTTTCTGTGTTAGCAGACACTTTGCTGGTCAATGGGGCTGTGCAAGTCCACAATTTTGTCAGAAATTCTTTGCATTATCCTGCTCCCCTTTGGTCTTCCTGCCTCCCTGTTAATCACAAGGGTGGGATGGGGGTGGGGCCCGCACACTTTGCTGGTGGTGGTGGACACTGAACCACAGTTCTAAATGCTGACTGCTAATGATTGTTCCCAGAGAGTAGGTTGGGAGGCTCGACTCTGCCATTTCTCTATCAAAATCCTTACTGAAATGTAATAATCAGATGGCCAATGGACTGAAAGCTTGATGATTCACAGGTAAGTTGAAGCTTCACTTCTGCAAATAGAGACATTAGTAGCCATGTCATGGCAGGCTTGACCTTGATCCCATTTATTTGCCATGCTTCCATACCATTGCCTCACAAAAATTAGAATGGACGCATTCTTTAAGGAACATATTCATTATGTTTATTATCATTTGATTTCAAACTTAACTTATATGCACCAGTCATTCTAATTTTGTTTTTGTAGTAAAGAGAGTAAATTCAGTCTTACTAAGTCTGTTTTTATAACATTTTAAATTGCCTTTGTGCGTACAATGAATTAAACATTTATTTTCAATTTCTTTTTATACAGGGAACTTGATATCGGAGATTCATGTAATGTGGGATCACTACTTGTTTTCTCTCACACTAAATCAATCCTTCAGAATGATTTCATATAAAACAAATATATTGGTCAAAATGGCGAACTATTTGAATATTCAGGGGTATTTATTGCTTTATTAAATAAATGTTGAGGGAAATAAGTTTTGCCATAAGCTCAAGTTTGTTCCTCCTCCAAAACTTCAGAGAAAGACAATCAAGAACAACATACTTTTATATAACACCTTTAAGGCACTGAAGGCATCTGAAAGGAGTGGTTATCAAACAAAATTTGTCACCAAATTACTTTTTTTTTCATTCGCTCATGACCATTGGTGGCTGGCCAGCATTTATTGCCTGTTCCTATTTGCCTTTGAGAAGGTGGTGATGGTGAGCTGTCTTCCTGAACCACCGCAGTCCCCGTGAGACTTTGTAGTGGCTTGCTCGGCTATTTCAGAGGGCTGTTAAGAGTCAAGCACATTGTTGTGGTTTGGAGTCACATGTAGGCCAGACCAGGTGAGGATGCTGGATTTCGTTCCCAAAAGAACATAAGTGAGCCAGATTAATTTTCGTGACAATTGACAGTGGTTTTGTGATCACCAGCAGATTCTTAATTTTTTTTTAAAAATTGAATTCAAATTTCACCATCTAGCATGGCAGGATGCGAATCCAGAATAATAGCTGAGTTTCTAGATTAATAGCCTAGAGATAACATCACTAGGCCATTGTTTGCTCTTAAGAATGGTGACCAAAATGTTCATCAAAGAAAGAGGCTTCACAGAGGTTCTTATAGGAGAGATATGTTGAAAAGCAAATAAAGGTATGATGGGAAATCAATATTTTTTATCATGTGGCGAATATCAGACATTATTGCCTCCACGTAGTGCCAGATGTTGCCATAAAGCCCTATTACGACCCCCAAGAATTATTTCATATTGTGTTGCTGGACCAGTAGTTTGTCAGAAGAGCAGTGTAAAGATATTGTTGCAGCCAAATGTTAACATGTTTTATTGGACCTCTGGCAGAGCTTCTCACTTCACATCGACAGCTCAATTCTTTAATATTCTGTTATAAGCAGGTCACTTTACAATTTGTGCCAATTGGCACGATGTGTATCAGTAATAATCTGTTCAAGCAACCAGTATAATCCTGGTGTTTAATGCAGTTGGCGCTGGAACAGTGGGACAATTACCGCGCCATTATTGTAAGTTCAACATTTTTATGGGCAGAATAGTCATGTAATATCAAATAAATGGTGGTCCACTGCTGTGCTGCCGAAGAGAAGCACTTTCTACTGGAACTGGTGCAATCAGCTGCCGTTGTTCAAATGCAATCGCACAAAACCCCAACGAAAAGAAAGCTCACAGCCTGCTGTACCGCAATGGGTCATATTGGTTTCAAATTATTTATATTGGGTTGGAGCTTGGCATATCTAGGTCACAGTATCGTTGTGATGAGCACTAGGCACAAACATGTTAGAAATTGTTTATTTACATGCTTAAATATGTTTAAAAATAGTGGTTAGTGACTATACCTGCACCCATCTTACCATGAAACGCAAAGAAACTGAAATCCTTTAAAGGCATGAAGAAAGATCAAGGAATTGGACTAAGTTGATCACTGAAATCTGATATGGACCTCATGGCCTCCTCCAGCATTGTAAAATTCTGAGATTCAATATTTCATCATCACCAGAAGAGCTGTTATTACTGCCTAGCATTCACTGTTATATTCTGTAAGATTGTGTGTGTAGGAGGTGTCTGTCATTTAGCTGAGCGATTTGGTGCAAGTGCTGTGTTTATTAAGGCAGTCAGTTTACACTGGTTATGGTGTATGACATCTGCAATGCAAACATAGACAAAATGGGGTTAATCTTGGGTGCCAATTATTCTGCACTGAGTTTTTATGATTTGTTGCCAGCTGTATACTATAATTAGTCATTAACCCATGTCACGGGCATTGAAACAACCAAGTAAGGTGCAAAATCTAACCTTGAAATGTATTAAGCACAGAAACCTCCGAGGGTATTTAACCCTTAATGATTGTGTTAAAGGCAATTGGATAATTACTTGGAAGAGAGAAAGTTGCAGTGATATGGGGAAACCAGATTGGTTTTCAAAAGAGCTGGCACAGTTTTGAGGGGTCAAATAGCCTCCTTCTATATTCTATATACCGTTCTAATATCACCCGTCACTAGGTTTTAGTCCGACAGGATGATTTGAAAACGCAAGCTTTCTGAACTCAGCTCCCTCCTCAGGTGCAGGAAGGAGTAGTGCCCTGAAAACTTGCGTTTTCAAATAAACCTGTTGGACAATAACTTGTTATCATGTGATTCACGACCTTGTCTCCAGTCTAACACCAGCATCTCCATGTCATTTAATATAAAAGCTCTGCATCACTGATAGTTTATTCAAGTTCTCTTCTGGAGTCCATAGGTGAGATCTCTAGGTTAGTCAAGGTTTTATATTGAGTAATGGGTACTGGAGGAGGGCTAGGGTGAGTCAATATTCTCCTGGACTGCTGGATCTGAACAACATTAGCTTCTGATGTTCAGATTTTCTAATTATTTTAATTTAATGAATAGTAATAAAAAGGAATAACTTCTTTAGCTCAACCACTAGATGTCACTCATGTTACTTTTTTGTCTGCATTTGTGTGATGTTGATCAGATGATGAGATGCTTCTGTATTTCTTTTCTGCAGTCCTCTCACTCCGAAATTTCATAAAGGCAAGTTAGACTGATAGATTTTGAAGTGCAGTTGCTGATATATTGGAGATAAACATGACAGCCAATCTTGACCCTATGAAAAAAACATGGATGGAATGCTCAGTCAATCTGCTTTACTCATGAAGTTGATTGAAAGAGTTTTAGGTGGCCAGAATGCTATGTAAACAGCTGTTAGATGTGTTGAAGCTTTTAAATCAGCAGATGGGAACATTAGCTGTGGGCACCAGATGTAATACTTCCAAGTTCATCGATGACATAAAGCTAGGTGGAAGTGTGTGATGTAGGTAAATGCAAAGTGGCTTCAGTGTGGATTTGAATAGATTTGGTGAGTGGGCCAAAACAAGGCATAAGGAAAGCAATGTGGAAAATGGGAAATTATCCATTTTGGCAGGAAGAACAGATGAGCAGAGTATTTCTTAAATGGTAAGAGGTTAGAAATTGTAGACACACAAAGGGCTTTGTTGTCTTAGTGAAGGAAAGCTGAGCATGCAGGTGTACCGGGCAATTAAAAGGCTAATGGTTACAGTTAAGATCAGATTTATGCTTACCCCTTATTGCAACTGAATTTGAGTACAGGACCAGCGTAGTCTTGTTTCGAATCTTTCTTAGACAGCACCTGGAGAATTGTGTGCAGTTTTGGTTCCTTTGATTTAGAACATAGAACATAGAACATTACAGCACAGTATAGGCTCTTCGGCCCTCGATGTTGTGCCGACCTGTCATACCGATCTCAAGCCCATCTAACCTACACTATTCCATGTACGTCCATATGCTTGTCCAATGATGACTTAAATGTACCTCAAGTTGGCGTTCCCAGGGTGGTGGAACTATCCTATGAAGAGAGGCTAGAGAAACTGTGGTCTCTAGAGTTTTGAAAAATGAGAGTTGATCCTATTGTAGCTAACAAAATGCACAAAATGTTAGGCAGGGTAGATACAGTAAGATAATTCCCCTCTTAGGGAGCCTAGAATCAGGGGATACAATTTTAAAAGATGGGGGACACGACTGACAATTAAAATGAGGAGTTGTTTTTACTACAAGTGTTGTGACTCTTTGGAATTCTCTACCATAAAGAGCTGCAGAAGCTTTGTCTTTGAGTGAAGACTTTAACACATTTCTAAATGCCTGTGAAAGAAAGGGGTTTCGGGATAATGTGGTAAAAAGGCATTGAGGCAAATGGTCATATTGAATGCTGGAGCAGGCTCATTGGGCTGAATGGCCTACACCTGCTGGTATGTTTTTAGTATCTCACTTGAACAAAAACATTTCTGCTCATACATTGTTTAGCAAAATTGCAGTATACTCCCATTCTAGATTAAGATCTTCAATCCCAATGTGACGGCCACACACTTTGTAGTTAGTATTGCCTAAGTCTTAAATCAGGCAAAATTAGCTGTTGTGTAGTATAGCTGGGACACTAAAGCCAGTCATTTAGGTACCCCTGATTTTTGATTAAGTCAGTTTGGTCTTCCCCTGTTTCAGTCATGTGTTCTTTACTATCCACAGTCAAATTCAATTACTGTATGCCTGATCTTTACCAGAATCATTCCACTTCTCACTTAAGCAATCTTGATCAAACCATTCCTTAAAATGGCACAGATTTTCTAAGTAACCCATTTGTGACTACATTGTGACTATATTTATTCCACTAAACCATAAAATTACTCTTGACTTCAGCTTTAAAACTTACAATTCGGAAAACCTTTGTTAAATATTTAGATATGAGAATTTTAAAAGTACGTAGGCATATAATCAATTGAGGATTTGCTTTTTTATTGTCCATGTTCATCAATTAATGAGTAGTCTGAGATTCTTTTCATCTTTTTGAATCGGTGTATATTAAACTTCTTACACTGCAGACAACAGAATCATATACCGAAGCAATGATTTGATTATCTTCTTTGTAGTACTTCCAAACTTGCCCATTTATGGTGATGTCTTTCCAGTCATTGGTGCATGTGTGTCGTGAGTACAAGATGAGTCTGTAGTTCACTGACTATGGTTGTTGGTTGCTGCCTTTTCTGAGGTGGGAGTATGATCTTTAGCTAGCTGGTTTGCTGTGCTTGTTGTAGCTTGGTTTGGTCTGTTTATTTACTCCACTGAGCGACAGGGAGTTAATTATTCACTTGTTGGAGACTAGAATGCTTATGAATGGTGGGCCTTATTGAAAAAATGTCAGTATATGTACCACCAGAACGAGTTGGAAGAGGACCCAAAGCAAATGCCAGCAAGTACAGATTTGCCCTTGATTTGTAAATGGCAGATGGCGTATTCTAGGGTAATTACCTGAAAGGGTCGTCAGGCTGGGGGCTGGGAGATGGAGAGTCAGTGCCAGAGGAGGTATACTAAGGCCTGGAAGAGTGCTTTTGCTCCTCTTCTGTGCTCAAGCCTGCTGCAGGAAAAGTCCCTGATTTCCCTAAATAATCCCAGTCACAATTGTACCAAAATTATACTGAAACAATCAACCCCAATTTTCGTACGTTTATGTGGCTCCCTTACTGCAGTGGCTCAGTGGTTAGCACTGCTGCTTCACAGCACCAGGGATCCACATTCGATTCAACCCTCAGCCGACTGTCTGTGTGGAGTTTGCACATTGTCCCTGTGTCTGTGTGGGTTTCCTCTGGGTGCTCCAGTTTCCTCCCACAGTCCAAAGATGTGCAGGTTTGGTGGATTGGCCATGCTAAATTGCCCTGTAGTGTTTAGGGATGTGTAGATTAGGTGGGTTATAGGGGATGGGTCTGGGTGGGATGCTCTGAGGGGCAGTGTGGACTTGTTGGGCTGATGTCCTGCTTTCACATTGTGGGGATTCTATGATCTTCTATGATTTTGGATCTGAGTGGATAAGTCACCTGCCTTTTTTTAAAATTAATATTGATCTTTATTTGGGTGAAGTAAAAGAAGCCTTACTCTGTGATTAATAAGCCTCTTCCTTCCTCTTGCCATCGCAATCATCCAGTATATTTCTTTTTGCTCACAAGCTTGTCTAGTTTTTCTTTAACTGCATCTCTGCAATTTGCCTTAACACTATACATAGTAACTGATCCACAATCTAACCAATCTCTGGGTAGAAAGGTTCCTGCTGCCAAAATCTTGACTAGATTTGTTAGTGACCAACACATATTTATGACTTCTCATTTAAACTGACTGACAAGCTAAAAGCATATTCATTAATCCAACAAATTAAATCATTTCATACAACCAGTATGTTTTGGGGAGAATTGATGTCTTGATGTCAATACTAACCCAAATTGTGCCACCTCCCCATCTCTTGATGATTTCCTACACACCACGAAATAGATAGTAAACTAAAGTTTAAGACTTATCCATGTTTCCAGTCTCTGAACCTTCTCCACTGCATCAATGCCTCTGAAAAGGAGTGTACTCAGAATTGCTCTTTAAAGAGGGAGATTTAATTCCTGACAAAACCAGACTAGGCTGCTCTGAAAACTCAACAGACACACTACTGTGGAAGTGCCATGTTGTAGTACTCACTGTAGGACCAATCTTTACAGTATAGCTTCCAGCTAGTTATTACTGAGCAACTGCTATTGTCACAGTCATGGAACTTCTCATCAGATGTTACAAACTGCAATGAAATGAACTCTATTTCCTAACCTTGTATATTGTTGTAAAACAATAGAAGAAGGATCCAGGCCTGAAACATCAGCCTTCCTGCTCCTCTGATGCTGCTTGGCATGCTGTGTTCATCCAGCTCTACACCTTGCTATCTCAGACAATGTCAATTAACGTCTCTTTTACTCATTTTCCTTTGCAACTATTAGTTGCAAATAAATTAAGCTATACGTTTTCATTATGTTTTTCGTTTACATACATTTTGAAATTGAACCCATGTATTATTTATTTAAAAATGTCTTCTTAACAAAGATTTAGTGCAAAACGTCAATGTTATCGCACTTTCCCCTCATATCGTGAACCATCACTTATCTTTCCTTGACTGGCCTTGATAACTAAACAAAGCACATTTAGAAAATTACTTAGCTAGGCACTACATATGAACTTCATGAAAGCTGTTTGGGCCTCATGTACGACAGCTACCACAGTGAGTCAGCTGCTAACCCAATGCAAAGAGAAGATTAAAATGAGCGTAATAGTCTCAATTTTTCTGTTGGCGTTGCAGAAGGGGAAATGATGTTTCAAAGTATTGGCTGATAGAGTGGAGTCACACCTTCGGCACCACTGATGCACTGAAGCTGAACATGTGAAACTGCTTGCCACAATAGGACACAATTGTTCCAGTCATGCTGTTCATCATGTGTCTGTGGGCAAATTTTCATATGAGATGATAATAAAGATTTAGGTGAAGGCAGCTGCAATATTATCTTACTCAGCCAAAAGAAGGTTTTTAACCTCAATATGAATCATGAAGTTTGAGATTTTCAAAATCTGTTGTTTGAGAAAGGCAACGCTAATAGCTACACTTTATACATTCTATACTTTCTTAGTTTGTGATTGCAATTTGCCTTTTGGCCGTACATTGCTTTTCAACAGTTGCTACACTGATGTCATACAAATTGTAATTGTTTCAAAGTGAGTGAGTTTTGCAGCATGACTTGGTCTCCAGATGAATCTATAAACTATTATTGGGAAACATGGTGACATTTGTTTTAAGATGAGTGCATCTATAGCTCATCATATTGTATGAGCTAGCTCTTAGATTTACTGTAACTATTCTCATTCCTGGTAACATGTTAAAAGGCCTGTGTTTAGTTTTGTGTGGTAAAGGAAAATCATTGGGTAGTCTAACGAGAAGACATTCTTGTCTTAAACAAGATGCAGTGTATTGTATTATAGCAACTGCGTACAAATTACACTGATGTGATAAACGCTGTTGTAGAAATTATGAGAAAGATACAGATGGCAGGCCATTCTCCTCCAAGATCTTAAACTATTCTCCAACAAATCTTTACAACATTTTAATTAAGGGTCATGACACTTCAGTGCCAGCCTTGGCAGACCCTTACAGAACCACAGAATTGTTAGGATGCAGAAGAAGGCCTGCTTTTTGCATTTTCTCTGAATGAGCTTTATAATGTAAAGTGAGAGGGGACTCGGAGGCTTGAAAAATACCAGGGACCAGCAGGCCCTGATGCTGATGGTGGCCATCGTCAGATGAGTTCCCTGTTATCATTTTCTGTTCGGTAAATGTGAAGTGCCACTGGAAAAGTGACTGAGATGCCACCCAGAGTGGGCAGAGTCAGTGCCAGTTTGAGAGGTGAAGTTGACTTTTGATGTGGGTCTAGGGCAGGAAAAGACTTGATCGATTGACGATCCCTCAGCTGGTGCAGCCTCTTCAACAAATTGCACCTTAGTGCGAGTCTGAATGTAAATGGATGATGGTGACATGTCCCTCATTATTAGAGTGTTGTGTATCTCACTGTGCGGAGAAGTGTGCTCGATCCTCTTCTGTAGGGTATGCCCCTAAGAACTGTACTAGAAGCTAAGAAACTCTTTCATTTCCTCTGTTGCTATTTCAGGTCATTTCCATGGAGAGTCACGGGCCATGCTGCTGCTGGGGGCATGGTGAGTGCAGTGGCTGCCTACAGAAGAAGATAAAAACAGATGCAGGAATTTCACAGAAGATAGAAAGCCCAGGAGTAGCAATAGATCCCCACAGAGGATAAGAAGCACCTAGGTCAGGGAGAGCTCACTGTCATAGGGCCCCTCGTGATGTGTGCGGTGAGCAGGAGGCCCAGAGTTTTCTGACCCGACCCTATTTCCTGGGGATTTGTGTCAGTGTAGGCTCCAGATGCCGGATCAGGACCTGAGGGCCACAGGAGTGGGAGGTAATCCTCTCCAGGCGGCTGTGAAGGACAATATTTTCCTTAACATCTAAGTTCAGTAAAAAACCTGATTAAGAGAACATCTACATTCAGTAAAAAACCCAAAGCAACACGGACTTAACCCCCCCAGGCCTCCTGCAGTGCCATAATGATGCCACCCGAAGGTTGCAGGAACAGCAACTCATCTTCTGCTTGGGAACCCTGCAGCCCAATGGTATCAATGTGGATTTCACAAGCTTCAAAATCTCCCCTCCCCCACTGCATCCCAAAACCAGCCCAGCTCGTCCCCGTTTCCCTAACCTGTTCTTCTTCTCATGTATCCCTTCCTCCCATGTCAAGCCGCACTTCCATTTCCTACCTACTAACCTCATCCTGCCCCCTTGACCTGTCTGTCCTCCCTGGACTGACCTATCCCCTCTCTACCTCCCAACCTACACTCTACTCTCTGCCTATCTTCTCCTCTATCTATCTTCGGTCCACCTCCCCCCTTCTCCCTATTTATTTCAGAACTCTCTCCCCTTCCCCATCTCTGATGAAGGGTTGAGGATGAAACATCAGCTTTCCTGCTCCTGAGATGTTGCTTGGCCTGCTGTGTTCATCCAACTCCACACTTTGTTATCTCGGATTCTCCAGCATCTCCAGTTCCTATTATCTCTGATCCATCCCTACGTTTCAATTTAAGTGATCTTTTAATACTCCCCTAGATGTCTCGATTGAACCTGCCTCCACCACATTTCTAGACAGTGTTTGATTTTGCCTCATCTGATCTTCAGGACAATGAACTTTCATAAAGGGTGATAGAAGTCTGAAACTCTTTCCACTAGAAAGCTGTTGTGGCCTGGTCAATTGAAAATATAAAAACTAAGATTGATGGAATTTACTAAAATAGGGATAAAGGAGAGGGATTACAAAATCAAGGCAATTAATCAAAGCTAACACATAGACCAGCCACAAGGAATTTTTGTGATGCAACAATAGTCTAGCTCTGGCCTCGACAATGTTAGTTCAAGTCCCACCACCATGGGGATATGTCCAAACAGATTAATTAAAAACTATTTTACAGATCAACACAAACTAGTTGAAGGAGCTAGGCAAGTTTGAGAAGTGAATGACAAGAATAGTGATGAAAGTGGTCAGAGTAAAGTTTTAATATTTATTTCACCACTTTCAATCTTTACCTTAAAATTGTAGTGTTGTTGCCGTGGTAATAAAGGTGTCTCCAATGTTCAGTGGTTTAAGACTGAAGTATTAGTTTTTGTCGCAGTGTGACAGTGAATGAGCTGAAATTCCAAACAGATTGGAATTCTGTGGAGCTGCTAGTGGGTTATGGGCACAAATCAGCAAGAACATACTGGAAGAGACATCAAAGGATACCGTATGATGCACCCAGGAATACTCCTTGAGCATAACCTGGCTCAAATCAACTTTCTTTGGCTAGGATCAACGAGCGATCTCTCAGTTTCTTGTGTGCTTCTAGCTAAGAATACTAATAGGCCCAGCAGGGGTGATAAAATATCTCTTCTATGCTTTTCCTAAATTATTAAAATCTCTCTCATTCCAATCTTTCATGTTCTGTCTCTGTTAAATCCTTATCTTCCATCTGTCAAATATTTTCTTTTGCTTTTTTGCTGATGTCCCACTTCAGTTTCTCGCTTTCTCTCCCCATTGACTTCTATTTTTCTGTCTCCTTCCACTCCTTTCTCATCTTCCTTCACTTCTGTTTCTCTCTTTCTATTTCATTTCTCTTCTCTATTTCTGCTTACCATTCTCACTTCTCTCTCCTGCTCCTCTTTCACTTTTGTTTCTCTGTTTTGTCACTTCTGTATTTTTCTCTCCTTTCTTCATCATCTCCTTCTTATTTTGTTTTTGTTTCCAGCCTTTTTGAGCTTTTGACTTTTATTCTGCAGTTGCATTCTTTCTCCATTCATTTTTTAATTCTCTCTCTCTTTCATTTTTTATTTCCTCATTTTTCTTCGTGTTACATTTTCTCTCACCTTGTGTTTTCCCTCCTTCTTATGTGATGTTGTTCCAGTAACAGTTTATTCTTTCCATTTCCTACACGGCTTCGGAGACTACAAAGAAGTGGTTGAATATCCTTGTGAGAATAGGACTGCCAGTGTGAGAGGTGTGGAAGAGTAGGTGTGTAATTTTCCTGTGGAGAGGGTGTTTTAAAGGAAATGGGTAGTAGCAAGGTATAACTGGCCAGGGTGTGGAAACAGAAAGGAATTAGGCAACAGGACAATATAAGAGCCTGAGATTTGATGGAATAGTGGGAGTTAAAATTAATGAGGAAACATGGGAGCAGAGGGAGATCCATTCATGGCCAGTCAGCTGCCTCAATATCACTCTCCTGCAACAGCTTCCAGCAATAATTAAACTCCCACAGCTGTCTGGAGGAGAACATTTCAAAGCTTCATTCTGTTCTAAGTGAAGTAATTCCTCCTACAGCATTAAACAGCTGTACCCATATTCTGAGACCAATGGCAGAATGTTCTCAGCCCCCGAGCAAAGTGAGCCATGCCAAATCAGTTGGGAAAATATGGCAAAAATGGAACAATGGGATTCTTAAGAAAAATTAAGCAATTGTCCACAGAAGGTTGTAATGGCGAGATGACAGTCTATCTAATGAGTGGCAAGGGGCTTATTCGCATGCATTAACATCTCATGATTAACTAATCCTGCCTCATTTATATGCTGTTTGCTACTTTTCAAGGTACTGGAGAAATACAAGATGGTGATAATTCCTGACACAAGAGCTTGGACAAGTACCTGGTGGCTGCAGCTCTGAGCCTCCATCTTGTCCAGAATTCCCTAATGCATCTTCTGTGGGCAATGGCCATGTGCATCCTTTATCCATAGAGGCTGGCATTGAAAAAGAACCAGCCTCACCACATCATCACAGCATGTCTCTGACTCACTTACAAAACAGTTCACCACTTCAATGCTGCACTGTAGAACGTGGCAGCATCTTGTATTGCAATTCTGCTGCCAGGCTGTGTGGCATGCAGCAGCAGGTACCCATCTCATGCATTGGAATAAGGTCCATCTCAGGCCCCTTCTTAGCATTATCCTTTTGCACCTACTTGGATGCTAATAGTATCTCTACCTCACCTTGCCTTTTTGCACTTTGCCACCTCATTCACTGAAGAGCCTCACAGTACTTCTGACATTCTGTGCCTTATAGAGCAGATGCATCTTCGTCATGTCTTGTCATGGTTGGCAGCAATAATTGGTCAAGCGGGCAGACACATTGCTATATGGTACTGTGCCACATCGATGTCATGCCTGCAGCATGTGCCAGCAGTTTACACAGCCATCACACTGTATGTGCTTCAACCAAATAGGCTCAAAGTCTAAGAGGAGGACCATTGTCATTCAGCAGGTACTGCCACTGTTAGTGAAGAGTATCATCTGATATCAGCCTAGGGACTTGGACACAGTCAGTTGGCCACTTGTGGCATTCAGGTTCAAGAGTTCTATTCCATTATAGTCCAGGTAGTGGGCTTCTGCTAGTCCTTCAGATCCAAAATGACTACTCAGGGGTGTAGTAGTAAGTTCTTCAGGGAGTTGGGCAGAGATTAGTCAGGAGTCTGGTCACTCATCAGTTGTGGCTGCATTCACAAGCTGTACAGGAGGATGGGCCATGGTGAGTCCTGGAGTTCTGCTCACTGAAAATCAAGGAGGGTGATCAGAGTCCACTGTTGAGGTGGGGAAATAGGGAGTGTCAATTGTGGCGATTAGAGTCAGCATGCTAAGATGCAAATGCGGCAATAATGTGAAGGTTACAGCTCCACATACGGGAGTGGGAGACAGTAGAGAATGGAAGGGGTGTCATTGATGGTCACTACCACCTTGGCTTCAATGGGAGGACAACACATAGCATTGTGTGGATGATGAAGCTCTAATTTCTGGGGTGACAGGCAGTGAAATGAAACCGTGAAGTACAATTCCTGTTGTAGCCTTGGACCTGGTGCATATTTAAATTTGTCACTGCAGTAAGAAACTAACGAGTTCCTGGTAACGGTGAGCACGTACATCCCTGATGAGGACAAGTTAGCATCATGGAGACATAGATCATACTTAATGAGGTGAACAGTGTGAAACTGCTTGAGTAGAAAGGCCAGAATGCAGGGAGAGAGCCACCATAAAACCCCCCTAAAACTGACATTTAGCTGACTCTTGGGAAACTGCTGCCTCTGTTACCCGAACTGTAGGCTCAGCAGTCAAGCAAGTGTAGGCTTCATCCAGAGACCTCCTGCATTACAGATGCCAATCTTTAGCCCATTGATTCACTCTACATAATATAAAAAGAAGGAAAAGGCAATGGAAAACTGCAAAGGCTATGGGTCCTGGCAATACTTCAGTAACATTGCTGAAGATATATGGTTCCGAACCTGCTGTATTCCTGAAACAGCTGTAGCACTGACCTGACAATGCATAAAATAATCCAGGTAAACCCTATGTTCAAAAAGCAAGGCAAACCCAGCCTGCTTTAGTATTGCCTTGTCAGTTATTAGTAAATTGATGTAAGGGGCCATCAGCAATGAAAACAATACCTCCCTTGTGGATACATTTTGTCCAGACCAAATGTATTTACCAAAGTCAATTTAGCCAGGCTTTCTTCAGTTAACAAAAGCATAAATAATAATAAATAATAAACAATAATACAAAATATGTATAGCTAAGTTAGGAATAAGAAGTGGATCCACCAAAAAAATCTCCATTGTAGTCTTGTTTCATGTCTCTGTATCACTTTGTTCACCTTCAGTCAGCCCTTAATATGTCATATTCTAGTACACACAGTTGTTCAATATATCTGCCTGTGAATTGCATGGTTTCACATCAAATTCTATTCCAATTAACCAAATAAGCTCCATTTAACCTTGAGGAATGTATCTTAACTGTTTGGTTGCCATGCTGCTTTATTTTGTCGTAATGCAATGTTCCCTGAATTAAGATTTATGTTGGAAAGCCTTATATGATGAAGTAAGGTAGCTAAATTTCATTGGAAACATCAACTTCAATGAATGGCATTCTCTCTGCATGTAGAGCAGTTAAGTGCTCAAAAAAAGCGGGGCTACTTGGAACCCCACACCAAGCCAAAGGAAACCTCCCTTTACTGAAGGAATTTTCAGATCACTCCCAAAAGACAATTTTTATGAATTGTATACCCTGATGATTTACAATGAGTTCTTTGCATGGAGTGCACACAGCAGGGCAGATGTTAATTTACAACTCAGTTCACAGGTTCAGCCATCCTTCTCAAAAGAAACACAAGTTTACAATTTTTCATCCAGAAAAGAACTCTTAATTTCCAAATTTATCTTTTAGGCAACCGTCCTCTGCTACCTCTGTCAACTGGGATCTAAGCCTTCTAATGAAATAGAACTCAAGACACGTTTTCCTTGGGGATAGACTTTATTAACTATTCAATCACAGAGCTAATAATACCACCCTCAGTACCACCCGTTCCTTTAGATTTATTCAGTCTCTTAATCAATTTTTCCCTCTCAGAACTCTTGCTACCCTAACAATTCTGACAATTAACCATTCCCCTTTTCCCTGTTCTGCCACTTGGAACATATCTTCAGATCCATGGCATTAATTTCAGAAATTCTTGTATTCAACTACTCTATCTCTGTCATTCTGTTTCCTCCCTGCAATTATTTCTTTCATCAACCTTTTTTGTTATTTGCTCAGATATCACTTTATGTGGGTTAGCGTCACATTTTTCTTCTTAGTGCTTCAGTGAAACATTTGGGATGTCTATTACTATGTACAAAAGAATTTAGACTCATATTTCATCATAGACTATTTGCACCAGAAAGATCTGGCTGGCTTGAAAAACATTTCATCTTATTCTCTGCAGTTTTGATAAAACAAATCTAATCATTATAATTTTAGAAAAAAAGAATAATTGGCAGAATTTACATATCTATTAAGTGACAGATGCCCCACATGTGTACATGGATTCTGTCATGTAGAATTAACATGCAGTCAAATGCTAAATTAATTTCCGAGAATGTTGCAGGGTAATGCCTCATCTTGTTCTACTTGTAAGCTCGTAACACATGCTAGGGGGAAGATCACTAATGTTGATAAATGTTTTTGTTTTGCTGTTGATGCTGTTGTGATTGATGGAACCAGACTGTTTGATGTGGCAATGCCCTGTACCACAACCTTTGTCCTCTCATCCAGTATTTAACACGTCTATATGAATGAGAAAGATCATACAACATGAAATAGATTCATTTTGCATCAGTTTGAGCTCATTTGAAACATTATCAATGTTTGTTCTTTTATATTATAGTTATATAATATGTAATTTAAGAATAATTTCTAGGAAAGAGATTATGTGTACAGAAACAGTTTACTCCCTTATGTTAATTCTTTGATGTGGCTTGTTATCTTTCCAGTGTCAAAGGTAGGCCATCTACATTGAAAAAAATCTCAAGATAAAATAATGCAAAATAATGCTAAAGCTGCACATATGTAGTTAATTCTGGTTTTCGCAAACCAAATGAGGAAAACCACAACAGAGAATCATATTTTAATAACTTAAATTCCCAGAAAAGATTGCTTCCTTCCAGCTTCACAGACAAGCACATTCATAACATTTTTTTATGACCTCCCACCCACAGCCTCCAACCTTATTGTTCCCCAACCCCGCACGGCCCGTTTCTATCGCCTTCCCAAAATCCACAAACCTGCCTGCCCTGGTCAACCCATTGTCTCAGCCTGTTCCTGCCCCACCGAACTCATCTCCACCTATCTGGACTCCATTTTCTCCCCTTTGGTCCAGGAACTCCCTACCTATGTCCGTGACACCACCCACGCCCTCCACCTCCTCCAAAACTTCCAATTCCCTGGCCCCCAACACCTCATTTTCACCATGGACGTCCAGTCCCTATACACCTGTATTCCTCATGCAGATGGCCTCAAGGCCCTCCTGTCCCGCAGGCCTGACCAGCCCCCCTCCACCGACACCCTCATCCGCCTAGCCGAACTCGTCCTCACCCTCAACTTCTCTTTCGATTCCTCCCACTTCCTACAGACAAAGGGGCTGGCCATGGGCACCCGCATGGGCCCCAGCTATGCCTGCCTCTTTGTAGGTTACATGGAACAGTCCCTCTTCCGCACCTACACAGGCCCCAAACCCCACCTCTTCCTCTGTTACATTGATGACTGTATCAGCACCGCCTCTTGCTCCCCAGAGGAGCTCGAACAGTTCATCCACTTCACCAACACCTTCGACCCCAACCTTCAGTTCACCTGGGCCATCTCCAACACATCCCTCAACTTCCTGGACCTCTCAGTCTCCATCTCAGGCAACCAGCTCGTTACTGATGCCCATTTCAAGCCCACCGACTCCCACAGCTACCTAGAATACACCTCCTCCCACCCACCCTCCTGCAAAAATTCCATCCCCTATTCCCAATTCCTCCGCCTCTGCTGCATCTGCTCCCAGGATGAGGCATTCCACTCCCGCACATCCCAGATGACCAAGTTCTTCAAGCACCGCAACTTTCCCCCCACAGTGGTCGAGAACGCCCTTGACCGCGGCTCCCGCATTTCCCGCAACACATCCCTCACGCCTCGCCCCCGCCACAACCGCCCAAAGAGGATCCCCCTTGTTCTCACACACCACCCCACCAACCTCCAGATACAACGCATCATCCTCCGACACTTCCGCCATCTACAATCCGACCCCACCACCCAAGACATTTTTCCATCCCCATCCTTGTCTGCCTTCCGGAGAGACCACTCGCTCCGTGACTCCCTTGTTTGCTCCACATTACCCTCCACCCCCACCACACCCGGCACCTTCCCCTGCAACCGCAGGAAATGCTACACTTGCCCCCACACCTCCTCCCTCACCCCCATCCCAGGCCCCAAGATGACTTTCCATATTAAGCAGAGGTTCACCTGCACATCCGCCAATGTGGTATACTGTATCCATTTTACCCAGTGTGGCTTCCTCTACATTGGGGAAACCAAGCGGAGGCTTGAGGACCGCTTTGCAGAACACTTCCGGTTGGTTCACAATAAACAACAGCACCTCCCAGTCGCGAACCATTTTAACTCCCCCTTCCATTCTTCAGATGACATGTCCATCATGGGCCTCCTGCAGTGCCACAATGATGCCACCCGAAGGTTGCAGGAACAGCAACTCATATTCCGCTTTGAAACCCTGAAGGCCAATGGTATCAATGTGGACTTCACCAGCTTCAAAATCTCCCCTTCCTCCACCGCATCCCACAACCAGCCCAGCTCGTCCCCTCCCCCCACTGCATCACACAACCAGCCCAGCTCATCCCCTCCCCCCACTGCATCCCAAAATCAGCCCAGCCTGTCTCTGCCTCCCTAACCTGTTCTTCCCCTCACCCATCCCTTCCTCCCATCTCAAGCCGCACCTCCATTTCCTACCTACTAACCTCATCCCACCTCCTTGACCTGTCTGTCTTCCCTGGACTGACCTATCCCCTCCCCACCTCCCCACCTATACTCTATCCTCCACCTATCTTCTTTTCTGTCCTTCTTCGGTCCACCTCCCCCTCTCTCCCTATTTGTTCCAGAACCTTCTCCCCATCCCCCTCTCTGATGAAGGGTCTGGGCCCTAAATGTCAGCTTTTGTGCTCCTGAGATGCTGCTTGGCCTGCTGTGTTCATCCAGCTCCACACTTTGTTACCTAACATTT
Source organism: Stegostoma tigrinum (assembly GCF_030684315.1). Classification (NCBI taxonomy): domain Eukaryota; kingdom Metazoa; phylum Chordata; class Chondrichthyes; order Orectolobiformes; family Stegostomatidae; genus Stegostoma; species Stegostoma tigrinum. Next base: position 18,005,478 of record NC_081374.1, on the reverse strand, counting down.
TTTTAAACCACTTATTTCATTTCGTAAGGTGTAAGGCTGGATCTCACCTCTGTGGTATTGAGTATTGAGTTCAAGTAGATTCCTTTGATTGCCTAAAGGACAATTGAGGTAGGACACACAATTCCTCCTACGGTCTGCCATTACCTTCTGGAGGGAGCTCAGTCATGGAGGCAGCAGTGGCAACGGCAATGGGGGGGGCTTTGGCACTTGGCCAAAAGGCAGCTGGTGTGTCTGGGCCAAACTCTGGCTTGGCAGTGGGACAGCTGGTAAGCCCGGATGGCAGTCAGCAATGAGATGGCTAGCGAGCCCAGATGGCAGTTGGCAGGAGGACAGCTGGTGAACCCGAATGGCTGTGAGACACGGGACAGCTGGTGAACCCGAATGGTGGTGAGAGACGGGACGGCTAGTGAACTGAATGACGGTGAGAGACGGGACGGCTGGTGAGGCTGGAAGGCAGTGAGAGACAGGACGGCTGGAGAACCTGAATGGCGGTGAGCAACAGGGTGGCTGGTGAGGCTGGATAGCAGTCAGTGCAGGAATCTTGAAACGCTGGAGAAAGAGCGAGTCCAGCATGAGTTAAAGATTGAGATCTCATGGGGAGTGCGGATCCTCATGAGGAAAGCCCAGTGTCGAGCGACTGGAGGGCTATGGCTAAAGAAGGACTGTAAGTTTGACTTTATTTTATTTCTTTATTTACTACTTTATCCTGAAAAGAACCTGAAGAAGTTACCCTCCTCCCTCCGGACCACCCTCAGAGTATCACTGTCCCACTGCAACTGTCTTGTAATATCTTCTTTTCTCTCCATCTTCGGTCCGCCTCCCCCTCTCTCCCTATTTATTCCAGAACCCTCACCCCATCCCCCTCTCTGATGAAGGGTCTAGGCCTGAAACGTCAGCTTTTGTGCTCCTGAGATGCTGCTTGGCCTGCTGTGTTCATCCAGCTTCACACTTTGTTATCTTATCTCTGTACTTTTAACCTGTTTGTTTATTTTTCTATTTGTACATAGGTACATATTACCTGAGATAGTACCAAAAATGACAACTTTGAACATTTTTCACTGTACTCCTGAACCCCTGTACTTGAGTACACATGACAATAAAACCTAAATCCTAATTCCATTGGCATCAGCGTGAGTCCATCCTGCACACAGCACCCAGAACACAGACTGTGACAATGGGAGCCTCTCTACTGATGCAATGTTGGAAAATCTCCTAACTCAAAGTACCTACCTCAATCGTGAATAACTGGCCTTGGGTATTGAAACTTGTTTTGTGTGAATTTCTCAATCTTCTGATGTATATTCTTCAACAGAGCAAAATAACTCATGGATTATGGGTTAGAATGAAGTGTTCTGTTTCTTCTTCAATTTGCTCTCACGTTCATATATTGTGGGAATCCAAAAATTGTGTTGTAGATGTAATGTGTTGTGTTGTAGATGTAGGACAGATATAAGTTCATTAATTTCAGCTTATTAAAAATGATCTTACTTTAAAGAAGAAATGTAAAAGGATTAAGGGATATGAAACATTTTACGTCTCTGTTATTGGGACATCACAGGGTTTTATAGAAACAGCTTTTTATTCAAAAGAAGATTGGAGAATGGATTCTTTTAGTCGTTCCACACTTACCATTGGCATTAAATGACTCATTTGTTCTGTGTTTAGCCTAGATTAGATTAATGTATTTGGAAGGGCATATATTGGCATGGAAAGTCTCGGAGTCTAAGGGGGTGTGTTGGTCATGAATTGGCACTAAATCTGAAAGATGTTTTGAGGTTGGTGTGATACAATGTGTTGACATGAAGGCTAGAAAGGGCCATGCAGTATGAGGAACATGAGTCGATAATGAGTTGGCAAGGAGAATGGGCGAAAGCATGAAGAAGGTTGGGTGAAAGTGTGGGGTAAGGCGTAGAAGACACCACAGCTTTTAATACAACTAGGATGAAGTCACAGAGACTGAAGTGGAACTTCTAAATGGCTCCCTGATCACTTGGCGATCCCATGGTTTCCTATCGGCTGCCATTGGGATCGATGAGCATCAGTCCATCCTGCACACTCCACGCAGAACACAGATTGTCCCAGTAGAGAGGCCATCATTGTCCCAATGTCAGAAAATCTCCTGACACAAACTACCTGTCCCTGTAGTGAATATCTGGCTTCAGGTCTTAGAAATTGCTATTGTGTGAATTTTTAAATCTTCTGATGTACATTCTTCAACAAAGTAAAAGGAACTTGTTGCAGTTCATGGATCATGTGTTTGAATGAAGTGGTCTGCTTCTTATTCAATTTGTTCACATATTTACATGTTGTCTCTCTCCACTGGAACCTGTAAAATATTCACTGTAAGGTCACAGGGCATGAAATGGGCATTGGAAGGTTGCAACCTGTGAGCTATCAGGGGAAGCAGAAAGTCATTAAAGTCTGAGCTGACATCACCAAGATTGAACCAGCATAGTCTGCAAAGAAAGAAAAAATCAAGTCACCTCCACTGGCAGTGGGAAAAATGAGACCATTGTTTAAGAGTTATCACACCACAGCACAAAGACACACTATACTGCTTATCATTCTCATGGCAAACGCAAACTCACCACTTCGTTTCTCTCTTCACAGTACCATCCTCTTCTACCTTATTTGCCTTTCACAAGCAATCATCAGCTTCTCTCATGGCTCCAGCCTCACGTCACAACCTCCACAGCTGCTTTTGTGTAACACCTTACAAAGCAATTGCCATCCCCGTATTGGTAAGCATGTATGAGATATATACCTCAATTATTGAATATACCGCCATATGTAGACAGTCTCAAGGGCCAAGTTAAAACATGTTAATGAGCCAGTGCAGGCAGACAGGCCTCAGCAATCAAAAAGGTGAATCATTCAATGGCAGCATTAGAGCCGTAGGGAGGGGGAGGAATGTGATCATCGCTGTTGGTGGAGGGAGGGGTTGCCCAATGGGACAACCAGAAATTAAGGTCCATCACCCCAATCTGAGAAGGCACTAGGAGATTGTCTTAATGTAAGTGCCCATTTCTCCACGTGGCAGAGACATTCTGACGCTCCAAAAATGTGGAACTACTTCAATGGGCTGCCCATCTCTGGTCAGCAGGCAGCAGAACGGCCTCCATTCCTGCTGTTGACACCATTGTGTGGTTTTGAAAGGATGTCTGCATTCTCTGCTGGTGCATTCAGCTTCCGTTTTACCATCTTTGTCATCTCCTAGCCCATTGACCAGCTGGTCTTTCAGCTTTCTCTATTCACACAATCTACATGGGATAATTAAATATCCAGAATATTACTTCATTTTGCAGAAAGTCTTGATGGAAATGTTATTTTATGTAGATAAAATAAATGTAAATAAATTCAGCAAGGAAATCAAGGAGCTTTTCATGGTTCATTTCAACAATTATCCCCGTTTGAGTGAGTCATGTATGAGTTGAGTAAGTATGCGTCGAAAAAATTGTTAGCTACTGCACAACCCTGATGTTAATGTTACACTCTGTACATTTTCATTACAAAGGAAGAGTGAATGTTGCATGTAAACTTGGTGTAGCAAATGAAAGAATTGTGTAATTTGTGAAATAACTAGCAAAATATGCTCCATTGTGTTTTGAACCACTGCAGACCAAGCATGCTGCAAACAGCTCTGTTAAGACAGCCAATTATTCAACTTCCTGATGTGTATCATGATCAGTAGCAAGATTCTGTTTCATTCTATTCTTCAACAATTCCCTTTTCATATGTAACTGTGACTGACAGATTGACCAATCAACAAAGATTGGCCAGAAAATAACTCAGAAGGCAAACATTTAAGTCATTATTTTGATCATGTTTGCAACTATTTCCATGGAAGCATTCTGTGTTTCGTTGAATACTGAATGTTTAAAATTGAAATCACGATTGGGACTTATTTTTAATGTCATTTTTGGTGATGCTGGTCTTTAATAGCAGCTGATGCAGGTTTTTTAAATCAGCAATCCTTCTTTCAAAACACAAAATTTCCTTTTCCAAAGAAAACACCTTTGATTGACTTCAGTAGCAGAACAATTTTGCTCTGGTATTCCTTGGGTGTTTTGCATTGAAGACCATAAAGAAACCAATAAGAAATAGGGACAGGTTTAGGACATTGGGGCCTGAGAGCCTGCTCCATCATTCAATAGGATCATGGCTGATCCAAAATTACTCACAACTACTTTCCTGCTTTTACCCCATTACCCTTATTTCCCCTAATGAATCTATCTATCTCAGCCTTAAATATACACCAAGGGCTCCACCCCACAGTTCTCAGTGGCAAAGTGTTCCAAAGAACCACAACTCTTTGAGAGAAGAAATTCCTCCCCATCTCAGGAGTACAATAGCAAACTGGAGGAACAACTCATCATATTCCACCTCCTGATCCTATAGCCTGATGGTCTAAACATAGAATTCACCTGTTTCAAAATCTGCCCACCCCCAGCCTCATACCCAACTTTCCCTCTCATCCCCGACTCCTTGGCCTGGCAGTACTTGTCCATCTTCTTCCCCGATTATCTGCTCCACTCTTCCCACTGACCAATCCCCATTACTCCTACCTGTATCCAGTTTTTGTCATGCCACCTACCTTCCTCCAACTCCCCCCTTTCCTTCTATTTATTTCCCAGCTCCCCTCCCACTTTCTAGTCCTGAAGAAGGATCTAGGCCCAAAACATTGACTCTTCAGCTCCTCTCCTACCGTGTTCTTCCAGCTCCACACTGTACTGATTCTTCCTTCTCATCTCAGTTTTAAATTGGCATGCCTTTATTTGAAGATTATGCTGTCTGGTCTGCGACTCTCCCATGAGAGGAAACATCCTCTCAGTATTTACCCTGTCATTTCCCTTAAGATTATGTTTTGATGATATCACTTCTCATTCTTCTAAACTCCAATGGGTAGAGTTCCAATCTGTTCAGCTTTTGCTTATCAGACAATCTCTCCATACCAAGGGTCATCCTATTGAACCTTCTCCTTCTGCCTCCAATGAAACTAGATCCTTCCTTAAATAAAAGGACTAAAACTGCTCACAGTACTTCAGATATGGTCTCACCAGCACCTTGTACAGTTGCAGTACGGCTTCCTAACTCTTAGATTCCAACCCCCTGGTAAAAAGTAGCCAGCATTCTATTAGCCTTCCTGATTACCTGAAGCACTTATGTGCTAACTTTCTGTGTTTTGTGTACATGCACCACCAAGTCCCTTTATGTTTCAGATTTCTGCTCTTTTTCTCCACTTAAATAATATTCAGTTCCTTTGTTCTCCCTTCCAAAATGAACAATTTCACATTTTCCCACACTGTACTCCATTTGTCAACTTTCTTCCCACTGACTTAGCCTGTCAACATCTTTTTGTAAACTGTTGTATCTCTTTTGCAACCTGCCTTTCCACAATTTTTTGTCATCTGCAAATTGGGCTGCAGTTTATGTGAAGCATAAATGCAAAGGGAAATGGCAGATTGGGTCTCTTCCCAACTCACACTAGTTTGAAGATAGGTTGTGATAGGTAGATGTTGGAGGTAGAAACATTTGTAAAATTGGAATAAGTTCATGTGAACCAAAATACCACCAAGAAATCCCAAACCAAGAATACCATTTTGATGCAATTTTCTGCCCTCACCACTGATGTGCTAGTGACACCAGCCCAGATCTACACCTGGATTTGTAAATGATTGCTACTAGACTGATACGAAAATATCTGGATACTACGACTGCTTTGGATGCTACTATTGCCGCCAGTTCATTGTTACAGAGTCATACAGTCATACTGCAGTTCTTAACAATTTAGATCCCAAGTGCCTTTAGTAAAGTAACTAGGGGATTTCACATGTACGTGTTGGGTTAGTAATATTGCATAGTGGAACTCACACCTTTTGAAAATGTCATAGGCTTGCCTAAAGTATCAGTGTGGCTTTCTATGATGAATGAATTAAATTATACTGATAGATCCATGTTTTTGTTAATGATCGCATGAATGAATGACTTCAATCAGATGCTGAAGTAAAATGTTCATCAAGGTTTGAAGATTGGACAACAGCTAACCAATTAAGAATGATCCGCAGTTCTAATAGTAATTCTGTTGTAAATCATTTCTCATTGGCAGGTTTTGAATCATAATCAAAATGTAAAGGACAGCATATTTGTAAGTTATGGAATAAAGAAATATAAAGAAATAGATATATGCAAAGCCTACATACCAAGCTGTTAAGACCATGGTATTATTCCATCAATGGAACAGGAGGAACAGCTCCATCTGAGACTGTGACTACCCAGGCCAAGCATTGGCCACATAGTGAACCTCTCCTATGAGATCCAAGTGACATTGCAATCATCTACACTATGTCAACTGAAGCCATTAAATGGATTGCTAACCTCTTCATTGGACTATAACTGCTACTCTAGCCACACAAATATGAAAAACTTGGATAAAAAAACTGCTGAATAAATCAATCTCAAACAATTGCCTTTAGTTTTCACCATTAATAACTGGTTCTTGGATATTTGGTTGATGCAATAATTTCGTACCATGACGTTTCTAAGTTTAGCTGTTAAAAACTCAACTGTGTCACTCATGTCCTTTAAGGAAGGAAACGCAGACCGTTCTTGTAACCAGTGCTAAATTGATCTAGTTAGTTCCAAACTACCCTCTTAAACAGCTTGACTGAACCATACTGTTAACATGTAAAATTGGGCGATAAAAATTAAACTTTCAGTGATGCTTGCAATCTCTGATTTTAAAACAAAATTAAAAGGAAACAAGCAATGACACTTAGTAGCAAATATTTAACAGATTCACAGAATATACAATATTTCTATTTAATCTACAATTTATCTAAATATATCATGCATTCAAAGTAGCACCAATTCTGCACATTCAGTAAGTAATTGACAGTTCCGGTAATGTTACTTCCAGTAAGTGCAAGAAACAAGCAGAATTATAGAAGCATCTCCAGGGTTATCTCAAGGCTTGTTATTTCATCACAGCTGATGACTTGTGAAATCGATACTTTCAGCCAAAACTGCAAATTACACCAGACAGATGCTTCATTTCAATTTACCAATAAAGAGAATCACAGTGCATCATTTCTATATTTAATTCAGAGATGGAACCATTCAACTAGATCTCCACAAATAATTTGCTGAGATGTGATATAAAACATGCAGACATTTTACAAAGAAAACATGCTGCTCAGTCATTTGAATAAGGTAAAGAGCGTCAGCCGTTGTCCATGAAACTTATTGATATGATGATGGTGGGTACAGATTTCATTCATTCTTTAATAGTGTCAACCTACACCTTACAAAGAACCAGAATCAAACATTTCATTCACATTATTTGTATTAACTTGCATTGTAGCACAGTTGGCACTAGTACAAGCAACAGGTTATAATCGATATATATTCCGCAATTAGGGCCCCAAACAATGCCCCACTCACAAACACTATGGAATTGAAATATTCTTTGAGCTCATAAAATTTATGCAGTGGGAGAGCAAGATATTGGCAAGACAGAAGACAGATGATTGCTTTCCCTGATTTCTGTACAATGCATTTAATATCCAGTATAGTTCAAGGCAGGATATATAATAGATGACAGTTAATTATTTCACACCCACTTTCATCATTTATATCTACAGTTAAACACTTAAAATAAAAACACAATCAAAAATATACGAAATATAGCCTATGAAAGCAAAGAGGAAATATCATGCTTGTTCTGGATGTGAGTTTGCTCGCTGAGCTGGAAGGTTCGTTTTCAGACGTTTCGTCACCATTCTAGGTAACATCATCAGTGAGCCTCCGACGAAGCGCTGGTGTTATGTCCCGCTTTCTATTTATCTGGTTAGGTTTCCTTGGGTTGGTGATGTCATTTCCTGCGTTGGTGGTGCCATTTCCTGTTCTTTTTCTCAGGGGATGGTAGATTGGCTCCAAATCAATGTGTTTGTTGATGGAGTTCCGGTCGGAATGCCATGCTTCTAGGAATTCGTGTGTGTGTCTCTGTTTGGCTTGTCCTAGGATGGATGTGTTGTCCCAATCAAAGTGGTGTCCTTCCACATCTGTATGTAAGGATACGAGTGATAGTGGGTCATGTTGTTTTGTGGCTAGTTGATGTTCATGTATCCTGGTGGCTAGCTTTCTGCCCGTTTGTCCAATGTAGTGTTTGTCACAGTTCTTGCAGGGTATTTTGTAGATGACATTCATTTTATTTGTTGTCTGTATAGGGTCTTTTAAATTCATTAGCTGCTGTTTTAGTGTTTTCGTAGGTTTGTGGGCTACCCTGATGCCAAGAGGTCTGAGTAGTCTGGCAGACATTTCGGAAATGTCTTTGATGTAGGGGAGAGTGGTTATGGTTTCTGAGCCCGTTTTGTCTGTTTGTTTGGGTTTATTGCTGAGGAATCGGCGGACTGTGTTCATAGGGTACCCATTCTTTTTGAATACGCTGTATAGGTGATTTTCCTCTGCTCTGCGTAGTTCCTCTGTGCTGCAGTGTGTGGTGGCTCATTGACCCACTATCACTCGTATCCTTACATACAGATGTGGAACGACACCATTTTGATTGGGACAACACATCCATACTAGGACAAGCCAAACAGAGACACGCACGAGAATTCCTAGAAGCATGGCATTCCAACCGGAACTCCATCAACAAACACATTGATTTGGAGCCAATCTACCATCCCCTGAGAAAAATAACAGGAAATGACATCACCATACACAGGAAATGACATCACCAACCCAAGGAAACCTAACCAGATAAGTAGAAAGCGGGACATAACACCAGCGCTTTGTCGGAGGCTCACTGATGATGTTACCTAGAATGGTAACGAAACGTCTGAAAACGAACCTTCCAGCTCAGCGAGCAAACTTACATCCAGAACTTCAACCTGAGCTACAAATCTTCTCAAAACTCGATAGCATGCTTGTTTGATGTATTCTCCACTAAATGTATCTTTTTGAAATTACAAGACCATTGTTAAGCCTGGGCACATTAATGGATTTCAAGTTGGAGAGTAAGAATGGGAACAGAAGCAGATGAGTTGGCCTGTCAAACCTGCTGTATCCTTAAGGTCATGATCGGTGCATTTTTCTATCCTATTCTTTATCCTGTGAACCTCTTAGCATCCAAAAATCTATTGATTTCTATGGAGAATTCACATTGAGGTAAAACATTTCTCCTTTCAGTTCCTGTATTTTAAGGCCATGACTGACTGTTTTAGAATCCCCAGTCAGGGGAAACAATCTTCCAATATCTAAACTAAAATGAATGGACAATGGATGCTGGAAATCTGAAACAAAAAAATGGAAGTTCTAGAGAAACTCAGCAGGTCTGGCAGAATCTGGGAGAGAGAAATATCTACTCCAACATTTTCCAACATTAAGTCTGTCAAGCCCCTTAAGAATTTTACAAACTTCAATGAGATCATATCTCGTTCTTCTAAACTCTTGGGAATATAGCCCATGTCTACTCAATTGATCTTCAGAGGTCAATTACTTATTGCAAGAATCAGTCAAGTCATTTTACGTGGCATTTCTCTAAGCAAAAGTTAGCTTATTTTGAATGAGGAAACGAATTTTTATACTTTAATGCAGGCATGATCTCAAAAACTCTGTAACAAATTCAATAGACCTCTTTTCTATTCTAATCCCTTTATAAAAAATGTATTGTTGAATATATTAATTTATGGTTGCCATATTTGCAGAGGATTCAAAAATAGATAGTGAAGTAAATAAACAGTGACTGAAGGGAAGTTAGGGAAGAGGGCAGAAGTGGTCTGCATAGGGATATAAACAGATAATATGCATAGGCATAAAGTGGACAGATGGATTATAATGTGGGAAAATGTGAACTTGTACACTTTGGCAGCAAGAGTTGAAAAGCAGCATATTATATAAATGGAAAAAGATTGCAGAACTCTTGAGGTATAGAAGGATCTTGGTGTCCTGATATATGCATCACAAAGTGTTAGTGTGCAGTTGCAGCAAATGATTAGGAAAGTAAATGGAATGTTATGGTTTATTACATGGAGAATGGGATATTAAAATGGGATGCTTTGCTACAGATTTATGGTGCATTGCTGCGATAACATCAAGGGTAGTGAAGCTGGGATATTGTTCCATTAGAAAGAGAGCAGAGACAGTTTCGTGATTGATTCCTGTGATAAGGAGGTCTTCTTATGACAGTTATGGCCTGTATCCATTAGAATTCAGCAGAATGAGAAGTGGCTTCATTAAAAAATTAAAGATCCCACGGGAATTTGACAGAGTAGATGCAGAAAAGACATTTCTTTTTATGAGAAAGGCCAAAACCAGGGATACAATTTACAATAAGGGATCTCCCTTTCGAGACTGAGAGGAGGGGTAATTTTTTTCTCTCATAAAATTGTAAGCCTGTAGAATTCTCTTTCTCAGAAAGCCATGGATACAGAGTCATTGAATATTTTTAATTGACAGGTAGAAAAATTCTTGACTACCAAGCGAATAAAAGGCTATCAGGGATGGGTAGGAAAGTAGAGTGGAGGCCACAATCAGATTAGCTATGACTTTACTGAGTGATAGAACAGTTTAATTGGTAAAATGGCCTATTCCTGATTCTAATTTGTATCTTTGCTGGTATGATTAAACCTACAATTAATTAATTGTGGTTGAACTTGCATGTTAAATTTCTATGGTGTATGCGCAGACACACAATCTACCAACAATTTTTCTCCACACAAGCTTCTGGAAAAGTGTTCCTACTTTCTATTTTCTCTTCCAAACTGGATTTTTTTCACAATTTACTGCATCAAATTCCATTCATCATGCCATTGCCCACTCATCCAACCTGTCAAAATTCTCTTGGTATTTTGGCATTTTCATGATAGCTTCATTTCCAGCTATATTGTCAGTGAAGCTTGGATACATTGCATTCTGTTCACTCTCCCAAGTCACTGACAGAGATTATAAATGACTGAGGTCCAAGCATTGAACCTTGCAATGTATCCTTGATTGGAGCCAAAGCTGAATCATTTATTCATATACTTTGCTTTCCCTCCATTAGGCAATTCTCAATCCTCAATCACTACACAGATGTTAACCCCATGCCAATGAACTATAATATCTGTGTTTTGTACTGAATAAGAAACAAACTTTTCTTCATCAAGAAATTGATCCGTTTTGAATAGCCAGAGACATGGTTCAAATTCAGGTCAGAAATGCAGTGTGTGGGAAATGAGATACTCAATGCAATTTTCCCTGGAATGGCCAATTAAGTGCCTGAGGGTGAGCTTAATGTCTATTTGAGGGCAAAGGGTGGGCTGTTGGAACTTGGGGATGGTGGTGGGAGTAGTCTGCTGCAAAGAAATATGAGGTGCTTCAAACTTATTAAAATTTAAATTAAACCGTGGCTAATGCAGTGATCCACCTCTATTGTGGAGAGTTGTTCAATAGGAAGGCTTGCAACAGTCGCTGCATCCAAACATGTAAACACATGAAGACATGTCTCTGAGCCTACTGCAAGTGCTGGCTGCTCTGCCTGTCCCTGGGAAGCTACAGCCAAGCACCAGGACTGGCTTCTGCCAGTGGTTCTTAATTACCAGCAGCTCCTCACTCCCTTCTGGAGGCTGCCATCAGTCCCATCCAATACTCTGTTACAACGGCCGCAAATCAAGGTGGGTTTGAGGGAATAGCATACTGGCTGCTCTAGTTTTACTGAACACCCATAAGGCCATAAGCCATGGCAGCAGAAGTACATCATTCATCCCATCAAGTCTTCTCCACCATTCAATGTAGACCATGGCTGATCTGATAATCCTCAACTACACATTCCAGCCCTTTCCCTATAACTTTTGATTCCCTCACTGGCTAAAAATCTGCCTTTCTCAGCCTTGAATATACTTAATGAACCAGCCTCGGCAGCCCTCTGCAGTAAAGGATTCTGCAGATTCATTATCTTCTGAAAGAAAAAAAATTCTCCCCCTCTGTCTTAAATGCGTGGCCCTTTACTCTGAACTTATGCCCTCTGGTCCAAGACTCTCTCAGAATGGGGAACAATCATTCTGTAGCTACAACGTCAAGACCCCTAAAAAACTTATAGGTTTCAATAAGGTTTCCTGTCATTGTTCCATATTCCAATGAGTACAGGCCCAATCTACCCAACTTCTGTTACAAGGCAATCCCACCATACGTGATATCAGCCTAGTGAGCCTTCTCCGGACTATATTAAATGCCAGTATATTTCTCCATATATAAAGGGCCCAATAATGTTTGAAGTATTTCAGCTGTTTTCTGACTAGTGTCTTGTAAAGTTTTAACAAAACCTCACTACATTTATATGCAATTCATTTTGGATTAAAGGCTAACCCTATTACTTGCTGAATTTGGATTCTAGTTTTTTGTAATTCATGGATGAAAATTCTGTCCTGCCTGTCCACTTCCAATCTAGAAGAGGAGGCACTAAATATTAAACCCATTAGTGCCAGTTTCTTCTCTATTATGGGCAACTTAAATTTAACGCTTTGAATTTAGACTGCCCAGCCTCATTACAATATACCAAGAATACAGAAACAGACCATTTGATCCAATATGGAGAGGTGATGGCTTCATAGTATTATTGATAGACTGTTAAATCTGGAGACCCAGGTAACATTCTGGGGACTTAGGTTCAAATCCTGCCATAATAGATGACCGAGTTTGAGTAATGTCGACTATGAAATTGTCACTTGTCAGGAAAAATCCAGTTGGTTCACTAATGTCCTTTAGGGAGGGAAGTGCCACCCTTACCAGGTCTAGCCTACGTGTGATCCACAGAAAGTGAGTGACTCTTAACTACCCTCTGGGCAATTATGGATGGGCAATAAATGCTGGCATAACCAGCAATGGCCACAAACCCGTGCATGAAAAAACAAACTAGTCTTTAATAGTGCTTCCAACCATGTCTCTTCATCTAAAGACCATTGACATGCCCTTCTATCCTTTTTCATTCATGTGTTTATCTAACTTCTCTTTGAGTACATCAAGCTATTCACTTCCATAGCCTCCCATGTCAGCTATACATAGTAGGATCATGTCTGGATTGTTCACAGATTGTTGACCAGCCCCTTGTCAGTGAGCACTAGCAGTCTTTATTAAATGTATAGATTGTGCAAAAGAAGAGTAAGAGGTGATGTCACTGAAACCCTGCAAACAGGGTTTTTAATCTCTATTTTCCATTTAGAAGATTTCTATATCTTCTTACACCTCTCCATTATTCTCCATCTGGAACCCTGAAATCCCTGTGCTTTTCCGAGAAAGTCTGCAAGAGTTTTCAGTAATCTTCCAGAACAAGTATGGAGTATTTTTTCAAGTTACAAAGGATTTGTGCATTCTAAATTCCTGGTCATTAATGCAGATCTCCCACAGAACCACAGTGAGATCACTGAGGCAGTTCTGAGTGAGTACTAATAGCTGCAGGTCCCCTTTAAATCCTCATTTCTTTTTCAAGAGTGGGCATGGTCACACTGGCCTTCCCTTGAAGACTGACTGATGATTTTAAAAACATATTAGAAAGGAATTGTTTCTTAAAAACTCGGTGCATTAAATAGCTTCCCCCAGCCTTTGCCACCCAGCTCTTCAAAGTGTCCTCACTTCTTCCGCGACCACCACCTCCACTGTATCAAGCCTCTCATTTCCTCCACTCAATTGTGCCACCGTCCTTCCACTGTCAGACTCTTACCCTTCTCACCATTCCTATGCTGCATACAGATCTCTCAACCCTTCCCCTACAATCCCTCTCCAGTGACATAGGCCAAATACTGCTCTCTCCATCCTATTATCCCAGGCCTACCAAAATGCCCCATCACACAGACCTCTCCCTCTGTGCCTCCAGTCTCACAGGTCCAGAGTCATGGCAATTTTTAAGCATCAGAATGGGGCCACATCAAATTTTGGGGAGCACTGTGCTAGCAGTTGTCACAATTTCCTTCTGGAGATCCTTGTGTGGCACTGTGGCTCAATGGTTAGCATTGCTGTTTCACAGCACCAGAGACTCGGGTTTGATTCCACCCTCAGGTGACTGACTGTGTGGAATTTGCACATTCTCCCTGTGTCTGCGTGGGTTTCCTCCGTGTGCTCTGGTTTCCTCCCGCTGTCCAAAGATGTGCGGGCTATGTTGATTGGTCATGCTAAATTGCCTATAGTATGTGGGTTAGCCATGGAAAATGCAGGGTTACAAGGATAGGGTTTCTGGGATGGATCTGGATAGGATTTGCATTGGAGGGGTGGTGTGAATTTGATGGGCGGAGTAACGTGCTTCCATGCTGAAGGGATTCTATGATCCAGGTGTGCAGACCATCTGGCTAATGGCTTTTTTAACCAAAATCAAGGTGCTTTTTTTTAACAATGTCATTTGGTGTTTGGACAAAATATGATCTTGATTTTTGAAGTCTTGCAATCACAATGCCCTTTCACCTCTGGTCTCGAAATCACACCTAGGCCCCTTTTTCAATATGGACAGGTGGCCTGTCCCTATTCTGACCAAAGGTATGATATTGATTCACCCTGTTACATTCTTCTTCTGTCATGCTTGTTCATTGTCCTGTACCAGGTTGCTTGCCGTTAATGCATGGGAAAGGGAATAAAAATTGGGTTTGCAATTTTCAACCCACCAAAAGTTGTCCTGGCATGAATGGTAGTTGTGTAGGGTGAAATGTAAATCTTAATTTTTTTCTTAGAAACTACCCTTGGCTTTGTCATTGGTTTGACGGCACCTTACTAATCTTATAATGTAGACAAATCTGCAAAGAATTCAAAACACTTATTGGTGAATTGTGGCCCATTGTCAGAGATAACTATATCTGGGTCTCCATGTGTGTAAATTATGACCTTCAATTAAGCTATAATTGTTTCCGAAGTGGGGTGATTGAGCTTCTGGCCTCAATCAATTATGAAAAGTAGTCAAACAGGATAAGAAAAGCCATTCCCTTAAATTCAAATGGATCAATGCCCATGGCCTGGCTGGAAAGGAGGAGAATAACTGTTCCCCTTTGTAAGTGGTGCCGTTGATGACCATTTCCTTGAAGGAATATGAGGTGTCTGGCCATAGTACAGGCTGTTCAGCACTTGAAGATGTTCAGGTGCCCCTTGTGGATGCTTCTGAGGAATATCCAAACAGAGAGGTCGTGAGGCCATCAACCTCTGATCAGGGACAACAAGCTCAGCAACAGTACTGAGGTGATGGCACTGTGCAAACTGGTGCTACGGGGCAGGGTGAATGAGGATGTAACTCTGGCCAGCTTTCAAGGCAGAACATGCAAATCTATACACATTCTTCATTATGCAATTGGCCCTCATGAAATTACTGAAATTTCTTCACTGCAGTGGGCAAACAGCAAATGGATTGAAGATGGGTCCCCTTGAAAAAGGGCCAACAGTCACCTGGAATTTCCCTTACACATACTTAGTAATGGTAGCATAGAACAGAATGTGTAACTGTAATCTCTGCATTTCTACCTTTGTGAGTTCCTTTCTGTTCAACAAATACAATATATAAATTTGTGGTCAACTTCAATCTTAACTGGAATTAATGATTGTAAAGATGTAATCAGAGATCTTTGTGCACATTCAAGTTGCTGACAGTGCTTATTTTGCAATGGCATTGTGTTGCTGTTCTGTATCAGTGAGAGCTCTTCAAGTGTAGTACACTGGGAATCCAATCTTATCTCATTAAATCTGAAACAATATAACTCCCAGATCTGTGGATGAAACATCTGGCAATATTATAGATAGAAGGTCAGATGTGCAAGGACTTTGGACAAAATGAGTAAGCCTTTGTCTTAATCAAAATGTTTCTGTGTTTGCTCAGTCCAACACTAAATCTGATCTAATCTAATCAAATCTAATGAGTAGTCCATTAATATGAACTAAGTGGTTCAAGAATTTCCTGCCTGGTTGACCATTCTCATAATCTACAGGGGAGTGGTAGTATTCCTCAAGGGCAGGAATTTCCTGATAGTTTACATCTTCTCCAGGTCTGCAGTCACCTCTGTTGCCTGAGTAATATAGTACAAAACTGTAATCATTAGCTTTGAAAATTCACATTTGTCATCAAGTGTCAGGCTAGGACACTGGAACTTTAATAAAAACTGTCCTTTGTTGCCATGTTGTGTTTTGCTGACTCTGTGGATTAGAATTTCTTCCACATGGACTATGGCACCATCCATAAACCCCAATACATTGCACATTGCCCACTGAAAATCTCAGGCATGGACTTGGTGCCAACAGGTTACCAAGCTAAACTCGTCATCTAGAGAATGTCCCCAAGAACAGCAGTTTGCATCCAGCTTGGTAAAGATTATGTTGTTTGCAAGTTTAGTTATGTTCTCATCTACAGCCACCTTTGGATACATTTTTGTTATATTACCTTCTTCAGATATGTTAAATTGACACAAAATCACATGAATCTGTTCAACTTGGGACAAGCACCATAGCAGAGCATCATATAGTTGGGGCACAATGCTGAAAAAATGACCTTTGAACATGGCTTTAATCTTAGTTTTACCCTGTTTGAAGTGACATTGTATTTTCCTAGGTGTGTCATCTGTTTGGAATCTGCTTTAAGTGTGATGTGGTATGTAGTGTTGATCTTCCCCAGGTCTCTAAAGAATTTTGGGAAGTAGTGTTTAAACTCATTTGTTAGTTCCTGCTTGAAACTTTAAGAATGAGGTTGAGGCCTACAGAGTCACTCTTGCAAAACAACATATGTGGCTGGGTAACATACAATAGATAACATCCAACGACTTTGTCTTGTATGTCAATGTTACCAAAAAACCTTACCTTTGATTTTGAAATAACAAGGTGTAGAGCTGGATGATTACAGCAGGACAAGGAGCCTCAGAGAAGCAGGAAAGCTGACGTTTCGGGCCTAGTCCCTTCTTCTAAACCCTTTTTTCTGAAGAAGGGTCTTGGTCTGAAACATCAACTTTCCTGCTTTTCTGATGCTGCCTGGCCTGCTGTGTTCATCCAGCTCTACACCTTGTGATCTTAGATTCTCCAACATCTGCAGATCCTACTATCTTTGATTTTGAAGCTGTTTCCTTCTGCACCTCTCATCGAATGAACTGACTGAGCAGTAACTCCACTTGCTGTGCTCAAATGAAAATATACGTGATAGCCATTGATAGTGGCATTAGCGTTCCAGTAATGGCTATCACTATCTGTAACTTCACCAGCAGGAATAATTCACTGTGCAGCTTTGTCCTTTCTTTACAAATATAGCTTTTCTTAATGACAAATGGCCAAAATGACTATAACCTTGACTTTGTACAGTGTGGGAGGGATCATCTTCCCATCCAAGGACGCTTTCTGCACCATAATAGCAGCTTGCAAAATAATTTGTTTCCTTTGTTGCATTTCCCCATGTTACTGCCATGGGCCACCCTTGATTTACATCCTTTGTCATGACTTCACCTTTATTCAACTCATTTGGGACTCTCTGCCATCAGGAAAGGTATTGGATGGATTACTGCAGACTTCCTTGCTTATCCAAATTGAGGTCCATGTTTTCTGTGGTGCTGACTGTGTTGACCAACAAATTTGTTAGTGAGATAACAAGGTGTAGAGCTGGATGAACACAGCAGGCCAAGCAGCATCAGAGGAGCAGGAAAGTTGACGTTTCGTGTCTAGAACGAAACATCATTTTTCCTCCTCCTCTGATGCTACTTGACCGGCTGTGTTCATCCAGCTCTACACCTTGTTATCTCAGATTCTCGAGCATCAGCAGTTCCCACTGTTTCTGAATCAAATTTGTACAGTGACTGGGTTTAGTCTTAAAGCCCTGTGCCTGAAACCATATACTGCTACTGGGCTTCTCTTCGGGTTCTCATTTGTCACGGTTCCAGTTATACGTGAACATATGAACCAGGAGCAGAAGTAAATCTTTCAGCCACCACAAGCCTGCTCTACCATTCAATAAGATCATGCCTGGTTTGATTGTAATCTCAAATCCAACATTCCTGCCTACCCTAATAAACTTTCAATCCCTTGTGGATCAGGTCAGTGCTTGCTATGATGTCGTAAGATCTTGTCTGTGCTGTTCAAATGGCCACCACATCCTTCCAGTGAATGTCTACACTCCTTATTAAGAATACACACTAAATACAGGAGATGGTTAAGAAGGGACATCTTTGGCACCCTACATACTCAAGATTCCACTTTCAATTTACCTGATGTTGCAATGCTCCAGTTTCTCAACATGGCTCAGTAACCGTTTTTAGGTCAAAGGTATAGTTAGGCCTTCATTCTACAGTAATGAGTTTCACATATACACACTTTAAGGCTAATGAGGCATTTGCTGAAATCCAAATTGATGACCATCATATATTTGCTATCCCTTGTTTTGGTCTTCTCCATGCATGGGGTACTGCAGTTTTTTTTTTAACAGGCCGCACACGGAGAGATCTCATTTGCCACTTACAGAAAAGATAATATTCTGCTTTCCATTCTATCATACACAGAATATGCTCATTGTACTTCAAGATAACCATAGTTACTTTCAAACAAGTGGTTTTCTTGGAAGAACAGGTTTAATAGCTGTGGCAATAATGAAGGAAAGTGCAAAATGCTGTTTCATTTTCACATTCAGGACTAAAATTGAGGAGATAACAGGCAACACATATCCCACATAAGGTCAGATTGTATAGCAGAAAGGGAGGCTGCTCAGACTGTCATATCCATGGATCCTGTTCAAAAGAAAAATCTGTCTCGGATGTTTGGAGTCATTCTCTGGGTAGTCTCCCAATTAAAGGTGCTGGAGTCCATGGATCTTCCTGCAAGAACTCTTTATTTGCAGCAGGATCTATATGATCATTCTTTTCACGTTACCTTAGAGTTTCTGCTCCTTTCCAACATTCAACACTCATTCATATGACTCATTATCATTACTATCATAATTCTGTGCTGTTGATCTTAGTCCCATGACTCTGATTAGACCCACTCCTCTGTTCTTCCCTCCTGGCCCTGCACTTTACTCTGATACAAGTATATTCCAAATGACTTTTGCAAAGTCATTACTGTAAGAGTAAAGCATAGCAGAGCAAACCATTTTTGGAATCTCCTTTTGAGTGCTAGAACATAGAGTGAGAAGAAATAGGAGCAGGAGTAGAATCAGCTAGTACACTGAGCCTGTTCCACAACTCCAAAAGATCATGGTCTTAATTCAATTTTCCTGTCTATTTCCATAATCAGTGACATCCTTTTCAATCAAAAATCAATCCAACCCAACCTTAAATATATTCAGAGACCCAGCCTGCAATGTTCTCTCCGATGTTTTTAAGTAGTTGGGAATTTTGAAACACACATAAACAAGCATTTCTCTCACGAGAGATCAACACACTGTATGCAAGTATGTGATTAGTCTTTTCCTTTTAGTGTGAGGGTGCTGAATGATATAGTTGCCAGGCTGATAGTCTATCACACTTGTTTTCAATTGCTTTTCATTATTAGTGAGCAATTTGCTTCAGGTGGAAACCCTTTCTTGGTTATTTAAACTGACTTATTTAACTGCTCATAACCATTAACATTCTGTCTTTCTATTTGACATGACTGACTCAAAACATGCAGAGTCTAAAGAAGTGAGATCTTGACAGGCGCCTACTTAAACAAAATGAAACTTCATAAGTCTTTTTTTGAAATAGAAATATGCCAGTGCTGGGATAAGTTGCTGCCTGGAAATATCAGCAAAAAGTAGAACATAGCACTTAAATTCATTTACTACTAGATCCTGAATGCTATGTGAGCTCGCACATGCTACAAGAAAACAAAGAACTGCAGATGTTTGAAAGACTATAAGAAATAGGAACAGGAATAGGCCATATGACCCCTTGAGCCTGCTCCACCATTCAATAGGAATATACCTGATCCAGCACTCCTCACATCCACTTTCCTAAATTTTCTCCATAACCCTTGATGTCCTCACTGGTCAAGGATTTATCACAGCCTTAAAAATATACACAAGGAGTCAGTCCCACAGCTCTTTTTGTGGCAAAGAGTTTGAAAGATTCTCAACCCACTGAAAGAAGAAATTTCTTCACATCTCAGTCTTAAATCCACACCGCTTAATTCTGAAACCAGATCCTCTCGTCCTAGGCCCTCCCATGAATTGAAACATTCGCTCATCATTTACTCTGTTAAACCACTTAAGAATTAATTATGTTTCAATGAGATCACCTGTCATTCTTCTAAACTCTGATGAGTAGAGTCCCAAACTTTTAAATCTGTGCTCATAAAATAATTCCTCCATACCAGAAATTTCCTGTGTGAACTTCTCTGAACCACCTCCAATGAACCAATATCTCTTCTTACATACAGATCACCATTCCATTAGCCTTCCTGATTACTTACTGCACCTGCATGCTAGCTTTTTATGTTTCATGCACAAGTATCCCAAGTCCCTTTGTGATGTAGCTTCTGTTGTTTTTATCCATTTAAATGATACTTCTGTCCTCTCTTCCAAAATGAACAACATTTCTATTTTTTCATTACCTATTCCATTTGCCAATTCTTTGCCCATATACATAACCTATCAGTACCTCTCTGTATCAGAGATAATGGGAACTGCAGATGCTGGAGATTCCAAGATAATAAAATGTGGGGCTGGATGAACACAGCAGGCCAAGCAGCATCTCAGGAGCACAAAAGCTGACGTTTCGGGCCTAGACCCTTCATCAGAGAGGGGGATGGGGGGAGGGAACTGGAATAAATACGGAGAGAGGGGGAGGCGGACCGAAGATGGAGAGTAAAGAAGATAGGTGGAGAGGGTGTAGGTGGGGAGGTAGGGAGGGGATAGGTCAGTCCAGGGAAGACGGACAGGTCAAGGAGGTGGGATGAGGTTAGTAGGTAGCTGGGGGTGCGGCTTGGGGTGGGAGGAAGGGATGGGTGAGAGGAAGAACCGGTTAGGGAGGCAGAGACAGGTTGGACTGGTTTTGGGATGCAGTGGGTGGGGGGGAAGAGCTGGGCTGGTTGTGTGGTGCAGTGGGGGGAGGGGATGAACTGGGCTGGTTTAGGGATGCAGTGGGGGAAGGGGAGATTTTGAAACTGGTGAAGTCCACATTGATACCATATGGCTGCAGGGTTCCCAGGCGGAATATGAGTTGCTGTTCCTGCAACCTTCGGGTGGCATCATTGTGGCACTGCAGGAGGCCCATGATGGACATGTCATCAAGAGAATGGGAGGGGGAGTGGAAATGGTTTGCGACTGGGAGGTGCAGTTGTTTGTTACGAACTGAGCGGAGGTGTTCTGCAAAGCGGTCCCCAAGCCTCCGCTTGATTTCCCCAATGTAGAGGAAGCCGCACCGGGTACAGTGGATGCAGTATACCACATTGGCAGATGTGCAGGTGAACCTCTGCTTAATGTGGAATGTCATCTTGGGGCCTGGGATGGGGGTGAGGGAGGAGGTGTGGGGACAAGTGTAGCTCTTCCCCACCTCTTCCTCCGGTACATTGATGACTGTATCGGCGCCGCCTCTTGCTCCCCAGAGGAGCTCGAACAGTTCATCCACTTCACCAACACCTTCCACCCCAACCTTCAGTTCACCTGGGCCATCTCCAGCACATCCCTCACCTTCCTGGACCTCTGGTTGCAGGGGAAGGTGCCGGGTATGGTGGGGTTGGAGGGCAGTGTGGAGCGAACAAGGGAGTCACGGAGAGAGTGGTCTCTCCGGAAAGCAGACAGGGGAGG
This sequence comes from Stegostoma tigrinum, assembly GCF_030684315.1. Classification (NCBI taxonomy): domain Eukaryota; kingdom Metazoa; phylum Chordata; class Chondrichthyes; order Orectolobiformes; family Stegostomatidae; genus Stegostoma; species Stegostoma tigrinum. The sequence continues at coordinate 17,983,787 of NC_081374.1, read as the reverse complement.
GGATGGAAAAATGTCTTGGGTGGTGGGGTCGGATTGTAAATGGCGGAAGTGTCGGAGGATAATGCGTTGTATCCGGAGGTTGGTAGGGTGGTGTGTGAGAACGAGGGGGATCCTCTTGGGGCGGTTGTGGCGGGGGCGGGGTGTGAGGGATGTGTCGCGGGAGATGCGGGAGACGCGGTCAAGGGCGTTCTCAATCACCGTGGGGGGAAAGTTGCGGTCCTTAAAGAACTTGGACATCTGGGATGTGCGGGAGTGGAATGTCTTATTGTGGGAGCAGATGCGGCGGAGGCGGAGGAATTGGGCGTGGGAGCAGATGCGGCGGAGGCGGAGGAATTGGGCGTGGGAGCAGATGCGGCGGAGGCGGAGGAATTGGGGCCCCAGCTATGCCTGCCTCTTTGTAGGTTACGTGGAACAGTCCATCTTCCGCACCTACACAGGCCCCAAACCCCACCTCTTCCTCCGGTACATTGATGACTGTATCGGCGCCGCCTCTTGCTCCCCAGAGGAGCTCGAACAGTTCATCCACTTCACCAACACCTTCCACCCCAACCTTCAGTTCACCTGGGCCATCTCCAGCACATCCCTCACCTTCCTGGACCTCTCAGTCTCCATCTCAGGCAACCAGCTTGTAACTGATGTCCATTTCAAGCCCACCGACTCCCACAGCTACCTAGAATACACCTCCTCCCACCCACCCTCCTGCAACAATTCCATCCCCTCTTCCCAATTCCTCCGCCTCCGCCGCATCTGCTCCCACGATAAGACATTCCACTCCCGCACATCCCAGATGTCCAAGTTCTTTAAGGACCGCAACTTTCCCCCCACGGTGATTGAGAACGCCCTTGACCGCGTCTCCCGCATCTCCCGCGACACATCCCTCACACCCCGCCCCCGCCACAACCGCCCCAAGAGGATCCCCCTCGTTCTCACACACCACCCTACCAACCTCCGGATACAACGCATTATCCTCCGACACTTCCGCCATTTACAATCCGACCCCACCACCCAAGACATTTTTCCATCCCCTCCCCTGTCTGCTTTCCGGAGAGACCACTCTCTCCGTGACTCCCTTGTTCGCTCCACACTGCCCTCCAACCCCACCATACCCGGCACCTTCCCCTGCAACCGCAGGAAATGCTACACTTGTCCCCACACCTCCTCCCTCACCCCCATCCCAGGCCCCAAGATGACATTCCACATTAAGCAGAGGTTCACCTGCACATCTGCCAATGTGGTATACTGCATCCACTGTACCCGGTGCGGCTTCCTCTACATTGGGGAAACCAAGCGGAGGCTTGGGGACCGCTTTGCAGAACACCTCCGCTCAGTTCGTAACAAACAACTGCACCTCCCAGTCGCAAACCATTTCCACTCCCCCTCCCATTCTCTTGATGACATGTCCATCATGGGCCTCCTGCAGTGCCACAATGATGCCACCCGAAGGTTGCAGGAACAGCAACTTATATTCCGCCTGGGAACCCTGCAGCCATATGGTATCAATGTGGACTTCACCAGTTTCAAAATCTCCCCTTCCCCCACTGCATCCCTAAACCAGCCCAGTTCATCCCCTCCCCCCACTGCACCACACAACCAGCCCAGCTCTTCCCCCCCACCCACTGCATCCCAAAACCAGTCCAACCTGTCTCTGCCTCCCTAACCGGTTCTTCCTCTCACCCATCCCTTCCTCCCACACCAAGCCGCACCCCCAGCTACCTACTAACCTCATCCCACCTCCTTGACCTGTCCGTCTTCCCTGGACTGACCTATCCCCTCCCTACCTCCCCACCTACACCCTCTCCACCTATCTTCTTTACTCTCCATCTTCGGTCCGCCTCCCCCTCTCTCCCTATTTATTCCAGTTCCCTCCCCCCATCCCCCTCTCTGATGAAGGGTCTAGGCCCGAAACATCAGCTTTTGTGCTCCTGAGATGCTGCTTGGCCTGCTGTGTTCATCCAGCCCCACATTTTATTATCTTAGTACCTCTCTGTAAACTGTTTGTATCTCTCTCAACCTGCCTTTCCATCTATTTTTGTGTTGTCTGCAAATTTGGCTACAGCACATTTGCTTCCTTCCTCCAAATCATCAATATATATTGTAAACAGTTTCAGTCCCAGCACTGATCCTTGTGGAACTCCACTGATTACAGGGCATCAGGCTGAAAGAGAATCTATTCTACCTACATGTAATTTCCTGCCCATGAGTTGATATACTACCTCTGACACTGAAGATCCTTATCTTATGATTTAACCATTCGTGAGGTACCTTATCAAACTCTTCTGGAAGTTAACATGTAATACTTCTGGTTCCCCTCAATCCACTCTGGTTGAGACTTTCTGAAAAAAACCAAAGAAATTAGACAGACATGATTTCTCCTTAATGAAGCCATGTTGACTCTGCTTGATTAGATTATGATTTTCCAAATGATCTGTTATTACTTCCTTAATAATTGACCCTAATACTGTCCAATAATCTGAAATTTGAAACCAAAGCAGAAGTTCATGGAGAAACTCAGCAGGTCTGGGAACATCTGTGGTGTGAATGCAGTATTAATGTTTCGAGTCCAGTGACCTTTCTTCAGAACTGTTCAGAACTCTGTTTCTCTCTCCACAGATGCTAATAGACCTGCTGAGTTTCACTGTGATTGGTTTTTAAGTTTCATATCTACATGCTTGGTGCTTTGCAGATCGTGGTCTAAGCAAGGCTTGGAGTTAGATTTTTAAGTGCTCCTTTCAGTAAAAACTGTACATTTTTAATTCATTCATGGAGTGAGGGTGTTGCAAGTTAAGCCGGCATTTACTGCCCATCTTTAATTTCCCAGAGGACAGTTAAGAGTCAACAAAATTTATAGACAATAGGCAATAGACAATAGGTGCTAGAGTAGGCCATTTGGCCATTCGAGCCAGCACCACCAATCATTATGATCATGGCTGGTCATCCACAATCAGTATCCTGTTCCTGCCTTATCCCCATAACCCTTGATTCCACTATCTTTAAGAGCTCTATCCATCTTTTTCTTGAAACTATCCAGAGACTTGGCCTCCACTGCCTTCCATATATCCACCACTCTCTGGGTGAAGAGGTTTTTCCTCTACTCTGTTCTAAATGGCCTATCCCTTATTTTTAAACTGTGTCCTCTGCTTCTGGACTCACCCATCAGCGGAAACATGCTTCCTGCCTCCAGAGTGCCCAATCACTTATTAATCTTATACACCTCAATCAGATCCCCTCTCATCCTTCTAAACTCAAGAGTATACAAGCCCAGTCGCTCCAATCTTTCAACATATGATAGTCCCGCCATTCCAGGAATTGACCTCGTGAACATATGCTGCATTCCCTCAATAGCAAGAATGTCCTTCCTCAAAATTTGGAGACCAAAACTGCACACAATACTCCAGGTGCAGTCTCACCAGGGCCCTGTACAGCTGCAGAAGGATCTTGTTGCTCCTGTACTCAATTCCTCTTATTATGAAGGCCAGCCTGCTATAAGCTTTCTTCACTGCCTGCTGTACCTGCATGCTTGCTTTCATTGACTGATGTACAAGAACACCTAGATCTCGTTGTGCTTCCCCTTTACCTAACTTGACTCCATTGAGATAGTAATCTGCCTTCCTGTTCTTGCCACCAAAGTGTATAACCGCACATTTATCCACATTAAACTGCATCTGCCATGCATCCGTCCACTCACCTAGCCTGTCCAAATCACCCCCGTATTCTCATAACATCCTCCTCACATTTCACACTGCCACCCAACTTTGTGTCTTCAGCAAATTTGCTAATATTACTTCTAACGCCTTCGTCTATATCATTAATATATATCGTAAACAGCTACGATCCCAGCACCGAACCTTGTGGTACCCCACTGGTCACTGCCTGCCATTCCGAAAGGGACCCGTTTATCACTACTCTTTGCTTCCTGTCAGCCAGCCAATTTTTAATCCAACTCAGTATTTTGCTCGCAATACCATGTATCCTAATTTTGTTTACCAATCTCCTATGCGGGACTTTATCAAAGGCTTTCTGAAAGTCCAGGTACACTACATCTCTGTTTCTGCCCTCTCCAGCCCGAGGAACTGGAAGCAAACCAGAGGTAACCCCCCTGGAAGTCCTGCTATTCAGCCTTCTTCCAAGTTCTCTGAAGTCCCGCTGTAGAATGGCCTTCCTTTTCTTCCCGACATCATTAGTGCCGACATGTACCACCACCTCTGGGTCTTCACCTTCACCCTTGAGGGTTCTCTGCACTCTATCAGTGACGTCCTGGATCCTGGCACCAGGAAGGCAACACACCATCCTCAAACCTCGCCTGTTGTCGCAGAAACCCCTGTCAGTCCTTCTCACAATGGAGTCCCCTATTACCACAGCTCTCCGTGATGTCTGACTTCTCGGCTCTGCGAGAACACACCTGGATCTGGAGTCATATGTAGGCCAGGCCAAGTATAAATGGCAGTTTCCTTCTTTAAAGGACTTAAGCGAACTTGTTGCTTTTTTTTCTGACAATCAACAATAATTTCATAGTCATCATAAGACTCTTAATTCCAGATTCTTCCTTTTGCTGAATTCAAATTCCACCATCAGCCATGGTGGGATTCCACGCCAGGTCCCCAGAACATTACCAGTGTGTCTGGATTAAACGTCCAGCTGCAATACCACAAGGCCATCACCTTCCCCTATACAGCTCTACAACTATGTGTCAGAGCCTAATTTTTAATTTCGTTCTATCTGTATAAGATGGTGTGAAGTTATTCACTCTATTCTCATCATTCTTTGAAAGGTCATCGACCTGAACTGATAACCACATTTTTTCTCTCTAACAGTGTTAACCCTGAATTTTCTGTTTTTTATTTCAATTATTCATTACTGCTCACTTGCCTACTTTATTTCTTTGGCTGTAAGGCAGTTTGGAACACCCTGAGGACATGAATGGCAATGTAAAACAAGGTTTTGAACTTTCTATCATGAGCTAACTTCATCAGGCAAGAATCCAGGACTGCAGAAATAGAGATGCTTACCATTTTGTTTCATTTCACTTCTGCTGTGTGATTCACCAGGCACTACCTCCAGAATTCTCAATATAGAGTTTCTCAACATTTAAAATAGAACATACTTGAAACACTGACCAAGTTGGTCAGGGTCCGTGGAGAGAAAAAGCCGAGTTAACATTTTAGGTCAAGAATATTTCATCAGAACAAAAAGCTTATAGAAGTATGTTAATGTGTTAGAAACAGTTCCTGAGGAGACTTGATCAGTTGAAATGACGTTTCCTCTTGTGGGAGAATTTAGAACTAAGAGTCCTCTGGCTCGATTGTAATGATGGAGTGCAGGATATGCCAGGCCATGAGGTTGCAGATTATGTTGGATTTACAATTCTGTTGCTGTTGATGACCCACAGCATCTAGAGTCTCGAGTTGCTAGATTTGTTTGAAATCTGTCCCATTTAGCATGACGATAGTGCCATGTATCAGGAAGGAGGACATTCTCAATGTTAAAGTAGGATTTCATCTCTACAAAGTCTCTGCCATGGTCTCTGTTACCAATTGTATCATGGGTAGATACACCTGTAGCTGACAGATTGGTTATTGGCTATTGCTTCTCTTCCAACAAATGCTGTCAGGCCTATGAGTTCCTCCAGTATTCTCTGTGTTTGTACTATCAACCATAACCATCTTTCTATGTGCTTGCTATGATCAACCAGCAGTGATCTTCCCTCTGATTCCCATTGACTCCAGTTTTGCTAGGGCTCCTTGGTATCAGTCAAATGTAGCCTTGATATCAAGAGTTGTCACTCTCACCTTACATTGCTGCTGGGATTCAATGGGTCGAATGGCCTAAATCTACTCTTACATCTTATGGTCTGGTGATCCCACATTGGCTGCAGACACTAGTTCAGCAAAATTATCACAAGTTTAAGTGTTTACCTAAGAAATCATCATGAACACTAATATCATCTTGAAGAAGAAGTTGTTTCAATCTCTGGTCATCCTGTAAACAGTTAGCTGATGTTCCAAAGTTGTGATATTTTGCAGATGGCTGTGTGGCTTCAGTTTGCAAAGAGAAAGGCTCTCATGACAGCTGAAGTGTCAACAAGTAAAGGAGCAGAAGCCTCAGGAGACAATGGAAGACAGCCCATCTCCATGAGACTACTTTGTATGAGACCAACTGTTGTATGAGTCTATTGATTTGGAAAAGTGGTATAAACATTTATAGCCCGATCTACCTCTTTCCAAGGCACATATATATATTTGTGTGCATTTTTTTACATTTCCCTTTCAAAGAATAAATTTCCCACTCAAACCACTGATGCAATGTGCTGATAATCTTCTGCAAGGACATTTCTTGCACATACACCAAACATTAATATTCAATTGGATCATGCTTTCTATTAGTAGAATAGAATGTTTTCTATTCCATCTCATATATGTTGGTCTGTGAAACAAAATAATTTGCCTCGTAATATGAATTCCTGCAGGGAGCAGTGATTTTACAGTGTGTAGTGATTGGATCTAGGTGGATCTTATTGACTATAAGATCCTTCATTGGGGTTATTAATCTGGGCCAATCAGGGAGCCCTGGCTGACAGGCACAAACAAGGGATTCTGAATCACGTCAGTCCAGGGACTGACTCCGAGTTGGCAGGGCACAGACAGTGTACTGGGCACATGAAACTAAAGGGTGATGTAGGGTCACAATACCTGCCTCTATGCAGTTATATCACAGGAATAGTTAAACATTGTTCCATCTTTGCAAAGATATCCTGCAGATATCTATTAGGAAAGAATCACAAAGTGTAAGGATACCTCCCCACATATTTCTATTAAATTGTAGCACATAAACAGGCTATCTGGCCTGTGTTGGTGTCTATTCTGCATATTAGATTTTGCTAATTCTATCTAACATATTAATCTATCTAACCGAGTAGTAAAAGAGATGGTGGGAGAAATAGCAAATGCTCTCAAGGTAATTTTCCAAAATTTGCTGGACTCTGGGGCAATTCCATCAGATTGGAAAACAGCAAATGTGATGCCACTGTTTAAAAAAGGAGGTAGACAAAGATGGGGAATTATAGTGGGGTAGTGGGGAAAATCCTTGAATCTATCATCAAGGAAGAAATAGCAAGACATCTAGATAGCAATTGTCCCATTGGGCAAACTCAGCATGGGTTCATGAATGGCAAGTCATGCTTGACTAATTTACCGGAATTCTATGAAAACATTATGGACGCGGTGGAAAACGGGCACCCAGTAGATGTAGTGTGTCTGAATTTCCAAAAGATATTTAACAAGATGCTGGACAGAAGGCTGCTGCATAAGATAAAGGTGCAAGTGTTACAGGTAATGTATTAACATGGATAGAAAATTGGTGAACTAACAGGAAATAAAGAATGGGGATAAATGATTGCTTTTCTGGTTGGTAATTGGTAAATGGTGTGCCTCAAGGATCAGTGTTGGGGCCACAATTGTTTACAATTTACATAGATGATTTGGGGTTTGGGACCTCTTGTAGTGTGTCAAAATTAATGGATGACACCAAGATAAGTGGTAGAGCAAAGTGTGCAAGAGACTCTGGAAGTTTGCAGAGGGATATAGATCGTTTAATTGAGTGGGCAAATGTCTGGTACTTGGAATTCAGCATTGATAAATGTGGAGTCATCCATTTTGGTAGGAATAACAGTAAAAGAGACTATTACATGAACGGTAAAAAAATTGTAGCGTGTTGCTGTGCAGAGGGACTTGTGCAGAGGTGTGCTTGTGCATGAATCGCAGGTAATTAAGAAGGCAAATGGAATTTTGTCCTTCATTGCTGGAGGAATTGTGCTTAAAAGCAGGGAGATTATGTTACAGCTATACAAGGTGCTGGTGAAGCCGCACCTGGAGTACTGTGTGCAGTTTTGGGCTCCTTACTAGAGAAAGGATGTATTGGCACTGAAGGGGGTGCGGAGGAGATCATTAGGTTGATTCTGGAGTTGAGAGGGTTGGCTTATGAGGAGACAGTGGGTAGACTGGGATTATATTTATTGGGATATAGAGGAAGAGGAATCTTATGGAAACACATAAAATCGTGAAGGGAATGGATAAGGTCAACACAGGAAGGTTGTTACAATAGGTGGGTAAAACCAAAACAGGACAACATAGCCTCAAAATTAGGGGGAGCAGATTTAGGATTAAATTGAGGAGGAACTTCTTCCCCCAAAGGGTTGTGAATCTGTGGAATTCCCTGCCCAGTAAAGTTTTTGAGGCTTTGTCATTGAATGTTTTTACACCTAAGATAGATAACTTTTTGAATACTAAAGGAATTAAGGGTTATGTTGCAAGGGTGGGTAAATGGAACTAAGGCCTTGAAAGGATCAGCTATGATCTTATGGAATAGTGGAATGGGCTCAAAGAGCCAGATGGCCTACTCCTGCTCCTAGTACTCCATCAGCATAACCTAATATTAATTTCACCACCATCTTGCCACCATCAGTTCTACGGAAGGGTCACAGGACCCAAAACGTTAACTCTTTTCTTCTCTTCCACAGATGCTGCCAGACCTGCTGAGCTTTTCCAGCAACTTTGTTTTTATTCCCGATTTACAGCATCCGCTGTTCTTTTGGTTCATAATTTCTCTTTCATTCATTGTGCAGCTTCCTCTGAAATGTATCGATGCACAGACAATAATATAATTTGCATTATACACACAGTAAGCCCTCCAATATCCAAGTCCTTAAACAATATCACCAGGTGTCTTGTGCTGTGTTCATAAATCTTTCTCTTTGTGACTTTGACATCAATTGAGCTACAAGGAGAACTTTTCATGATGCAGTGTTTTGGTTTAGTGTTGCACTGTCACATGGGATGACAAGTTTCCACAATGAGATCTCACACAGCAATCTCCAAATTTCAGTCGTGCCACACAAAAAGGAGGTGATAGGCAGAGGTAAGGTGTAAACCCACAGAGAAAGGAGGGGCAGTAAATTGAAAAATGAATCACCCCTAGGCAATTTTTGCAGGCCTTGCATCAGTCAATTGAATGATGATTGACATGCACCTGACAAAATGCTGTTTGTCAGTGACACAAATCAAAACTATTAAACAAAAGGCCAAAAGGGTCATGAAGAAAATGTTTGAAAATAAAAACATATAATTAAAACTGCTGATGGAGAAAACCAAGTTTCAAAAATAATATCAATAAAGTAAAATTAAACAATCACACGCTAAACATTTCTTAACTCAGAGGGTGGTCATCCTGTGGAATTCACTACCACAGAAGGCCGTGGAGGGTCAATGCTGTGTATATTAAATAAAGAGATTTATAAATGTTTAGATACTTAAGGCATCAATGGGAATAAAACAGAGGGGAGATATAAGCTTGCGATAGAGAATCAGCCGTAATCATATTGATGGATGGAGCAGGTTTGGAGGACCAAATAGCTTATTTTGTTTTATTTGATTTATTATTCCTGTTTCTAGTTTCTATGTTTCCATATGACTGCAGTTGCTGGAAATCTGAAATTGGATTAAAAATACTGGAAATACCTGGACAATTTCAAACATTGTTGGGTAGATGCCAACATTGTAGCTGTAGTGGAACAGCTTGGCAAGGGTATGGAAGAATCTGTGGCGAAGCAGAGTTAATGTGTTTCAGGTTATGATCATTCATCAGAACTGGGAGAAGTGAGAAAAGTAATAGATTTTAATAGAGAAGTGTGGAACAAGAAACAACAGGGAAGGTGTGTCATCGGATGGACAATGAGAGATACTAAATTATTACAGAAATGTTAGTAGGACAAAACAAAGGGTTTGGATATGGAATGAGTGAAGAAACTAAGGATGGTTTCAGATAAGGTGTCAATGACAGAATAATGGACGGCCACAATCTGTGGGGAAGACAGAGGTTACAAACTGAAATTGTTATACTTAATGTAGCGTCCAGAAGCTGTGAAGTGCCCAATTGAGAATGAGGGGCTGTTCCTAAGCTTGTGTTGAGCGTCATTCTGGAATAGGCTGGAGATGGAGATGTCAGTAGGGAAACAAATTAGAGAATGAAAATGGCACTTGCTAGAGATGAGGGCGGAGTTGTCAAGGGCGAGGCTTACAGGGAACATCCATGGTTAGAGAAAGGGAGTAATGATAAGAGGGACCAACACATAGCCCTTATGGAAATCTGAGGCTTTGAAAACACTTCACACTGTGTTGTGTGGAACTATCACTGTGCTAAATGGTTCAGACTTTGAACAGATCTTTCAACTCAAGGCTGTGTATTCATGAGGTTCTGTCATCCATCAACAGCAGTAGAGTTAAACTTCAGCACAATCTGTATCCTAAAAACCAAAGAACTGCAGAAGCTGGAAATCAGAAACAAGGCATCTGCAGAACATTGGTTTTTTGTTTAGTGTTATATCCTGTCCACCATCATGTCCACCTTGAAGAAGTTCTGCTTCAATGTCCAACAGGATTTCCAAAATAATCTTTTTTCTTGTTCACCATCATTACTTTCTGTAGAAGTGCCACTGGACCTGAAATGTTGACCCTGCTTTCTCTCCACAGGTGCTGCCAGATCTGCTGAGTTTTTCCAACAACCTGCAACCTGATGGCTAGGCATAACCCACACTCAGCCATCACCATCAACACAGATGATCAAGTTTTGTTCAATAAAGAATACAGGAGGGCATGCCAAGAACGGCATCAGGTGTACCTGAAAATGAGATGTTAACTTGATGAAATGACCAAACAGTACTACTTTGCTTGCCAAACAGCATTAGCAGCAAGTGATAGACAAGGCTAAGTGAGCCCATAACCGATGGATCAGATTTAAGATGTGTAATCCTGCCACATCCAGTCATGAATTGTGGTGGACAATTAAACAATGCATTGACAGAACAGAATTCACAAACACTCCCCATCCTGAATAATGGGGAAGCCCAGCACATCAGTGCAAAAGATAAGGCTGAGGTAGTCACAGAAATCTTTAGCCAGGATTGCCTAGTGGACGATCCATCACAATCTCCTCTAAATGTCTTTAGCATCACAGATGCCAATCTTCAGCAAATTTGATTCTCTCCGTGTGATATCAAGAAACAGTTTGACACACTGGATAGTGCAAAGGCTATTGGCCCTGACAACATTCCGGCAATGGTGCTGAAGACCTGTGCTCCAGAACTTACACGCCCCTTGCCAAGCTGTTCCACTATAGCTATACATTGGCATCTATCCAACAATGTGTGAAATTGTCCAAGTATGCCCTGGACATAAAAAAAAGACAAATCCAACACAGCCAATGTCAACTTTGTCAGTCTATTCTAGATCATCAGTAAAATGATGGAAGGTGTCATGACAGTGCTATCAAGCAAAACCTGCCTAGCAATAACCTGCTCACTAACTTTCAGTTTGTGTTTTGCCAGGGCCACTCAGCTCCTTGCCTCATTACAGCCTTGGTCCAAACACGAACAAGGCAGCTGAATTCCAGAGGTGAGGTGTGAGTTTATTGCTTTTGGCATCAAAGTGTTACCCAGAGGTGCCAATCAACAGGTTGCTTTCTGCTGGATGGTGTCAAGTTTCTTCAGTGATGTGGGAGCTGCGCTCATCTAGGCACACACAGTGTATTCATCACATTCCTGCCTGTGCCTCGAAGATGGTGCACAGGCATTGAGGAATCAAGAGGCGATTTACTCATGACAGGATCCCAGCTTCTGATCTTCTCTTGTAGCTGCTGTATTTGTATGGTGAGCCCAGTCGGATCGCTGGTCAATGGTAACATCCAGGATATTGATAATAAGGGATTCGGCAATGGGAATGCCAAAGAATGTCAAGGGTCAGTGATTAGATGGTCTCTTATTGGAGATGGTCATTGCCTGATGTTTTTGTGGCGTGAATGTTACTTACCATGTGTCAGCCCAAGCCTAAATATTGTCTAGATCATGATGAAGGGTTTTGTCCCAAAACATTGACTTTCCCACTCCTCAAATGCTGTCTGACCTGCTGTGCTTTTCCAGCCTTAGACGCAGACCTCTGTATCTTCAGTACTTATTGTCTCCATTGTCTTTATCATGCTATATTCGTACATGGGCTTCTTCAATATCTGAGGAGTTGCAGATTGGGCTGAACACTGTGTAATCAGTGAACATCTTCACTTCTGACCTTGTGTTGGAGGGAATGTTATTGATGAGGCAGCTGAAGCTAGTTGGACTTAGGACACTACCCTGAGGAGCTCCTGCAGAGATGTCCTCTGGAGCTGGGTTTGGCTGACCTCAAACCATCACAAGCATCTTCCTTATTGCTAGGTATGACTCCAATCAGTGGAGAGTTTACCCCAAGTCACATTGAATCTAGTATTACTGGGGCACCTTGATGCCACACTTGGTCAGATGTAGCCTTGCTACCAAGGCAGTCACTCTCACCTCACTTCATGAATTGAGTTATTTTCTCTGTGTTTGACCTAAGGCTGTTATAAGGTCAAAAGCGAGTGGCCCTGGCAGAACCCAAATTGAGTGCCAGTGAGCAGGTTATTGCTAAGCAGGTGCTGCTTGATAAAACTGCTGATGTGATCTTCCATTAGTTTGAATGTGGCAGAACTATAGAACTCAGATCTAATCTGTTGGTTACAGGATTACTTAACCAATCTATTGCAGATTATTTGACATGCAGTAGCCCAGAGTTATAGTATCAGCAGGTTAACACCCTGCTTGTAGATATGACTGGTGCTGCTCTCAGTATGACCTCTTTGTCGACCCATAATTATTCTTTGGTCTTCTGGTAATTGTAGAGTGGGGAACAGGCCAAATTATGAGGTTGCAGATTGTAGTTTAACACATATCTGCTACTGGTTATGGCCCACAGTGCTTCATGGATGCCCAGTTTTAAGTTACCTGATCTGTTTGAGGACTGTCCTTTAGCATGGTGGTAATGCACACAATACAATGAAGGATATTCTAAATGTGAACATGGTACTTTGTCTCTTCAAGGATTGTGCTAAGGTCACTTTTGATATTGTCATAGACAGACACATCTGCAACAGGGCCAAGGTCAAGTAAATAGTTCCCTTAGATTGTTTTATTAAGGCATGCTGCAGACTCAGTCTAGAACTTGACCAGCTTGGACAGTAGTGGTGCTGTTGAAACACTTTTAGTGTTGAATACTGAAGCCTCCTACCCAGGGTACATTCTGTGGCGTTGCCAGCCGCAATACTTCTCCCAAGTTGTATCTAACACGAAGGAGTACTGACTGAAAGGATGGAAGTGTGGCAGAGGGGAATTTCATTGCCCATATTTGGCCTCATGCCATAAGACTTAATTGGATCTGGAATCAATGTTGAGGATTCCTAGGATTCCTCTACTGAGTCTATCCTGTTGTTGACATAGGTCATACCCAAGGACAGTGAGGGTGTGTTTGGGACATTACGTATGGGCTATGATTCCAAGAGTTTGACTATGTCAGGCAGGCTTGACTATTCTTTGAGACAGCTCTCCCAGTTTTGGCACCAGCTCCCCCAATATTGGAAAATTTTTTGAATAGTAAAGGAATTAAGGGTTGTGTTAAGAGGGTGGGTAATTGGATCTAAGGCCATGAAAAGATCAGCCATGATCTTATTGAATAGTGTATTGGCAAGGCCAACTGTACAGTGTTGACAGAGTTGAGTTTACCGCTTTTGCTTTTGATGCCTCAGTCAAATCTGGGTGGTCCCTCCAGTTTTAAGGCCTTTTAGTGGTTGATATAACTGAGTGGCTTGTTAAGCCATTTCAGTTCAGAGCAACTGCATTCCTGTAGCTCTGGAGTCATAAATAGGCCAGACCCAGGAAGGATGGCAGTTTTCCATTTGTAAAGAACATTAGTGAACCAGATAGGTTTCTATGACAAGCAACAATGGTTTCATGGTCACCATTAGAGTATTAGTTCCAAATTTAATCTTAGAATGTAGTTCAGCCTTTGTAGTCTTTAATGCAGTTTCCTCAGCCATGGTACCTGATCTGACAGAATTGTATTGGTTGTTCCTGTGTCAAGCTTACAATTAAAAGATGCTCATTGACATATATAAATGCTGTGAAATTTGAGTCATTTGAATCACTTCTTTTATTTAAAATAGTAATTTATTTTAGGAATTCCGGTGCTATCTTTTCTGACCTAACGGTTGTATGCGGTCTGTTGTGTGGCTACTGTGCATGAGACCACTGTTCTGAAACTGCTGTGCTTTTATATATCTTCTGGAAGCAATCTACAATTTTATTAATTTAATGTACCTTTGACATGGTTGGATGTTGTATTTACCTGTGAGGCTCTATTGCTCCAAAGAGCTGACACTGACTCTGTACCTGCTTGTCATGTGCCTCTTTACCTTTCAAACTGATTCAACACTGTTGTCCTCCTGACTTAAGATTGTTCTTTCCTCTCAAGATCTGTTTATGAGTCTGTCTTGTTTTTGCTTCTAGCATAATATTAATAGATTTCTCCAGAATTAGATCTTCCTCGAACTGTAAGAAAAATGTTAAGTTTCATCAAGAATTCCAACAGCAAAATCTTGTGTCATATGAATTATGATTTCAAAGCTTCCTATTCATAATGTTCAATTAATCTGCAAAGGTCATTAATTCAATTTTCTATAGATTTGCATAGCAACTGAACGTTTCTATTATTTTTTAGTTGTTCTCATGTGGGAATAATTATCAGACGTCTTCAAAACTTCGTTGCAAGTATCCATGTTTTATTTATTTTGCTGATTAGTAACATCACTATGGGATTTTTCCATTCAATAGCGTGTTAACTTGTACAGTATCAGAATTACTGTTTAATTTAAAGAAGTTCTTAAGAAAAATCCTCCCTAAAGTTTCTTGCATCTGTATGGTCCAATTGGAACTATTATATCTCCTTCCATTTCTTCTCAATGTGATTGTTAATGCTGATTACTGTAAAGCTGAACTCATTCAGTTGCTTCTCACACAGTCTTCACATTTCAGCTCATGACTGATCGTTTGATTTCCTATCTCTCTTTAAAGTAGTAAAGCAAAGTGGTAAATTAAATTATCTTCAAAAACAATTTTCTTCTTTATTTGGAGTCGAATGAATTCTGTTGGCCCATTGCTGATCCTCACATCACATTCTGGTTAGTGTAGGTTGCTGCCACCAATCTTCCTTTCTCTATGCTGAGTAGAGCGTTTGTCTAACAGTGGCAGAGTGTTGACCACTGGGAGTGTAAACAAATGAGCCACTTATCTTACATTACAAGGTAGTTAATTTTGTGATTGCAGTAGGTACAGTTTATATTAAATTACTAGACATAGTCATTAAGACGATTAGAATTTGTGCAGAATGCATGGGTTTCTCTTGGAAACTCATGCAAATCTTGACAGCCTCTACCCAGGGACAATGCATTATCAACAGATTGGGTGGAGATGAATGCTCCTTCAGATCCTTTACCTTAAATATCAACTCCCACCTCCAGGAATTTCCTCAGAGGTCACCACAGTGTACCTGATGGCATTCCCATGCAATGGATGATCCAACCAAAGGAGGAAAAGACTCTGGGAGCAGCAGCAGGTAGCCCATTATGTGGTCTTTCACACAATATTGTGGAATTACCTCAAGCGGCCACCCAGTTCACACTGCATTACAAAGTTTCCCATCATTAGTAAGATGTCAAGGCTACAGGAAGATAGCAGGTTCCTTTCTCTGCCAACCACCCATCTTTCCATCCTATCCATCCAAATGAGTGGTGGACTGAGAAATGCTGAAAGCAGAAGATGCAAGAGAGGTGACGGGGTGGACCAAGGCACAATTTGAATGAAATAACCACACTATCTGTATGGTTTTGCAGGGCAGGTGATGGAAAATACAGTCAGGTTGCAAAGGCTTGTGTTAAGAGTTAAGGTGCCATCACTATGAACCACATTTTTGTTAAGGCTGCATACTGAGGGCTGTGCTAAAGCTTGGGGAAGTTGCTGCTAAGGCACAGTGGGGAAAGACCACTGTCAGAGGTATTCCTGCCAAATTTGAAAGGGGGCCCATTCAGTTTTTGGACTCTCCTGTTGCCTCAAATATGTGTAAATACAATCTGGTTCAAGGAAGAAATGCCATTGGTTAGCTTAGATAGAGCCAAACTCCAATGTTTGTTTGTTTCCTTGAAATGATACTGTACAGAACCGAACTGCATTTGTGACTATGTGTGTGTGTGTATATTGTATATAATTTTTTTTTAAATTAAGTATACTTTTAAATTTAAAAATATTTCTGTTAAGATTATGGTATAAATGCAATAACCCACAATTATAACATGGGCAAAAGTTCATTAGATCAAGTCAAACTGAAGAAGTTGCCGATTAGAAACATAAATTGTACAATCATTTGTTGATGAAAGTACTCAGTTTTAATGATTTAATTTTCATTGCTAATAGAAGAAATACATTTCTTAAAAGATCGCTCTTGTTATTCTGGTTATGAGATTAACAGATATCTATCAGTGAGGCTAATGTGTATATTTTCCACTTTCACACAATATGAAAGTAGAAAGGAATATAATGCTGTGACAACCTTGCGGGGGTACTTTCTGCAGATGTAAACATAAGTACAAAGCCTCAGATGTTGCTGCTGATGATTTAATGGCTAGTCAGCAATAAAGTGTGAGACCATGGCCTTTTTTATGCTTCCTAAAAGTGTTGTTTTAGTTCCATATTTTTTGACTGGTATGCAGCATTCTAGCTGAGCTTCACTGCACTCTCCAGTGTCTCTCTAAAGATGCTATGTCTCTTTGTAAGGTATTGTAGCAAAATACCGCAAAGGGGTAAAATTAGATGAGGTTTGTTGTGTTATTGACAAAGCCTATGGCTAATTGATATACCTTATCCAAGCCCAGTTCTTGAAGACAAGCAGTTTTCCAGCTCCTATGTTCATTTGTCATAAAAGTTACATTGTGTTCAAACACCAAAGATTGTGAAATTGTTGGCTCGGTAATTACATTCTGCCTCCAACATGTTTCATAAATGTGTGATACAATGTATAGTGAAAGTTTTAGCAATATCCTTTCCGGTATGTTAGTGGATCATTCATTCGTTCATTGCTGTCATTTCTCCTTGTAGGATACTTTCACTATTGTACACATGCAGTCAATTTTGGTGTAACTACCCACTTTAACATTCAGTTTTAACTACAGCAAAAATGAAACTCCCTGTGCAATTCCATTCAATGCCTGCTTATGTTATGCCAATAGCTAGCCTCTAAAAAAATTTTGACAATTGTCTCACACTGCATGATGAGAATGGAAATGTTAACATCATTTTTGTGACAATTATGCCAAACATCGCTACATTGCAGACACTGGAAAATAATTTACAACCCAATAAAATAGTTTGGAAATTAATTAATTTGTAAATTAATCTCTTAATACTTGTTTGGCAACCATCAACAAAGTGGTTTTCAAACAGATATCACAAAATCAAACTATCTCAATGCTGTTGATAGGAACTTTTGCTGCATTTGCATTGGCAGCTGAGTTTCCAGTATAATATTAGCTATAAAATTAATACATTGGCTGGAAAAGATTTTTGGATAGCATCAATATAAGTTCTTTCCCTGTTTTTAATAATTTCAGTTTGGTATATATTCTTCATAACAAAATGCTCAGAACTAGTGGAGATTTAAACACAAATTAATTTTTGTAGTGAAAAACTGCGGTAACCAGTTCTGATAAACAGACTGCACTTTCAGATTGATTGATTGATACAGAAAATAACGTACAGGGGCTGAGTATGCAAAGTGCCCTTTGGTTCTGTGATCACCACTAATTGCTAATTTTCACATTTGTACTTTTCAGTAACTGTTCCCACAAACATTTACACAGTTTAGTGCTCAAAATTGGCTAAATGTATGACTCAGTAAAACATGTTGATCATTCATGTATTAATTGTGAGGTATAAGCCACCTCTTGGTGGTACTGCATCATCATTCGCAGGAATATGGTTTTCAAACTAACTTTTCTGCCATGCCTTTCAGAACATAAAAATTGTTGTTCGTCATTACTGATAAGGCATTATTCACTGAAAATGCAGTAAAAGGGGCTAAACAGTAAAATCCATTGAGTCAGAAGTTAAATACGATTTGCAGAATTTTAATAACTTGCAGGAGCCAGGAGAAGAGACAAATTCTGCAAAAATTCAGGAAACCATGGTGAGTTTGCTTCCCTACATCCCTACCTCCTTCCCCAACGGTAGGAATGGGATTGGTAAGGCCATTCATTCTAAGGTACAGCCAGTCTGCTGAAATGGCTTACCTTGAAAAGGGAATGGAAGACCCCGAAAATTCACCCAAATTTCTTCATCAAAAAGGGTAAATCATGATCATCTATTGCTCTTGATTATGGAAGGTTTGAGAAAGACTAGCTTCTCCATTATTAAAGAATTATACTGCTTGGAAATGATATACAGAATGTTTGTAAACGGACTTACATTACATTGAAGTGTAGCATAAAGCTGCCCCTTGACTTTGATTGAAATACCTCCTGGACTTTGCAGTTGGGTATTTGAGGGCTCATGGAGCTGGGGTTTAGGCAGCATGTATATCATTGGGAAGAATGAAGATACCAGTCCTACTATCCAATTTAGAAGATTAATAAAAGCATATAGGTGTAATCATGTTGGGGTGAGGAGTAGTATAGTGAGAACCAGCACCCTGTGTAACTTTGTAGTCCAATGACGCCTTGTGTAGTGTGAGCCTGATACGAACTAACCATGGTTAGAAAAGATCCCAATAAACCCTGGGGCAAAATGTCCTCATACGCATACTTTGTGCAGACTTGTCGGGAGGAGCACAAAAAGAAACTCCCTGAAGCCACTGTCAACTTGGCAGAGTTCTCGAAGAAATGTTCAGAAAGGTGGAAGACCATGCCAAGCAAGTCCAAGTTTGAAGACCTGGCTAAGAATGACAAGGTCCATTATGATAGGGAGATGAAGAACCATGTCCCTCAAAAGGGGGAGAAAAAGAAGAAGAAGGATCCAAAAGCCCCCAAGAGACCACCATCAGCATTTTCCATTTTCTGTTCTGAGAAGCGTCCAAAGATAAAGAGCAAACCTCCTGGAATGTCCATTGGAGATGTTGCAAAGAAGCTCAGAGAGATGTGGTCCACAGTGCAACCCAAGGATAAATTACCATATAAGCAGAAGGCTTCCAAGTTAAAGGAGAAGTATGAATAGAAAGTTGCAGCTTATCGTGCCAAATGCAAGGGTGATGCTGGTAAGAAACCTGCCAAGCCAGCTCAGGCTGCAAAGAAGAAGGAAGAGGAGGAAGAAGATGAGGATGAAGATGAAGAGGAGGAAGCTGATGAGGTAGAAGAGGATGATGAGGAAGATGATGATTAAATAAATCCAGATGTAAAGAAAAATCTTTGCCTAAGCTTGATTTTTTTTTGCAAAGATGGGAAATGTGAACTCATTTGTAATTTGGATCAATGGCTTAGTGTAAAGAAACTGTACAAAACTTCACCAACACCTTCCACCCCAATCTCAAGTTCACCTGGGCCATCTCCAACACATCCCTCATCTTCCTGGACCTCTCAGTCTCCATCTCAGGCAACCAGCTTGTAACTGATGTCCATTTCAAGCCCATCGACTCCCACAGCTACCTAGAATACACCTCCTCCCACCCACCCTCCTGCAAAAATTCCATCCACTATGCCCACTTCCTCCGCCTCCGCCGTATCTGCTCCCACGATGAGGCATTCCACTCCCGCACATCCCAGATGACCAAGTTCTTCAAGCACCGCAACTTTCCCCACACAGTGGTCGAGAACGCCCTTGACCGCGTCTCCCGCATTTCCCGCTACACATCCCTCACACCCCGCCCCCGCCACAACCGCCCAAAGAGGATCCCCCTCGTTCTCACACACCACCCCACCAACCTCCAGATACAACGCAGCATCCTCCGACACTTCTGCCATCTACAATCCGACCCCACCACCCAAGACATTTTTCCATCCCCACCCTTGTCTGCTTTCCGGAGAGACCACTCTCTCCATGACTCCCTTGTTCGCTCCACACTGCCCTCCAACCCCACCACACCCGGCACCTTCCCCTGCAACTGCAGGAAGTGCTACACTTGCCCCCACAACTCCTCCCTCCCCCCATCCCAGGCCCCAAGATGACTTTCCATATTAAGCAGAGGTTCACCTGCACATCTGCCAATGTGGTATACTGTATCCATTTTACCCGGTGTGGCTTCCTCTAGATTGGGGAAACCAAGCGGAGGCTTGGGGACCGCTTTGCAGAATACCTCCACTCGGTTCGCAATAAACAACAGCACCTCCCAGTCACGAGCCATTTTAACTCCCCCTCCCATTCTTTAGATGACATGTCTATCATGGGCCTCCTGCAGTGCCACAATGATGCCACCTGAACGTTGCAGGAACAGCAATTCATATCCTGCTTGGGAACCCTGCAGCCCAATGTTATCAATGTGGACTTCACCAGCTTCAAAATCTCCCTTTCCCCCACCGCATCCCAAAACCAGCCCAGCTCGTCCCCTCCCCACATTGCATCACAAAACCAGCCCAGCCTGCCTCTGCCTCCCTAACCTGTTCTTCCTCTCACCCATCCCTTCCACCCACCTCAAGCCGCACCTCCATTTCCTACCTACCACCTCATCCCACCTCCTTGACCTGTCCGTCTTCCCTGGACTGACCTATCCTCTCCCTACCTCCCCACCTATACTCTCCTCTCCACCTATCTTCTTTTCTCTCCATCATCTGTCCTCCTCCCCCCCTCTCCCTATTTATTCCAGAACCCTCACCCCATCCCCCTCTCTGATGAAGGGTCTAGGCCCGAAACGTCAGCTTTTGTGCTCCTGAGATGCTGCTAGGCCTGCTGTGTTCATCCAACTTCACACTTTATTATCTTGGATTCTCCAGCATCTGCAGTTCCCATTATCTCTGTACAAACTGAGTATAGTTACTGTTGTATTTTTACACTGTGCAGCCAGGCCCTGTACTGTTTTAATTGTAAGTAGCTGATTTTTTTTTTGAAAGGCACAGCTTTTCAAAAAAAAAGAGACTCCAGAGTCATGGAATGTTATTGCGTATTTAATGTTTTGTGTGGAAATTTCAATGGCAAAGTTAGTGAGGATTTTTTCTTTTTTTTGTCATGTAGTTGATACCAATTCTTTGCGGATGGTTTTTGTAGATCTTTTGACACTACATGTGATTGCTAACTTTTCATGTTAGATCATGATAAGAATCAATACTTTTTTTTAATAAAACTGAAACATTAAAAAAAAAGAAAAAAAAATCTTTACTCAAGAGAGTAGGAAGGGAATGGAACGCTTTGCCTGCAACGGTAGTAGATTCACCAACTTTAGGTACATTTAAGTCGTCATTGGATAAGCATATGGACGTACATGGAATAGTGTAGGTTAGATGGGTTTGAGATCGGTATGACAGGTCGGCACAACATCGAGGGCCAAAGGGCCTGTACTGTGCTGTAATGTTCAATGTTCTATGTTCTATATGGGTACCAGAAGTTACCTTGACAATCTAACTACTTGCAGAAAAAAAATTAATCTTCGTCTTCTTTAGCATCTTTTTCATGGACAGGCATTTGTGGTTTTTGTTTTGCTGTTTTATTCTACTGCCAGAACTGATCAGGTACTGCTGCAGACAATTCTAAAATGACCCTTTTTGCCAAAGGCACAGGATATTGCTTTCAGGGCTGAGCTGTTTAAATAGCTTTGGTCAATGTGGGATCTACTAGTAGAAAAGAGCGGGTAGAACCTCACCCAGGATGCCAACTACAATGTGATCTTCACATAAATTTATCCCAGAGGATCCCAGAATCACAGCTGTCTGGTAAAAGATAGACGTGACTTATGAGTGAATTCCTACTTTCTCTGGTTCCTGGTTGTACTGATTAAACTTAATATGGTCAATAATTGTGTCATGCCTTAGTCCAATGTACATGTCAAGCTCCTAAGTTAAATATCACTATTTTGTCACTTTCCTTTCCATTGGTCATTGGATTGGGCAGGATTTGCATCAACAATAGTACCAATGGCAAATAAAACCATGGTAACCTGGTCTTTATTAGGTTTGGAAGCAAGGCCTGAGATGGTATGATATTGAGTGAACCACAGGGTGCAGAGGAGATTTACCAGGATGTTGCCTGGTATGGAGGGAAGGTCTTATAAGGAAAGGCTGAGGGACTTGGGGCTTTTTCATTAGACAGAAGAAGGTTAAGAGCCAACTTAATGGAGACATACAAGATGATCAGAGAATTGGGTGGGGTAGGCAGTGAGAGCCTTTTTCCTTGGATAGTGATGGCTAGCATGAGGTGACATAGCTTTAAATTGAGGGGTGATAGAAATAGGACAGATGTTCGAGGTAGGTTCTTTACCCAGAGTGTAGTAAGGCATGGAATGCCCTGCCTGCAGCAGTAGTAGACTCAACAACCTTAAGAGCATTTAAATGGTCATTGGATAAACATATGGATGATAATGGAATAGTGTAGGTTAGATGGGCTTCAGATTGGTTTCACAAGTCAGCACAACATCGAGGGCCGAAGGGCCTGTACTGCGCTGTAACGTTCTATGATCTAAGTTCTATGTTCTATGTTCTGTTCATGAGAGGCCTGGTCTGATCAGCCTTATAGTCTAAAGGCTAGAATAGGAGTAGTGAGTTATCTGTCTTAAAAAGTGTACCTGCATTCTGCAGTAAAGCAGACTGATGCGTTGTTCTGTTTGTGTTCAATTGATAAGTGATAGCTGTTCAACCTGTTATTTTTTATTTGCTGCTGCTCATGAACTGTGTGTGGTGAGGTTTGTAGGCATCCTCCTGTTATGGACTTTCAGGTGCATATTGATGGCTGATTGATGTTGGAGCTTGTCTCCACCCACACCGTAAACTAAACTTGAGAGCATCTTACTGCTTCTTTTTCGAGCCTTCCCTGAGGGTTCATCTTATGCTGCTGATTGCTTTGAATGTTTCCACTATTAATTAGGATAAGTGGGCAGTTTTATCAAGCGAAGGGTCAGCCACCACTACCACCATGTTATGATATCAATCAAAATGTGGAGACAGGTAACCTGTCCACATCCTAGTTCTATTAACGATTTACAAAATATACATAAGTGAGTGGGAAAGAACATTTCTGGAATCCTACTACCTTGTTCTTGTCTCTGGGGTGTGTTGACAGCAATAGGCATTACGAACAACGTATTCTTTTCTTAAGCATAAGAGGGTTTAACATTAACATACAGACAACTCTCAGATAATTCGAATGAAGAGAATAAATCATGAATACTTAAACAAAGAACATGTTCATAAATGATTAGAAGTCATTCTGAGACTGCAAGATATTGTGAGATGTCACAATAGACTAAAGAAAACACAAATGCCGGAAAACAAAATGCAAAATGGAAGGACCATTGACAGGAAGGATGAATTTACTTGTGTTACTCGCAATTTGCTAAAGCCATTTGTTTTACAATTCCCTAGAATTGAATCAAGTTGTTTCACGATTGTTGAGGAGGAGAATTGGTACATGTATCTTATAAAAAACATTAATCTGACTTCAGTGTTGTAGATAATACCGCAAACGAAAACACGGTAGATGAGAAGGAATTAGACACTAATAACAGAGCTCACCTGATGTTGTAAACCACACGATTGGTACTTGACTGGTTTACAAACGTCATCTTAATGTTGAGTTTATATTATTTATTTTAGCTCCCTCCTACCTATTTACTGTTCTGTATAATCCAGCGTTGTTCGTTCATAATAACTTCCTGTTTATTACTTGTAAAAAGTCCCAGTTTGTTTCCATTGGCCTAGACATTTAGTTCAAAGTAAAGCCCTGTTATACAAAATTAAATTGTGGGAAGAAAACTTAACAGGTTGATTTTTAATTGTCATGGGGAAGGGGTTTGGCTGAGGGTAGAAGGAAGACACAAAGATCCAAAAAGAAGTATTTAAAAAGGAACCCAATATGATCTCACTGTGCTCCTGAGATGCTGCTTGGCCTGCTGTGTTCACCCAGCCTCACATTTTATTATCTATGATCTCACTCGCTTATGGATTTAATCCAGGTGGGTTGGAGGGTAAACACAGAACACTCCATGCAGCAGTTAGGCAAACACAATATTCAATGAGACAATTAACCAAGATGTTATAGCTTTAACAGATAGAGCACAGGCTTTCTAACCTTTAAGGGATAATGAGGAGTTAGCACAGTGGAGAGCCAGTGTTCATTGCAACCAACAGGCTGGTAAGTCTTTAAATAGTGAAGTATCAAAATCTCACTGAAAAAACCTGTACTGGCAGGATTTGTTATGAAAATCTGAATTCAATGCTTTGAGGATTGTTTCCAAATTGTTGCAAGTATTTCCTACTAGCTTGTAATTTATTCAGTTTTGAGTGACTGTGCTTGCTGTCAGCCTTCACTGCTGCAGGGAATCAACCACGGCAACAGAAGTTGGGAACTTGTGATAAGGAGCAATAGCAGCAGTCATGTCAACAAAGCCACATATAGGTGGCACAGTGGCTCAGTGGTTAACACTGCTGCCTCACAGTGCCATGAACCTGGGTTTGATTCCAGCCTTGGGCGACTGTCTATGTGGAGTTTCCATGCTCTCCCTGTGTCTGCAGGGGTTTCCTCCCACAGCCAAAGATGTGAAGATTAAGTGGATTGGCCAAACTAATTTGCCCAGGATGTGCAGGCTAGGTGGATTACCTGAAGGAAATGCAAGGTTACAAGGGTAAGGTAGGGGACTGGTTCTGGGTGGGATGCTGTTTGAAGGGAAAATATGGACTTGATTGGTCAAATAGCCTGCTTCCACACTGTAGAGATTCTATGAACAATGATGCTCTTATCTGCATCCATGCTGTTTGACATAACAAAGTAATTAGCCACAAAGGTAAGAACCTCAAGCACAGCATTTGCAGACAGAGGAAAGCCTTACACATCATTCCATTTTTAAAAAAAATGTTCATGGCATGTTGGTGTCACCGATAGGCCAGAAATCCTAATTGCCCAGAGTGCTGTAGCTCTGGCATCACTTGTAGTCCAGACTAGGTCAGGATTGCACATCTCCTCCTGTTAAGGGCATTTGTGAACCAGATGTTTGATTTTAATGACAATGATTGCAATTAGACCAGAATTTCAGTGCTGAAACTTGTAGTTGATTTCAAGCTTTGCAATTTGCTGTGCTGGGATTGGAGCTCATGCCTACAGAACATTTGCCTGGAGTTATGATCCAGTGACAGTACCTCCATGCCACCACCTCCCATTTTCTTAAAAGATCAAAAATATGTCAAGAGACTAAGGCTATATATGTTTGTATATCCTGGCAGCCAATGGGATGAAATTAACCATGGAGTCAGGCTAGTCAAATACAGAGGGTTGATAGCTTTTTCACAGTGGCTGTTTTCCGACTGGTGCAGGGAGTCATTGATTGCATGCTGTGGGCATCAATGTGTCTTCAAACCAACCTGGATTCTTCTGTCATCATAAGGGATTCCAGTCACTCTGTGTTCAGCTGGTTGGCGACCACTGAAAGTTGTTCATGCTTATCTGTGCTGGTTATCTCGCAAGCTGCCATGATCGATTCATTCTGAAGGAGTCACCCAGGGCTTCCCTCTGAAGGTGCCCTTAGGAAACCTAAGCAGTGAGCCTGGGTGAAAGATGCTGGGACTGTATCAGCACATGGCTATACTGGAACAATTCATTGGGTTGCTCAAGAAGCACTTCAGTTGTCTCAATGGAACTGGAGGCACCGTTCAGTATTGATCCATCACACGCCCATGGTAGAGCTGTGGTATCTGCTGTGCCCTACATAATGATACACTGCAGAGAAGATCAAGTGGAGTAGCAAGAGGAAGAAGTTGAAGAACAGTCAGCAACTTCCACAGCGGAAGGGAAGGAGGAGGCAGTTGTGGCTATGTTGTCGAATAACCACCTAGCAACAGGTTTATCATGTATGCTTAGCCTAATCATGAGTGAGTGAGTGAGGGCATCTGACATGGGAAAGCCAGTGCCTGTCCTGTATACAAAATTCAGTCATTTCTAACAAATATATTTGTCATCCAAACCATCCGAGTCACACCCTTGTTTTCTTATAAAACCAATCATGCCATTCACTTGAAGGATACTGCAATGGAAGGTGAAACAAAGTAGTGGTAGGAGGAGGATCAGTTCTAATAAAGCACTTCATTTATTCAAATAACCGTGAGCATAAAGCCATTAACATCAAAAATAAAACACAGAACCACAGATGCTGGAGGTCTGAAGCAAAAACAGAAATTGCTGGGGAAGCTCAACAGATCCTGCAGCATCTGTGAGAAGAAAGCAGAGCTAACATATCAAGTCTCGTAACTCTTCATCAGAACTTCTACTGGCTGGGAAGAAGTGGTACTTATGTTGAAGCCAAAGTCGGGGGAATAGTGAGAAAACAGAGTAGTGAGTGCATAGGTGGAGATAGAGCCTAGAGGGATAGATATAAAAGGAGTAGGTAAACAAGGAGCTTATGGATAGCAGGCCAGGTCAGAAAAAAAGCTGAATAAATGCTAATAAGGTCTAAGAGTAAAAACAAAATGGGTTAACTGTACTGATTCTAACCAATATAATGTGATAACGTGTCAAAGAGTACATGGAAACAGATGACTATGCTAAAAGCAACCGATGCCATTACAGGATCGGGTGTGGAACAGGTAAAAATATGGAAAGATGGAACCAGGCTCAACAGTTATTGAACTCGGTACTGAGTCTAGGGGCTACAGGGTCCCCAGTGAGATGTTGTTCTCCGAGCCTGCACTGAGGCTCACTGGAACACTGTAGCAGGCCTGCAACAGAAATGTTGCTGTGGGAACACGGTGATGTGTTGAAGTGACAGGCAACTTGCAGAAAGAATGCAGATGTTCTGAAAGCAGTCACACAACCTATGTTTCGTCTCCCCAATGTGGAGGAGACCACACTGAACAGCAAATACAGTAAACTGGATTGAATGAGTGCAAGTATACACTCCTTCACGTGGAAGGTACGTTCCAGGGCTTTGGCTGGTGAATAGGGAGGAGGTAAACAAGCAGGCATTACACCTTCTGCAATTGCAGGGGAAGGAGCTGTCGGGGTGTAGACAGATGTTGGGACTAGGGGTGGAGTCGTCCAGGGTGTCCTGGACGGGAAGAGGGAATATATGTCTAGTTGTGGCAGCCCGTTGGCGGTGACAAAAATGACGGCTTACAATCCTTTGGATGTGGAGGCTGGTGGGGTGGTGAAAGAGGGCAAAGGGGGAACTGCATCATTGTTGTGGGGACGGAAGGGAAAGAGTGAGGATAGAAGTGTGGATGGTGGTTCGGATCTGGCTAAGGGCCTTGTCAGCCATGATAGCAGGGAATCCCCAGTTGAGTAAAAAAGTGGACATTTCTGTGGACCTCCTCCCTCCGAGGAAGGTGCCATTTTAGAACAGAAAGATGGAGAAATTGGGAGAATGGAATGGAGTCCTTACAGGAGACAGGGTGTGAGGATGCATAGTCAAGGTAACTGTGAGAGTCGGTGGGTTTGTATTGGGTATCGGTGGCCATCTGGTGCCCGAGTGACTGGCTGTCCTGTTTGTGGATTTTGGGGAGAAGGTAGAAATGGGCTGCCTGGGGTTGGGGGGCTATGAGATGGAACGCTGCTCTAGAGAGATCCCCAGGTGAGAGGAGGTCAGTGACAATAGTTCCATGACCATTGCTATCTCCACTACTCTTGTGCAAATATTATGCCTTTATCACTTGCTTCAGTTTCCTTATGCATGCAGGAACCGGTGTTGCATCAGCAGAAAGAAAGTTGTTTATTCCCTTTTTCTAACCGATGAAACGTAATACCAGTCATCTTCTGGGATTTGGAGCATGTGAAGCCAGAGACTTCATCAATCACTCTTGTGCACAATTAGTCGTCAGTGCAGTATGGTGTGGGTGTTGTCTGTCTGGGGGTGGGGGTTTGAGTAGAAGGGAAGAGAAGTGGAATATCCTTGAGGAGATTTGGTGATTTTCTGTCTTCCTCTCGTGGTCCACCTGCAAATCCCATCACCTTGACTGGATTAGGTTAAAAGAGAAGTGCAGGAGATTATTACACTGATGTAGTAATGCAATAAAAAAAAAGCTTTGGGAAACTCTAGATTTAAAAGGAAAGTCAGAGGATGTGCAATGAATTATAGAAAAAATTGATCAACTGGTGGGGAAGGGAAGGTGGATAGCTCTAAGAACAGAATTTTTATGTGGTACAATATTTTGAGATGCTTATGGTGGCAGAAGCTACTGAAATGTTGAAGAGATGGGTTTCGGAGGTCTGAAATAGCAAATGGACATAAGTAAATATAAGTTCATTACAATATAATTGTTTGAAATTATTTTACATTGAATAATGTTATACCTCCACTTTATTGTATGTAGGGGAAACTTTGGACTTGCAGTGTGAAAATTTGCCAACAGAAAGTCTTAGTTTCTTAATCTGCTTTGACCTCACTATAGATTCAATTTCTTATACTTAGGGCTTCATCAAAATCAAGAATAACTTGCTTCTACTGCCATATGATGAGTTCTGAAATAGTTGATAAGTACAATGCAGATCTATAGACTCATGCACAACCGATACAGATGACGCTTGAAGATTCAAACAGGTGAGTTGTTTGGAATGTGTGTACTCCCTCCAGTGCCTCACCTTTGCCTCTGCATGTTCCCAGCGACATCACTTAATGTGTTTGGTAGTTTTCAGTCTTCCTTCTTTTGGCCAGTCAGAGCCAGAGTTTCCTATGAGCCACAGAAATAGAAATTGCTGGAAAAGGTCAGCAGGTCTGGCATCATCTATGGAGAGAGATCAGAGTTAACATTTCAGGTCCAGTGACCATGACTCGGAACTCTCCTATGAGTTGATGGTTACGTTCAACCTCTTCTTGGGCTCCTTTAAGGTCAATACTAAAGTGATTCTTCTGTCCTTCAGGAATTTTCCTGATGTAACTGAGTTCCAGGAACAGCAGATTTTTTGGGTGTCTGACGTTAGGTATCCAAATGTCATGTCCTACCATGAATAGCTCCGCAATGCTGGTCAAGTTGACTTGGGTTACAATACTCCTGTTGAGAGTTGTGTTGCCAATGCCAGTCATTCTTCCTGACTGCTTTAAAGTGTCTGCTCCATATTTCCGAATCTCTGAAGCACATTGCAATGTGGAGACGACTGCTGACCGGTTAACCATGAATTCAGTTTCAGGTTTGATATCTTGGGTGTCAAATGATCTTTTCCTCAGAAGGTGGAGCTGACAAATTGAATCATCATCAGCTCCAATCACAAAGTATACTGTTGCATTGGTTCCAAAGAGATTCTAAGACTTTTAGCACAAGAACAGGGCTTTTATATCTCAGTGAAAAATTCAAAGCAGTATGTTTGCAGAAGGAAAGCAGTGAAAATGCATCAAGATAGCTGTTACCAGAGAGGAGTTTCAATGGTGAAAGTTTAACAAAGAATAAAGTTAAATCAACAAGATCGCCTTAAGTGGAATTAAGTCTCAATGCTATTCAGTAATACCAAGAAACACAATAATGATACAACCCACAAGAGTACAATGCAGGGAGTGCAGAATTTAGAAGGGTTTTCGCTAGGAATGGTAAGGAAGTACAAGCAAGTAACTGAAGTATTACAGAAGTTGTTTTGGCAATATTGATGTCTGTTGCTAAAGAAAATTTACATGAGATATTATACTTTCCAACCTTCAACTGAAACTGCAAAACCAAACTGACGTGCAGCAATTAATGAACACCAGCTTTATTTGCAAATCTGACATGCTTATATATGCTTGTAGAAAGTGATAAGGAGAGCCATTCAACAGGAAATAACATTAACAATTACATGATAATGCATTAATTTTAATAACTGATAGCACCTTCCGGTAGTTTTGAAATCAAAGTCTTTGTGATACTCAGTAGATAACTATAAGAAAGATTCAATCACTGAGAAATATTCACTGTTGAATAGATTAACTTTCTGCAGATGCCTGCGATGTGAATGATAATATCCTCAACTGTAATTGCAATTGCATTAATCAGGCACTTACACAGTACAGTTTAAAAATATCTGCAATCACAGAATCCTGCATGTGATCTTCACACAGTGATCAATTATGTTGAGTAACCTTTCATTTCAAGGCCTTACTGGGAGACAAGGGCTACCTTCTCCAACCATGGCTGATCACACCATTACACAAATTCCTAACTGAGGATGTGCAGCCCATTCTTTCACCAGGGTGATCATGAAGCAGACAATAGGCCTCCTGAAGATAAAGTTCTGATGCTTGAATGGAGCTCTGTCTTGCAGTACATTCTATGCCATGTAATCCTTGTGTGTTGAGTCCTTTAGAGTTAGACCAGACAAGGACTGTCATGATGGACACTGAGGAGCTGGGAGAGCAGGAAGATGATGACATTGACTGGGAAGAACATCACCTTCACCATGAAAGAGCAGCACAATATTAGACACATGAAGCATTTGTTAAGTAATGAAAGCAAATGCGGCATTTTTACTTCCCCATTCTTCACTTTTCAGAATAAGGGTTAATATTTACCACATCCAACCATGATGCAATGTTGTGCTATGATGGGCATTGGGGAAAGTATACCGCCCCTTTAGACAGGGTTCTAACTTCATATGGTGCTGTGAAAGGGTTATCTATAGCCTCATTCCTGTACCTGAGCCTAAAGTGACAGCCAATTGGACAGGTGATGATTAAAATTGCCAATATCTTGACAATACGATATTCTATGTACAATGAAGAATTGTCACCTTGTCACATTTATGCCCTCAAAATGGATTTTATTTAGCTTTTCCTCCAACTACAAGCTAGATGCAGTCCGAGGGTTTTCATCTAGGGGGAGGGAGATTACCCTATTGCGGAGGCTGTTGGCCTTGGCATTTTGGCCAGATGACATCGGGAGCATTTGTGGCTAGGGAGCCCAGACATGCTGAGGGTGATGTGGCCGTTTGCAGACTCATCATTCTCAGCTTGTACTCCCAGAAGACTGAGGGTCACAGACAAAGTTGGAGGTGGAGGGGATGGGGAGTGCTGAAGTGTCCTCAGAAATGATGTCTGGAGAGGCTGGATATGGTCCTTACTGATTCCACCTTATCTCCTTGTGAGGAAGGCGCACCAGAAATGAAGTCTGAGTCCCTCAATTCACCATCACATTACCAGTGATGTTGAGCACCAATGGCTAAAGTGCTAGAGTGCAAATGGGTGGAAATTCCATGCAGCCAATGAACATACTGTTGGACCTGGGTATCCATGGCATGAGTGGTGGTTCAACTTTGTGTTCTACAATATACAGTGATTCTTTCAGGTTGGTCTTCCTGAGTATTACAATAGATAATGAAGAGCCTGACATTAGCAGACAAATGTCAGACACCTCATTGACTATTGTAATAACTCAGGAAGCCCAATGGAAAGGAACACTTTGTTGTAGAAAACAAAATAGAACAACTACTTGTGACATTCTAAGGCTAGCCCCAACCCAGGACAGACAGATCTGCAGACCCAGTCCTTGATCTGTGATTTTTAAAAAAATATTTCTTAATCAACCTGTTCAGAAATGGTATTACATATTCCTGGAGCAGTGGGACTTGAAACAGTGCCTCCTGACTCAGTGAGAGGGAAACTACCATGGTATGGCAAGAGCCTTTGGCTTGATTTTTGTTTATTTAACCTATTTTTCCTAATCACCCTATTCAGATGTGTTATTATACACCTGTAGAGCAGGTGGGATTTGAACCAAAGCCTCTCACTCCAGGGCTTGGGACACTACCACTGCATCACAAGAGGGCCCCTGGGCTTGCTTTATAAAGTGCTCAGGAAATGAGTTCCAGTTGGATAGGCCATTCCTGTTACCAAGGGCACTCACACTCATTGAGCTCCACAAGTACATTCATTAGTGATTCTCCACACGCCTTGTAGAGGTTATCACATTTCTCCCCTTCGGAGTCCAGGGAGTCCGCCTTGTTCCTGTGTTGATGAGGCCTCCGATGTCATATTGCCCAAAGCCCCATTGCTGTTGCTTTCCAGGTCTGATCAAGTGCATGCATAATTCGTCGGTGAGTATCTCTTTTATGAAGACCGTCAAAGAGTCACTGAACAGGGCTCACCCTCAGTGGCTTGTCTGTCAAAGCAGTTGCCTCTGTGGAGAATTCTGCCAGAGGATGTCAACATATTTTCATCTGTTTTGCAATCTTCTCCCCAGTTTTGACCATGTAGAATATCAATCCTTTTTTTTAAGGATAACTCCAAGAATCCTTGGGGAGTTGTTGCCTTATGTAGTCCGTACTTCCCCCTTGTGATTTTTGAGAACTTGAAAAGCTTCAACTCTATGGTGTTCTTTGGAATCGAAGCCCCTTTTTATGGCTTTCACCTTTTCTTCAAGGGGGTATAATCTGACCTTGACAACGTCGTACCCAGGATCCACTACCTTGTTTACCTGGAACACACATTTTAACTTTTTTAGCTGGTTGCCAGCCTCAGAAAAATGCAGCAAAACCTCCTTCAAACTCTCTACATGTTCCTTTGAAGTAATTCCTGACATTAAAGCATCATCTATTCAGACTGCTACTCAGGCACCCCTTGGTGAAGATTCTCCAACATCCTTTGAAAGATGGTACAATCCAAACATACCCTAAAAGGCAAGCAAGGGTACTCACACAGTCCTTTGTGAATATTTTATAATAGCATACTTCCTGGAAGGCACCTCAATCCAGGAGTACTTAGGTGTGGCTTATCTTCAATTTGGAAAAATACGTGGCACCACATATAAGCTTTTCTGAAAGTTTTCGATTTGTGGCATAGGGTATCTGTCTAAAGGGGAAGTTCTGCTGAGTCTCAACTTATAATCCCCACAGAGATGGCCTGAGTTAAAATTGACACTACTGGCTTGGCCCATTCAGCAAATTGCACTGGGCATATGATGCCAAATTCCTCTAGATGCCTCTACTTTGGCACTTAGGGAATAAGGGACCAACAGAACCTTGCTTGGGCCTCTGGATCTGCATAGATCTTGGCTCTAGCTCCTTTTAGCTTCCTGAGGCCCTCTTCAAACACTTCAAGATATTTCCCAAAGACTTCTTATAGATTGCTAACTCCCACTTTAAAACGAGGTTGATTTTCTGTGGCCAGTCCCTTCCCAAAAGCTTCCTACCTGGCCTTTGTACCACCATTATGGAGAGTCAGACTGTCCTTTGTCCATGGAATAACTGGGGTTACTGTGGTCCCAATACTACAAGGCACCTTACTACATTAGGAAATGTAGCCTTGGTGTCTCACAGGCTTAAAGACAAGCTGCTTCATCGGAGTTTCCCAAAGCTTTTCTTCCTTCAATTGATACAGCAGTATCTCTGTCTGCCTCCAGTCTAGGCGTGGTCATTTACCTGAAGCTTGAACTTAATTGGAGCCACTTTGGGAACATGATGTAATTTAGCTGTATTAGCTCTTCATCTCAGGCTGATTTATTTGCATAGTGCTGTCTTGAGGTGGCTTTGCCCTTTGGCCTAGGCGGTACACATTCCATCAGTTTTTATAGCCTTGTCTGGGGTGAATTCTATGACCACAAAAGTGGCATGGATGTCCTTGTGCAGAAACCTTCCATCCAGTTCTAGAACCTTGTAGCATCTGACTCCAATTGGTGTCACATGGCAACCAGTGGGAGCTGTGAGTATTGCCCAATGGTTATTTGACTCTGTGGCATGGAGGTCAAGGTTAAGGATGAGGGCTGTAAAGTCAATGCATCCCAGAGATTCCCAGGATGTTTTGCCACATTTTCATGGGAGAGGACCAGTTCAATGGCTTTCTTGAAGTCTACATCTGGTTCAGTCAGTAGCTTCTTTGAGTCTCATGATTATAAGTCCAACAAACTAAGCAATCCTGTAACATTTCCCGAAGTGCTGATCCATACTTATATTGTTCCGCCAATTTCCTCAGCCTTGTCAAGAATTTAGTAACTAGTTCCTCAGGAAGTCTATTTGTAGTGTTAAACCTGTACCACTGCAATATAACATTTGTTCTGGAGTCACAGTGTCCACTACAATATCTATCAGTTCATCAAAAGATTCTGACTCCAGGGCTGCCAGGTAGGTTAAGTTATTTATGATGCTGAAAATCAGGGCCCCACAAGTGGTCAGAAGAATGACATTGTGTCAGTGATCCCCTTTTATCCAATTTGCCTGAGAAAAGTATCTCATTCTTTCAGTGTACTGGGCCAGTCCTCCACACATGCTTCATAAAGTTCTAGTTCCCCAAACAGCAAGATTTTCAATATTGCCCCATCGTGATCTTACTGGGTTCACTGAAAGGCAATGCTGTCCATGACTTTTCTTGACTCTTTTCACCAATGTAATAACTAAGGAAGCTTAGCTGGAAAGGAACATATTTACAAACTGCCCATTACAGGTAATGTAAACAATCAAAAATGTGGGAGGGTTAGGGACAATAGAGGAGCTAAATCAAAATGGAGTTGGAGGGGTAGCTGGGTCAGCTTTATAAAGGGTTTGGGTGTGAGTTCCAACTGTGTAGGCCATTGCCTGATACCAACTGAACTCATATTCAATGAGCACTAGAGGGAGATTCATTAGTAATTGCCAATGGGTCTTGTAAGGGTTTTGGTCCCTTGTCTTATTATGGGCCATTTTCTGCTGTAATGAGACAGAGGGAGGGACTGAGTGAGGGATTAAAAGTGACTTGCACAGATGTTAGTTTTGGTATAGTTGCAGGAAAGGTGGTGAAGTGTCCTGAGTGAGTGAATTGGAAGCTCAAGGGTAGGAACAACAAGCTGTTTGGGAGGATGGCGTAGAGAAGAGTAATTGAGCAAAGATGCCGCATGGAACAGTGGGTCTGATAGACCATGGGTCCTGCTGGGTGCAGTGGCAGCAGTACAGTGAGTGAAACAGAGAAACACTGATGGCACTCACCATTGCAGAGTACAGAAGGTCTTCAACTTCCCTGTGTTTCTCCAGGCCAGGAACACTGCACTAACCCAGGTGACAGCTTTGGACCAGCCTGACAGGATCCAGTGTTGTAGTCTCCTCTAGAAGCCCTGAGGAAAGAGGGTAGCCCCTTTCAAATACCCCAACTAACCTCAGCACCAGCAGTCCCTGTCAGCTAAGGCGTTTGGCAATCCCCCTCTCTCAGATATTTCTGGGGGAAATTCTTCAGGAAAGGGCTGTTCCTGGCTGGCAGTTATTGACTTGGTGTACAGCTCTGCTTTAAAAATGGCACAGGTGGCAGGAAACTGGAAGGTCCTGCCAATAGCAAATGTTCCTGTCACTGGTGAGAACAAGATAGCACAAGAGCAGCATCTTGGTGAATTGATGCAAACATAACGTGATTAGCTTCGTAAAATTGCATGAGAAAACTGACGAAAGATCTTCCCGAATTGACACTTAACCAAATTTTGGGAAAATGCTGCCCTACATAACAGGCACAAGGTGTTGACCTTTAAAATTTGTTGTAAGCAGTGGAAGAAATGGCCTCAAAGAAGAAACAGTGCAGCCCCTCCAAACTCAGTCATAACAGAGGCCTGAAACAAAAAAGGGTCCAGTGTGGCAGGTTATGTATTCTGTATTGGAAATATATTGTACATCAAATTGGTAAACGCACAAAGGCATAGGCCCAGAACAAGCAGTAGATCATTTGTATTTACAAATAAAGAGTTTAATCCCTGGCAAAATTGGTTGACCTGAAAGCAATCTCCGACAGCAGTTGTTACAGGAGTCCCTGAAGTCTGTTGTCAAAATAGTAAAACTAGTTCAAACAAGAACTTACCTGTATTAGACGCCTGAAGTAAAAGAAAGTAAACTCACAGTAATCTTACCAGACTCGAGGGCTGTTCTCTCATTAGAGAGATATTACTGGTGCTAAGTGTCACATACCTCAGTTGAGGGGAAAGTTGAGAAGGAGAATCATTCACAGTAACCTCAGCCGGTGTAAGAATTGAATCCACACCTTGGCATCACTCTATATTTCCAAACCAGCCTTCTAGCCAATGGAGCTAACCAACCCCAGGAGTAAAAAACTTCATTTGTAGTATGGAACATCAGTTTTTTCCTTCCAAATATCCATTCATGATTGATACTGCAGTGTCATAATCCTCCCTGGCATTCCCAATCACCTCCACTTCTTAAGACATGTTGATGCCGGAGGATCACAGCCACAGATCTCATTTGAACAATACTCAATCCCCTATAATGTGCATCCCTTAGGCTTACAGCTAATTAGAGCAGGGATTTTACCTACACCTTGGAGTAAAATGTTAAAATTCAATTGGTAAAATATCAGTAGTGGGGAAAGATCTCAAATCCATTATCAAGGTCTGTATAGTGGTGCATTTAGAAAGCAGTTGCAGGATCAGGCAGAATCAGCATGAAATTATGAAGGGGAAATCATGCTTGACAAATCTGTTGGAATTTTATGAATATGTAACTAGTAGAGATGATCAGGAGGAGACAGTCGATGTGGTATATTTGGACTTTCAGAATGTGCTTGACAAATTCCCACAAAAAGATTAATGTGCAAATTTAAAGCACATGGGATTGGGGTAAGTGAATTGAAATGGATAGAAAACTGGTTGGTAGAGAGGAAACAAAGCGTAGGAATTAACGGTCCTTTTCAAATTGGCAGATAGTAACTGGTGGGCGGGGAGTTACAGGGATCAGTGCTGGGATCTCAGTTATTCACAATATATATTAATAATTTGGACGAGGGAACAAAATGTAACATCTCAAAGTTTGCAGATGATACAAAGTTGGGTGGGAGGGTGAAATATGACGAGGATGCAGAGAACCTTCAGCATGATCTGAACAGGTTGGGTAAGCGGGAAAGTCAATGGCAGATGTACTATAATTTGGATAAGTGTGAGGTTATTCACTTTTGAAGCCAAAACAAGACACCAGATTACTACCTGAATGGCTGTAAATTAGGAAAGAGGAGTGCTCAGCAGGACCTGGGTATCCTTGTGCACCTAGAATATTTTGTGCAGTTTTGGACTCATTTTCTGAGGAAGGATGCTCTTGCTACCGTTGGATTACAGTGAAGATTTACCAGGCTGATTCCAGGGATGGAGGGATTGACATATGAGGAGAGATTGACTATGTTTGGACAGTTTTCACTGGAGTTCAGATGAATGAAGGGGGATTTCATGGAGACTTGCAAAATTCTAGCAACACCAGACAGAGTGGATGCAGGGAGGATATTTCTGATGGCGGGTGCATCAAGAACCAGGAGTCACAATCTGCAGATTAGGGGGAAGACCATTTAGGATGGAGATGAGGAGGCATTTATTTTCTCCCAAAGAGTGGTAACCCTGTGGAATTCATTACCACAGGAAGTAGTTGATGCCAAAACATTGAATGTATTCAACA
Organism: Stegostoma tigrinum; assembly: GCF_030684315.1. Classification (NCBI taxonomy): domain Eukaryota; kingdom Metazoa; phylum Chordata; class Chondrichthyes; order Orectolobiformes; family Stegostomatidae; genus Stegostoma; species Stegostoma tigrinum. The sequence continues at coordinate 17,946,436 of NC_081374.1, read as the reverse complement.
GGCAGCTAAATATAGCATCTGGGGGTGAAAAGTTGTGGGGAGAAAACTGGATTAGGCTATTGAGTTTCATGATAAGTCAAGATCGTGATGAAGAGTGGACCGGGCTTGAAGGACCAAATGGCCTTCTCCTGCTCCTGTCTTCTAGGTTTCTACACTTCTATGTTTTCAATATCACTAAGGCAGTCTTAAATTATTTAATACTCACTCAACTCCCTAATTTTATTCACTTGATGAAAATTATTAGGAGGATGGCATTTGATGTTCAGCTTGTGATTTGTCTGGCATTTAGATAAAGGGAAGCTAGTTTTTTACAAGATTAAGCAATAAGCATAGTATTTTGTGTAGAACTGCAGTATTATTTCTGAGCTGAGCAATGCTGTAATTATTTTTAAAAATTTTCTATATCATTGACATGAATCACCCAAAAACTGAAAATCATTTTAGATTAAGGTGACTAAGAGGTTTTAACAAAGTATCTTCAAATTTTTCAAGCAGTTATTTTAACCAGAGCCAGAAAGAATATTTGTGTTTAGATATCACTGCAGCTCAGGAGTATCTGTAATAATGCTGAGTGGCTAATAATTATCTTGTATGTGTGGACTATTTTGCAAACTGACTCCACTCGTAACCGCTTATATCCTGTTTCAACATTCAGAATAAAGATTAAAATAAGAGAAAAAGAAACGTCATATATCAAGCTTGATTTATAGTTTGCAATCAACATTGCAATCTCTTACACGTGCCTGTGTTTACAAGCGTGGCGTGGCAGATATGTAGGCACCAGTTCCACTTGGTCATGGAGCATACCATATGGCCAAATATTAACGTCAGAACTTTCTTAAAATGTGAATGTAAAGAATTACTGCATAAAACAGAACTTCAAAAAAGTATGAAAATAAGGCAGAAACAATGAGTGTTACCTTTAGATAAACGTTTCTATGATTCATAAAAATTTTCGAATGGAGGTTTTATGGTAGGTTTGATTCAATCAAGTTACTTCTTTTGTGTATAGCAAATTGCTCAATCAAGGATACTGCAGACTTATCAAAATATTGTCCCACATTTCAGGAAGAGATTCTACTGTGATCAACAGGGTCAGATTATAAAATTGTAAATCTCCATTATATTGCAGAGAGGAAACCAAAAAGATTCTTTTGGAGAAAAATCAGCCTGATTCAATATTCCTTTATTTTGTCCAGTTCTCCTCAACTGTTAAAACTACTTCCTGAATCACTGCTAAAGATATGCTGCTCCAAAATACATTGTGTGAACTTATTTTAAAATACATTCTTACAGAACACAGAACATAGAACACTACTGGCCCTTCGGCCCTCGATGTTGTGCCGACCTGAGAAACCAATATGAAGCCCATCTAACCTACACTATTCCATTATTATCCATACGTTTACCCAATGAACATTTAAATGCCCTTAAACTTGGTGAGTCTACTGGTGTTGCAGGCAGGGCATTCCACGCCCTTCCTACTCTCTGAGTAAAGAACCTACCTCTGACCTCTGTCCTATATCTATCACCCCTCAATTTAAAGCTATGTCCCCTCCTGCTAGCCATCTCCATTCAAGGAAAAAGGCTTTCACTGTCCACCCAATCGAATCCTCTGATCATCTTGTAGCTTTCACTTCAACCAATTGAATTGTATGAATCTCTTAAATGTTGATCCAAAGCAGTATAATTGCAAACCTAATGGTTCATCTTAATCTGATTTGCAATGTAGAAGAATCATTGGCAATTCAGAGTTTCTCAATAGGAGAAAAGACAGCAGAGATGGAATTATATCATTACTATAAGATATTCTGAAACAGTGTGCATTCATCTAGGTAACAGTGATGCTGAACAACTAGTCAATAATCTTGGTATTGAAATGTTCTCATCCTTATTATCCCATAAAGCTAGCTTGTTAAAATGAATCAAATTGAAGGGAAAAGTTTGCAAAGAGAGAAAAAACAGGAATTGAGGCAGAAAATTATTTATGAAGCTAAATTTTAATGGTACTGAAGAAATCATTAGCAGTAAAAGATGTAAAACGACCTTTACAGAAAACAGACTGAAATAAAACAAAATTCTGCCATTAAATTTCACAATGATTAACATACATCAGGGGTCAATGGAAAATTCAAACTGCCGGGAAGGTTATGTGACATTTAGAAATTTGACAGTAACCTCAAATAATACATAACCAACAGGAAATTTCAATAGGAAGTTAAAAAAACCAATAGTGGTCACAAAGGAAATATATAAAGAAAGAATCAAGGTAAGAACGCTATAAGCTTTAGTGCGCATAAACTTAGGGTTGTGCAAACTAGACAGAAACCATGAAGTGTGTCACTGTCATATTGTACACAGTGATCAGCATTCAGTGTTGTTACTGCAGGCTCGAACAGTCGGGTGATAACTGCTTTAGCCACGCTGTGTTCCCTGCTCACCTCAAAGAACTCAGAAGCTCATATCGGAAAATAAGGACTTATTTTGTAAGTATGAAAATAAAATGCATTGTGAAGAATATTTGATTTGTTATAAATTACATTTTAATTTATAAAATGCAGAAGAGTTTTTTACCTCATTGACTGCTCTGTGACTAGGAATAATTTGAGTTTGCTTTCATAAAAATGTTAAATAGTTATTTTAAGACATAAAAAATTTTTAATTAGGCTTGAAGATGGATGTTCAGAAAGCTACATTAATTATATTAAAGCAATTTAAAATCAGTTAAATTATCTTGAAATCAAATGCTTGTATAATGGAGAACATACAGTGTATTTGATTGAGATTATACTCCATTTCAAAAGATTTATGAATAGATTTGTCTAATTTTATTTTACAATATGGTATTAGATCATTTCAGGTAAATTCAAGGGATGTGGGTGACAATATATTAAAATTGTTTGCAGTTACTCAGACAGGAAAAAAATTATTCAAAAAAAAGGCTTTAAACCAGGCAGTGTATTAGGGTCTGTGATGAAGGGTCTAGGCCCGAAACGTCAGCTTTTGTGCTCCTGAGATGCTGCTTGGCCTGCTGTGTTCATCTAACCTCACATTTTATTATCTTGGAATTCTCCAGCATCTGCAGTTCCCATTATCTCTGAGTGTATTAGGGTCAACTACTGTGAAACGATATGCCAACAACAAAATGAGTCTTTATGATGGGTCAGTCTGTTGTTGGAAATTATTTAGTTCTAACTGATTTGTAGCCTTTGTTCATTGGAAACATTCTGCATTTGGTAATTTTATTCGCTCTTTTTTACAGCAAAGGAAAGATGACAATTTGCACATAACTTTGCTGGGAGGCAGACTTCACCATGGATTCAAGGTGAGGAAACCTTAACATGAATTGATTGCCATATGATCCAGAATATCTTGGTATGCAGAGATCTCATTGACAGAGTTCCACTACAGAGATATCTGTGTCATCCATCCTTATGGCTGGGGTTCTTTGCTTAGATAGTAATGGTAATGTTGAGGGACTGCTTGGAAAAAGGTTGCAATAGCAGATAAAATGTATAATGATAAGTTAATCATCATTACAGGTTCATTTCAGTGCATTGTATTATCAAGTCAGATGGGCTGAGTCAAACAGAATGTCATGGTCTGTAGGTGAACAATTGGAAAATAAACAGCATGTGAAGAACACTCAAGCCCAGAGATTAAGAGTCAAATGGACTGATATGAAAAATCAATAACATAGCTATATCACAATCCACTCACAGTATCTCATGATACAGATCAGTGTAATATGCAAGCAGATTTCTTTCTCTCTTCAGTCAAAAATAAGTCAGTCACTTAATTTTCACCAACAAAGATTTCAAGAAGTGGAGGCTGAGATTTACATATTTTCTCAGTAAGCGCACCACCTGTTGTTTACATACGTTACCGACATATGCATGTATATATTTTATTAGCTATAAACCCAGCCAGAATGATGCATTCAGTATGCCAACAATAGAACCAGAGTGCAATGATGATCATACATTACCCAGGGAAGATAAAGAAACAGGTTTCAGTATTTGTATTACCTTAGGAATAAGTTATCCGCCTATTCGTTCCATCATCTGGTATTTGGTGGAACAGTGGGAGATGAAATTACTAATTTTAAAATTAGGTCAAAGAAAAGAAAATGAAACCACTTATTGAGAAAATAGATGTCTGTTATGCGATTTCTACTTAAGGTTATGGCTCTCTAAAGTGAGGATTGAGTTAATGCATCATTTCTAAATTAGGGTATCGCGTGGAAGTATTACAATGTCATGACAAAATTGTCATTTCCTATTTGTGCAACGACTCTCTGCAAGGATATAACGGTGACATCTTGAAATGTTTAGGGCCGTGAAGGATGTCAGTTTTTGAAGGAAATGCTGAATTTCTACCTCAGGAAAGTAATCCCAGCAGCCAAGACCCATCAACAGTTAATCGATAATAACATCAGTAAAATTGGGAACACACTGTCTGAGCTGCAGGAAAATGTTCAAAATTGTGTAAGTACTAGATTTTTCCTTTTTCGTTCATTGCTTTTGCTTTTGTTTAACAGGGATTTCAGTGTTAGTCCTCAGAATTGTTTTTTCTCGGTTAAAATATAAAACCCAATTATCGGAGAATGAGGGAAGAAATTGATATGTGTTGCTCAAGTTTCCAATTCTAAAACAAGCATACAAATTTTCAAACTTGGAAAATAACGCGCTCAAGTTGCTTCACTGATGCACCCATCACCGTTTCAATTGTCTGTAGCACCTTAAAGCAGTGTTGGCTAATTCAGGAAAGAAAGAAGAATCTTGCAACTGTTTTCAAGGTCTTTCTGTAATATTTGTGAAGAGCTAAGTGACAAACTGGACTTTTGATGCCAGGTGCTTTTTGTTCTCACATAAATAACATAACCTGTTTCCATAATGAAGTTTTTGACTGCGATCCAAGCATGCTTGCTGTCAAACATGATTAGTAAAATTTCCCCAATACAACTCAATTTCTTACATACATATTTCCTAATACAAAATAACAGTGGAAGAATATAGAAATACGTTCAATCTCTTTACAATTTTTTGCTATGTATTTGGCCTGCAGACTTCCCTGCTGATAAAAAGAGTAGATTTTCATGTTCATCTTGAGACTCATAGATTAGGTGAGTTCTGTACAGCGTGCTCAATTTGCACTGATGGATTATTCAAGCACCAGGGCTACCCATCATCACCTACCTTTTTATGTAACTCATTCTCCGGTCTTTCAGTCAATCTCAATTAAAAACCTTGAGCTTCAATGCCTACTTACTAAATTTCATACAGAAGACTGACACCTCTCAGTAAGAATGAGGATGTCTGGCTGTCAAAACTGCCAGCTTTCCAGAAGAGACATTAAATCCAGGCCTTATGAAATAAGAGATCCTCAACACTATTTGAAGAAGAGCAGGATGTTCTGCTGATGGCTTGACCAACATCTCTCAACACTTTCAAAAGCAAATTATGACTATTTACTCAGTTCCTGTCAATGGGATCTTGATGTTTGTATTTGTCTATATAACAGTGGTTGCACTCTGAATGTAGCCCATTGGTTGTGGATCATTTTGTAATATCTTGAGAAGGCAAAAGTTCCTTTTATTCTTATTCATCTCTGAGCTAACTGCAGAATTCTGAAGAATTCCTCCAATATACTCATTAGAATATCTAATTAACAACAAAAATCTATTAGTTCCTGATACATATAGTTGAAATTTTGTCCCTTTTAAGTAGAAGACAGAGCATAATATATGTGTTTATTGAGATAAAGGATGTTCAAAATTAATTCAGCCAGTGGATACATATGATGTCACCACAGTAATTGACATCATAATCTTTGTGAACTCTCCCTGTTCTCTACTAATCATACAGTGAGGACAGGAAGGGAGATCATCATATTATCATTATTTTGCTACACAATCTTTCCTGCATCTTTTGAGATGAGGCAGTGAATGCTTTAGGAATAAAGTAGTGAAGCAGATCTCAAGCCACAAATCTCCGTACAAAATTTCCTGCTGCACAAAGCTCCCTACAGTAATTAAAAGAAGAAATTGGCAATGTAAGCGTGAGGCTGTCAACTACCATATGCTTTTTGTATAAGATTGTAGCTGTGTTGCAAACACAAATTCAAATGTGCATCCCTTGAGTGATAACAAAGGCATTTCTAAAACAATAACTAGCATGTTTTGAAAATGACATTTGTGTTCAGTTTGCAACATGGAAATGGAACTTAGAAACAGGAGCAAGGAGGAGGCTATTTTACCCTTTAACCCTGCTGTGCCATTCAATGATCTTATCATGGTTTCAGTTCCACTTTCCTGTCTGGTCCTGATAAAACTCAATTTACATGTAGGTCAAAAACTCGTCCCTCTCTGTCCAAAAGTCCAGCTCTGTTCTAAGATTGAGATTTCCAAAGAAATACCTCCTCACTTCCATCTTAAGTGAAAACTCGTTATTTTGAAACAATGTCCCCCAGTTTTAATCTCACACAGGAGGGGAAACATTCTCCAGCATTTACCCTGGCATTGTCCCCTTCATTCTTCTTAATCCAGTTGAGCATAGCTCAACTTGCTCAATGTTTCCTCATTAATCAGCCTTTTCTTCCCTGGAATTAGCCCTCATTGAACAGCCTCCGATTAAATCTGATTTATTGTTGAGTTTTCAGCCTGTGAGAATGGATTTTAAAAAGGACTTGTGTTGTCTTATTTAAATTAAGTTGCAGAAGAAGAGTCTTTCATTCACATCTGGTACTTCCATGTCAACGTGTCTAGCTCTGCTCGCTTGAGAGTCATGGTTCACAAAAGAAACACAAAGTCCAAAATTTGCAGCAATTCAGAATGAAACAAAAGCAGACGTTAAATGAACATACCACCAATGTTGCTGCGAAAACCGTTAACCAGATAAACAGGCAACTAGAACCCACTTGCAAAAGCCTATGTGAAAATAAAGAATGCAAATTTTCAGTGGGACAGCACCAGCTGCAAATTGAGGACTTTAAATGTAGCAAAGAAGCGCTGACCTAGTTGTTTTGTTAACTGTAACTCATGTGATCCTATCTGATCAAATGAACTAATGGCAATCGACTTTACCATTATTGGATAAATTCATATTTAATTGTGAGATCTTATACCTTACAGTAATATTTCTCTAATAAGCTTTTGATATCTGGACAGCCCTGAAACATGAGCATTCATTATTTTCTTTCATTCATGGAGTGATTCAGCAATAAATGACAGCAATACATTTAGTCAGTGGTGAGGTGGGGCAACAGTTAGCAGCTGCTGCTTCCCTTTCCCTTATGCACTGAATGGGACTTTGCTTTCAGAATGTGTCCACACCCATCCTGACCAGTTGACTGCCATCATTAAAAAACATTATTTTATCTACAGCAATCTCTGAGGCTAAGGTGTTATAGCGTTAAGTCCTGAGTCAGGGCCTGAGCTAACTCTCTCAGGATGCTATACTCTTTAACACCATTTTGGTATACACAAAGTGAAACTAGTTGACAATAACAAGCATTGTCATGTTAATGAAGCCTATCTTATGTGTTTAATTTTATTAATATGAATCTGGCCAGTATTGCAGGAGCTGGTGCCTTCTTGTACTGTATAATGCACGTTATGTCCTGAAACATGAACAAAATATCCTGTAAATTGAATTTTTTTTGTAATACCTGCAGCTGCTATAATTGAATCTTTTTCTGTATGGTGCCCTATCTAGGTTTTCAAATTAAGTACACTCAGTTAATATTCTCAACTGTTCACAATCTTTAAACTATGCTACATTAGTTCAGATTTAAAGCAGATTTCCAGCATCTGCTATTCAGTGGCTATTTTTGCTAATATTTTAACATTTGCCTGAATATTCTCCCTCTTCTTGACAGACAACAATCAGTTCTTGAATAAAATTATATACTGTTGCCTTTCAGCATAAAACCTTCAACTGTGATGTGTGTGACTGCAGACCTAGCGCAAACATTCAGAATATCAATGGAGTATATAAGAAGGTGGGGAAAATATTATGTGCTGAAACCTTGGAGAAGCTGGTTTTAACTAACTTTCATTGTCTAATGCTGTCTTCTTGTGCTTATCAGTTGCAGGATAAAGGTGTATACAAAGCCATAGGAGAGCTCAACATCTTTTTTGACTGGCTTCAGAAGTACATAACAATGAAAATGAAATGAAAAGCAGCAGAACTGACTTGGATGAACCAACACTTCCTGAGTTAACAAAGTCACTAGTATTTAACGTGATACTTATATTTAGACTTGGCAGTTTCAGAATTTCTTTTAATTCATTAAATCATTTAGAAATTGTGATGTTCTCTGCTCCCAACACTTGCTGATCCTTTTAAGATGAGAATAATGGTCTTATAATCCTTCTGGAGTTTAATCTAGTTGAGACAATGGGTTGGTTACTGATTTGTCCTGCTTCTATTGCAAAAGTATTAGTTCTATGCTCAGTTGATGCTTGCTCCCTTAACTAATTTATCAGAGATTAATTTTTAAAAATTGATGCTGGAAATCCACAACAATATAATGGCATAAACAGTTTAAATATTTCCCTTCACTGAATATCTTTAAAATTCATCCTGAGACTGGCCACTCTAAATGTAAATTATATATGAATGAATTTCATTCAATTATTCTTGTTCAATTCAATGATTTTAAAAGAACTACAAATAATATTTTCTCTATATTTATAGAGAGAGTTATTTTTGATGATGTAATCAGTGATTTTATTTTTGGCATGATTTTCAGGATTAACAAGTAGATCTGAAACCAACTATTTCTGTTAGTTTATGTAACTTACGAAGAGTTCTGCTCCTATAGTCTGATACATAGTTAAAATATTTTAAATAGAATATGTTTGTACTATTTATAAGAGCATAATATGGAGCTTTGATTACTTTAATTTCAAGTTATCGTCATAAATCCATTTATTACTGTATCAGTAAGTATGTAACACCCAGTTCAAAGAAGTTTGCAGCATTAGACACAGCCAAATTTAATTCAACTATTTATTGACATTGTCTGAATACTAATAGTGTTCAAATGAATGTGCACTTGTGTGTACTTTATTATAACTTATACTATATTGTCTCCAGTAACTGATTGCAGCATTGGAAGCTATCTTTTGGGCTAGTTTAAAATATGAAACTCTTATGTGTATTACATACTTAAAGACTGACAGCTTTGTTCCCAGGATCCCATCAGTGTCAGGAAAACCTTTCGCTTTTGAACAGAAATGAAAATGATTTTAACTCACCTCCTTCCTGCCCAGTCCCCCATGTAAATGGATGGGTTTTGAATGAGTTGATACGTTATCCCATTACATATTAACTATTCAAATAGGTGAAGCTAGAAATTCACCTCCAGTATCGGCATAGGACAGACAATATCGTGATATGCACCACACAATGATCAGTTCCATTGCTGTACATCTTCCATAGCCGACACAATAAGGTCAATTTTGAGCCATTGGCTGATACAAGTTTCTATCCCAGGACTTTTTTTAGTTTGGTGCAAAAATCTGTTTTTGGTCACAAGAGCATCAAGAACCAAAACTGCACACTAGTGTCACTGTCATACACACATACATTTGTATCACGTAAGAAACGTCAACAAAAGAGGGAAGAGAAGGAAAAAAATCATTTTCTACCTAAACTAAGTCATTAATTGTTTTCATTTGAGGTGTTCCAGTAATATTGAGAAAGGTACATAAATTAGTTGTCAGAAATACAATCTCTGTAAACGTTAATACAATTTGTGTGTGCATTTGTTAACAAGCCTACCTCAAGATTATGTCAAGCTGAGACAGTGACTTTGGAGTTCATGAATTAAACAACTAATCTCAGCATTCTATGTTTTACAGTAAAATGTAGCATTTGTGTTGACCCTTTGAGTTATTCAATTTATTTGAAAATTTTCTGAAGTCTGTTTCTGAAAAATTTCAACTGCTAATATTGTGACAACTGAATTCAAGAAAAATATAGGATGCAAAACATTATTATGGTACTTGCTATATCAAGTAAAAAATATTTAAGATAACAAGTGTAGAGATGGATGAACACAGCAGGCCAAGCAGCATCAGAGGAGCAGGAAAGCTGACATTTCGGGCCTGGATCCCTCTTCAGAAAATCGCACGTCAGCTTTCCTGCTCCTGTGTGCTGCTTGGCCTGCTGTGTTCATCCACCTCTACACCTTGTTATCTCAGATTCTCCAGCATCTGCAGTTCCTACTATCTCTAAAAATATTTAATCTATTTTAGAGAAATGCTCCCATAACATTCAAAGGGTTTAAACATTGATCATTTCAGCTTATTTAATGTATTGCTGCACTCCATTTACCTCATTATGTATCATATGAATTGTAATTACTTGGTTGTTCTGTTTGGATAAACAACATTTGATGCATTTTTTTACATTTCATGTTTTTTTTTGCTTTTACTTTGATGCAATATACAATGCAAAGCAATAGAAGTAATGTATTGCAGAATATCCACCATGGGTTAAATGATGACAAAATATCATAGATATTGCACCAAAATCTTAACACAATAAATAGTTTATTTACAGATTCATATTATAAACCATTTCATACTCCTATCACGTCTTGAGTGAATCCTGAAGAACTCTTAGCCAATGGTGCAGTTGTGTAGATTCATCAAACTATCAACAAAACAAGGTCTCAACAAATAGGCAGTGAAATAATTGGCAAGACTTTTTGTTTAGTTTGTGTTACTTAAGAACCAGATATTAGCCTGCAGACCCATCCCAAATAACCTAATGGGAACCTTTACATCCATCTAAACAAGCAGGGAGAAACTTAGGTCAACATCTTATCCAAGAGAGAGCAACTTCAACAATCCTTCCATACCTTAACTAACTGTTAGCAGAGATGACTCAAGCCATGGAGTTGGTGGTGATATAAATGCTACCCAGTTATTTTAATATTCTAAACTAGGGGACTTTATAAAATATTGAGGCACCAGATGATGAATTATAACAATTCAGTTCTTTCTTCTTATTCCGATCAAATATATTCCTGCAAATTGCAACTTTCAAACACAGAATCAGCCTAACACACCCAAACAAGAACCTTCCAGGAAGACTCAATGATGCTTCCAAAGCTCAATACTATAAACTTTAAACCACAAAAGTTAACAGAGTTATAATCGTATCTACATTAATTTTAACAAGTACAGAACTGCATTTTATGCTTCCACTGTGATTTAGTAGGTAACTCTCTCAACCTTTGAGCCACAAGACTATAGGTTCTAGTGCAACGCCAAGGAAGTTTTGCATTGTTGAAGATGCCTGTTTTGGGGGCAAGACATAAAACCATGGCCAGTCTTCCCTCTCAGAGGGGTGTAAAAGATCCCATGACATTTTTTCAGAAAAGTTAGCCCTGTTGTCTTGGTCAAAATTTAACTTTCACACCACATTACAAAAACGAATTATCTGGCCATGATTGCATTGCTGTGTGTGGGAGCATGTTGCAATGCAAAGTGGAAATTGGAGCCACTATTCCTCCGTACAACAGAGATTAAAATTCGAAAGTACTCATTAGCTCCACAGCACTTTGGTAGCCTTTCATCCTCCTTTAGAAATCACTTGCATGAAAACTAGCTGGTAACGGATAAGAGTGGTAAAAAAAATTACTTTAGCTCCCTACTTGACAGCAGTTTGTGCGTTTATACTACAAGTAATGCTGTACTTCAAGAAGTAACTGAACACCACCGTATCAAGGGCAATTAGACAGCAATAAATATTGGCCTTGACTTGGCCTTTGCACATCCCCAGGATGAATAATTAACAGTATAAGTAAGAGAGAATTCTTCTCATTTGAAAGATACCTAGGTAATAGCAATGGTTCTTAATTATTTCAGCATTTTCTATGAGGAAGGCAAAAACAGTAATGATGTCAAACGTAGCTGGGCTAGCCCCATAAGATCTTCACTGGATGCCCTTCATGATTTTTTGTGCCATGACTGACTATAAATTCCACACAAAAAGAGGAGAACAAGGCGGTCACAAACTGAGAATAATCTGGACACAAAAGAAACAATAACGGCATCAAACGAAATCGTGGGTGCCAATTCTTTCACTCAATAAATGAATATGCCACTACCTCGGGGTAAATTGTACTATCATTTAAAAATTTGCATATTAGAATTCTTGTCAAAACTTGTGTCAGAAACATAGCCTAGAAAGTTAAATCCCACAGGCTAGAGTGTCCACTCTCAGCGTTAATTTAATTTACCTCATTGGTTGATGGATTTGGGTGCTACAATTGGCCACATGTTTCTTCCCTCATCTCAGATCAAGGAGGGGTTATTGCAAAAATTTTACACTCCCTCAACCCTCACTGAATATTGACAAGAATGATGTTAGCCATCACCTTCCTGATCAATCAGGGCCTGCAGTCTTTCATTGTCTTTCGTTTGATCTGTCTTTACTAATACAACTCTCAGCCGATCAGTCCTCAAGAAATAGACTGGAGTGAGGTTTCAGAATCAAGCTCTACCCTTCACTGCAGAGAGATTTCTGCCCTAGGATGTACTGTCTCCACTGTGTATTGTATCTAGGTCTCTTAAGAACAGCTTTTGCCAGATTTCTGGGAGCTTCCAACAAACTGTTTTATTTGTATGTTATCATACATAATTCTGACCTTTGTAATATAGTTCTCCAGCAGTTGTTACTCCATCCACTCTTGTCAGAATGCTAGAGAGGAAGGAGGATCTAGGAAAAGGATAAGCCAACTATGGTTAACCATTAAAGCCAAGATTAACCTTAAATTGAAAGAAAGAAAAATATAATGTGGCAAAGATTAGTGGTGATGCAGAGGAATGAGAAAATTTAAAAAAACAACAAAAGATAGCCAAAAAAAAGAGAGATGGACAGCAACAGCTATATATATAGAAAGTAAGAGAGAATTCAAGGTGAACATAGGTCCCTTAGAGAACAAGGCCAGGAAATAAAAATGGGAAAGCAGGAATTGGCAGAGTTGAGCATATACTTTTTGTATCAATGTTCATTGTAAAAGACACTAATAGATTCCAAAATACTAAGTAATCAAGGGACAAAAGACAAAGAGTTTTCACAGGACTATACAAGAATACAGGTTATCCACAGTTCAATTGCAATGAACAGTTTAGAGCCCTTTATCTATGGAAAGATATTCGTGGCATTGGAGGCAGCCCTGAGAAGGTTCACTCAACCGATACCAGGAATGGAGGAGTTCTGTACAAGTGATGTCATTAGAAACCTCTGGAGCAGGTGCGACATGAACCGAAGCCTTCTGGCTCAAAGGTAAGGATGCTATCATTTCGCCACAAGAGCCTTAATACACCTTTAAAAAATACAAACTCCAATGATCATAGTCTGCTGTCAATCAACCCCAGAAATTTTCTGGTTGACTATTGAGGGACCTACATTTCCAAAGCTGGCAACTGTCAAAGTCACTCTTACACAATAAGGGTATAACACTATCACAGACGGGAATAGGAGTGGGCAATACAGACCTTAAGCTGCTCCACTATTCAATAAGATCGAGGCTGATCTGATACTCCTCACATCCACTTTCTTGCCCTTCCTCCATAACTCTTGCCTCCCCTTACTAGACATAATCTCCTACATAACCTTTTTTAGTCAGAAAAACTGTATTGTTTAAATTCTTAACTTTGTTTTCTTTATTTTTCTTTTGTACCTTTATACTTAAGAAGGTGCTGCACATGCAAGCTTTTCACTGTACTCATTGAGCACATGTGACAATAAACCTAAACCTAACCTGATACTACATCAGAGATAGCAGGAACTGCCAATGCTGGAGAATCTGAGATAACACGGTGTGAAGCTGGATGAACACAGCAGGCCAAGCAGCCTCAGAGGAGCAGGAAAGCTTGACATTTCGGGCCTGGACCCTTCTTCTGAAGAAGGGTCCTAAACTGAAATGTCAAGCTTTCCTGCTCCTCTGATGCTGCTGGGCCTGCTGTGTTCATCCAGCTCTACACCGTGTTATCCCTGATACTACATCACATCAGTAACATTTGTATTCTAAATATACTGCAATCTGCACCATCATATGAATTCTGGCTGGCTGAGAAGAATGCCACAAAGCAAAAAGCAAACATGAGTTCAACTTAGCAATACATTAAAGTCTGAGGAAAAGGAGAGGAGCAACAGAAATGAATAATTTTACAAATAGAAACTTATAATGCTGACTTAAACTTTAGAATAGGTGTTCTCTGTTTCCCTAATAGTGATACTCCTGAACTGATCAGATGAGATCCGGCTTACTATAACTGGAAATCTAGTGGGTGACAAGTAGTTCCACTGTCTGTTATTTTAATGAAAGTTGTGATAATCTTGTTAATCAGCTTATTGTTTTAATGAAAGGAAATGAGATTACATGAATGTATTAATCTGCTTGCTATTAAGATCTATCTGTACATAAAGTCACACAGCGCACACCCTATTAGAAATGTTAAATGGTGTGGATACTAAAGATCTGAAATAAAACAGAGTACATTGCAGAAACTCAGCAGGTCTGACAGCATCTGTGGATAGAAGCAGAGCTAATGATTCAAATTTAGTATAAATCATCTTTGGAGCTCAAAAGTTAAGATCAAAAACTAACTGGAAAATACCGTGAGTTTAGGAAATAGTGTAAAATGGACAATGAATCAGGGATTCATGTGGAACGACGTAACACAAAAGAAGGATGCCATTCAGCCCATCAAGCTTGCAGAGGCTGTTTTGAAGTGCAATCCAATTTGGCCCATTTTCCTAATCAATCCCTATAACGCTACAATTTTCTTCAATTTCTTAAAATATCACCACTCCATTTTACATTTAACATTACTTTCAGGTAAGGAAAAAACTGGGAGATATATAAAACAAGATGTCAACTTGACTATTAGCTGTGTTGCAGCATATTACAAAGTTAGGATGTACCCATTGTATGTGAGCCCGCAATGATGGGACCAGGACCTAACACAGTAATTATTACTTTGGTGCTTCATCCCAGATGTTTGAAGTTTCATAGTGCAAAAAACAGGTTTAATTCAAAGACACTACATCATTTGAATTTAATGTTCTTTTTTTAATGTGATTCTTAAATTGTAATCAGTCACTTTCTCCTTTTTAGCCATTTGAGTCGTTAATGCAGTCGTTTATACCCAAAGAAAATATTTTCCTAGTGTCTTATTCACATCAGCTGCCTTTTACCCACTCATGGTACATTTATGCTTGAAACCAATACTGAAGAATAAGGCAAACTGCACCTCAAATTACATCAAGGAAATATACAAATGCAGTGGTGAATAACTGATACTCATGATATCATACATCACGACTTGAACAAAACAGTCGCTCTTGAAACTAATGAAGTGAGTTTAAAGCACTATAGATCGAAACTCCTTTCCCCCAAACTAAAAGTTCTTCTTTGAAATTAAAACTAATTCACAATATGTTGCTTAAAGTAAACGATGGATGTGTCTAAATTGTGGCCACTTTGTTCTCCCTTTATATATTCATGCAACTTATCTCTATTGTATCAAGCAAAAGCAAAGGGGATCTTTATAACAGTTTCTCTAAATCATTAAATCATTGTCAAATATTAAGAATCTGTATAATTATTGAAACAGTAATTGATACATTGTCTGAGACAGAAAAGCATCATTTGATTTAAAGGGGAAGGAAACATTGACACAGTGAGATGAAGTGGGAGGACGTTTATGTGACAATTAACACTTGTAGAACCAATGGTATGTTCCTGTGACATAAAATTGTATGTAGCATTATTAAAAGTCAATAATTCTGAAAAATAAACACCATTCTTCTATTCCAAAGATATACACAAGTTTCAGCAAGTACAATTTCACATTGTGGACCTGAAGAAGGTTTCACAAATATAAAATGCTTGTGTAGTAATGCCCAATGCTGCCCATAACAGAAGAAAATGTCCCCACATCATTGTGGGAGCAAAGGAGGTTGACAATAATGTTTCCATATTTACACAGAGTTGGCAAAACTATACTAAGAGGAATAAAAGCAACTGGAGTAGATGGATAGCATTTCCCAGATTTTGGAGGTTTGTGCATTGCTGTTATTTTCATTCCTAACAAGTCAACTATATCAACCATATAGGAACTCAGTCACTTAGGTTAAAATAACCATCCAGAAATTTGTTTCGTTCTGCTACGACGCATCCCTAGGCAAGGATCCTCACTTTGATATGATCTTGGACCAGATTTCCTGAAATGATCATGTTCCCAAGTGGTAAAGTATAAACTGGCTCTCCTCCTTTTGTCAACCTTCTCCTTTGGTTTATCACAACAAGGTTGATTCATAAAATAATCTCTTCTCTTACCAGGGAAAACATCCTACCTGCACCTATCTTGTCTACTCTTTAAGTAATTTGAAAATTTCAATGAAACCACCTTTCAATCTGCAAGACCCTTGGAGGCCCAGTTTGCTCAATCTCTCTTGAGAGGACAGGCCTGCTATCCTGGGAACAAATCTGAGGAACTTTCATCGTGCTATCTCTCTAGCAATAATATCTTTCCTGAGATAAGGAGGCCAAAGCCTCACATAGTTCTCCTGTTGTGGTCTAAGCAAATTTCTATGCAGTTGAAGCAATACTTCACTATGTCTGTGCTCAAAACCTCTTCAAATAAAGGCTAACATTCCATTAGCCTTCCAAATAGCTTGCTGCACTTGTATGTCAGCCTTCAATGACACATTGATAAAGACAGCCAAATTCCTTTGACACCTAGACTTTCCAATCTCTCAACATTTAAGAAATACACAGCATATCTGTGATTTTTAAAAGAATCTTTCACAAGTGTGGGCATCACTGGCCAGGCCAGCATTTATTACCCATTCTTAATTTCCCACAGTGCAATTAAATATCAACCACATTGCTGAGAGTCTGGATCACATGTAAGCTAGACCAGGTAAGGACAGCAGTTTCCTTACCTAAAGGACATTAGAGAAACAGATGAGTTTTTCCCAACAACTGACGATGGTTTCATGGTCATTATTAGACTCCTAATTCCAGATTGTGCCATATAGAACAGAAACAGTCCCTTTTGTCCAACTTGTTGAATTCAGATTCTACCATCTGCCACAGCAGGATCAAAACCCAAGTCCCCGGAACATTATGATGATCCAGGGATTAATAATCTCATGATAATACCACTAGGCCAATGCCTCACCTTCCCAAAATGCCTTCTTAACCAAGTGAATAACATCACACTTTTCAAATTATGTTCCTCCTGACATCTACTTGCCCAATTACACAGGCTGTCTAAATTCATCTGAAAATGTTTTACATTGATCTTACACAGTCATTCCAGTTTTGCTTTGTATCATCTGCAAGTTTGGAAATATGGAATTTGGTCTCAATGTCCAATCATTGATATATGTTAAACTGCACGGGTGAAAGTATCGATCCTATGGTACCCCATTCGACACTGTCTGCCATGATGAGAATGGCTGATTTATTTCTGTTCTCTGTTTTTTGTCTGTTAGCCAAATTTTAATCCATGCCAGTAAATTACTTCATATCCTTTATGTTTTCATTTTGATGGACAACCTCCAGTGGGAGACGTTATCAAAAACCTTCTGAAACTCTAAATATGCTACTGCCATCAACTCTTAATCAATTTTGTTAGAAAATCCTCAAAAATTCCATTAAGTTTGTCAAATATGATTCTCCATTTGTACATCAAAGTTGACTGTACACAATTAGTTCATTTTTGTCCACGTATCCAAACATCCGTTTTGCATCACAGATTTGAGCATTTTCCCTACTACTGATGTAAGGCTGACAGATCTGCCGTTTCCTTTTGTTCGCTCGCTCCCTTCTTCAAATGCAGTGACATTTGCTAGCTTCCAATCAGCAAAAATCATTCCAGAATCTCTAGAAATTTAGAAGGTGATTACCAATGCACAGTTACCTCTTTCAACACTCTGGGATGTAGAAAATCAGGTTCTGGGGACTTGCTAAATTTCAATCACAATAAATTCCCACCACAACAATCTTACTCATGCTGATTTTCTTTAACGCCTCATTCTCCCTAGTCACAGAACTCCAGTGCTGGAAGGTTTCTTTTATCTTAGAGAAAACAGACACAAAGTAATCATTCAGCTTCTCCGCTGTTTCCCTGTTCTCCAAGAATAAATTCTCTTGATTCTGCTTTCAATGTACCCTCATTGGTCTTCACATTCCATTCTTACATATTTCATTAAATTAAGTTTTTATTCTTCTTTCCCTTTCCTCGTCAGTTTATCAATCTTCCTTTGCTGCATTCTTAAAAAAACTTCTCATTCCACAGGTTTTCAAAATTGCAGGACACTTTACAAGCCATTCATTTTAATCTCACATAATCTTTTACTTCCGTTATCAGCCACATTTGACCTTTTTTGAGCTTTTTGCATCTTGAACAAAGGTAATATTGCTGTAAACCATGTAATAGTTCATTCATGACTGCTCATTGCCTACATACAGACATGCCTTTTCATGTATTTTCCCAATCCAGTTCAGCCACTTGTGTCTCATACTTTTATAATTTTCCTTATTCAAATTTAACTCCCTCTGTTTCAAATTGAACTGCGTCACTTTGAAACATAATGTAACATTCTATCAAACTGAGGTCACTCATCTCTAAAGGTTCTTTTACAGCAGTTATTGATTAGAACACTTTTAATACATAATACGAGATTCAAAATTCTGATCAGCTTGTCAACATGCTGCTCTAGAAAATCATCTCTAAGAAACTCCAGAAATTCATCCTCTAAACTTTAGTGCTCATGTGATTTACCCAGTCTATATTCAGAGTGAAGTCACCCATGATTACTCTGCTGACCAAACAACATGCATCTCTCATCATCTGACTTATACTATGTCCCACGTTACTACTACTACTGCTTAGTGGTTTATAAAAAACCCCAGCCAATGCCTGCAGTTCCTTGTTATTTCTTAGTTCCACCCAAACAGTTATCAGACCTATTCCTTCTGATCTTAGATCCTCCCTTAGTCATGTACTGATCTGATCTTGTATTATCAGCACCTCCTCTTCCTAATTGCCTGCCCTTTCTAATCATTGCTTATCCTTGAATATTCAGTGCACCATCCTGGTCATCATGTAGCCAAAGTTTTGTAACAACAATTATCTGAACCATTTAGCTCTATTTAGAGTCATAGAGATGTACAGCATTGAAACACCCTTTGGTCCATTTGTCCATAATTAAGCTGGTCCCATTGATCAGCATTTGGCCCACTAAACTCTTCCTATTCATAAACCCATCCAGATGCCTTTTAAATGTTGTAAGTGTACCAGTCTCTACCACCTCCCTAGCTGCTCATTCCATACATACCACCACCTTCTGTGTGAAAAGGTTGCCCCTTAGGCCTCTTCCTCTCTCATTTTAAACCTTCTAGTTTTGGACACCCCCTCTTCCTCCCCCACACATACCCACACATGTGAAAAAGACCTTGGCTATTCACCGTATCCATGCCCCTCATCATTTAATAAGCCTCTGTAAGGTTATCCTTCTGCCTCCAACACTCCAGGGACAATGGCCCCAACCTATTCACCCTCTCCCACAGCTCAAACCTTCCAACCCTGGCAACAACTTTGTAAAATCTTTTCTGAACCCTTTCAAGTTTCACAATGTCTTTCATATTATGCTTTTAGTGGTTCTACTTCCTCTTACCAACTTTAGTTCTTTCTAATTTGGGTTATCCCTCAGGTTCTCATCCCCTTATCAAGTTAATTTAATCCAATCCTAAAAGCACTAATAAATCTCCTTGAGAAGATATCAATCCCTGTGCGGTTATGATGTAACTTACTGAGTTTTTACAGGTCCCACCAACCTCAAAACTCTGATGCTTTCCCTCCTACAACAGCTTTCCAGACAAGTGTTCAATCAATCGATTCTCCTGTTCTTATGCTCATGAACATATGGCATGAGGAATAATCCTGAGATTACTGCTTTTGATGACCAACCTTTCAATCTCCTTCCTTACACCTTGAATTCTGCTTTCAGACCACATCCTTTTTTCAACTGATGCTGTTGGTACCAAATGTGGACCATGACCTCTGGCTGATTCCCTGGAAGGATGCCTTAGTAGCTGCTTTGTAACTCTGATACCAGGGAGGCAACACATCATCCTAGAGTCATATTTCAAGTCAGAGAAATGTTTGTCTGATCCGCCGATGCTGGAATTCTCTTTCACTATTGCATCTTCTATTTTTCTTTCTCTCTCCTCCCCAGTACAGCTGATACAGTCTTGATGCCATTGGCACTCAGGCTGCACTCTGCCCGAGGAACGAGTTTTTCTTTCATGAGTATCCAAAATGGTATACTGATTGGCAGGTGTGATGGACTCAGACCCAAGGGACTCTCCATTACTCACCTGGTGGTCAGCATTATCTCAATGCCTAAACTCTTCTTATCCGCAATGTGACCACCTCCATATCAATGTTCTCCATATAGTCCTAGGCTTTGCAGATGCACAATAGTGATTCCAGTCACTGCTCAAGATGTAAAACCTTTACTTCAAGCCTTCACAGCTGGTGACACTTCCTGCAGTTATGTTTGTGTGGGACATCTGGTATATCCATGGCTTCTCACAGACTGCAGGAGTTAAACTCTATTAAGCCATGATAATTTGCTGTCTCCTTGTTCCGAAAAGTATGCGTTACCTGTTCTTTATATTTAGCCACTTTCCTCCTTTCGTCATTAATGACAATGAATTTCCTCTCCTTTCATGAGTGAAGCAAGTCTTACGAAAACACATCATAAGCTCGAGTTACTTATGAATATATTGAATTTTTAAATATTGATTACACAAAGACTGGAGAGGAATCATGAAATGTGACACACATGAAGATATTCGATGGAACTTCAGATAGCAACACTTCAAAGGGAAGGGAAAAAGATGCTATTTAAAGAGAAAGGACTGTGGTGCTGTGCAGATTATATCCCAGACTGCGGACATTATGTGGTTTCATTGCTGCCTGGAAGATTTTCAAGTATTCCAGGGCCTCATCACAGGTTCTTGGGAGTTGATCTGAGAACTATACAATCTAACTTGGAGATTTCATCCTTCAGTTCTGAAATCCTCAAGTTGATTAATTTCAAGTCCTTCATATTTGGTGCCTGTAAAATAATTCAAACAAAATAATGTTATTGGGCAGCAAACAGAAGAAAAGCTGGTCCTTAATCCCAGTCATGGGGATACTCATGGCAGTGTGCAATGATCATTGAGTTTAGGGTCTGGTGGTACTGTTCTAGCATCTCCTGTCACCGTGGGCGATCAGTTCAGCTGGGTCATTTTCAGGTTATACATTAACTTCCTGAAATCCCTTGTACAAGGAATCTGCCCATGATCTGAATGATATTCAGTAGGCAGAACATGAAGAACTGAGCCAAGTCCAGCAAAGTTTTGGGTGGATATATTTCTTGTGGGAATAGCCAGTTGACAGCACGTAGCCACTTCCATGCATGCTCACTGAATTTATATCCTCAACCACCTATTGGCATGTTAGTCTTTCTTCGAAAACAGCACATTATAACTTAAAAGTTGAATACATCCATCAATAATATAGGGAAATGATCCACTTTCATAATAATTCTAGCTTATGTCTGATCTCCCAAATACTGCAATGGAGTTACACATTTTGACTTTCTAGTGCTAATGATAACATTTATTTGTACTGTGTTTTGGTATTTGTTACCCTGTTTTTATAGCTTCAGTTGTTTATAATACACCTTATCTTTCTACGATGACCTTTGTCACAGAAGTAACACAGTAAAAAAAAATTTTAAATTTCTGTAAAATATCTCGGAAATCTCTAATTGTTGCTAAGCATGTTTGACAAATGAAATTTAAAGAGTTTGAATCAGTTGTAAAAGGATCTTGCTTGGAGAATTTGTAATATTGGTTCACATGACTTCTTCATGCAATCCTTGATCTGGAAGCAATACTAACAGGAAGAAAGATAAGATATAAACACTGTTTGCCCAGACAAGGATGAGAAACATAAAGCAGCTACTGCCATAGTAAAGATAGGATTTTCTGAGGCACTGTGTGAGCTGGCTAACGTTTAAAACTTGGAAAGCTGCCTAAATACCTTGGAGAGACTAAACAATTGGATGCTGGCCATTAAACGCAATACTATGCAGTGGTGGGTTATTGGTTGGTTAATTGAAAAGGAGTTCTGGAAAGGTACACCATCAGTTGTGACCTGAGTTATAGAGTCATACAGACCCTTCATCCCAACTCATCCTTGTTTCCCAAATTAAACTAGCCCCATTTGTCTGTTCTTGGCCCATATGCCACTAAAGCTTCACTATTCATGTCCAAATATATTTTAAATGCTGCAATTGAACCTGCCTCTGCCACTTCCTCTGGCAGTTTATTCCACATACGAACCACCTTCTCTATGAAAAAGTTGACCCTCAGCTCCCTTTTCAATCTTCCCCTGTCAACCGAAACCTATTCCTTCTTGTTTTGGACTCTCCCTAATCTAGGGAAAAGACCTTGGCTATTCACCTTGTCCATACATCTCATGATTTTATAAATCGCTATAAGTTCACGCTTCAATATCCTATGCTCCAAGAAAAATAAAGAGTCCCAGCCTGTCCAGCCTCTCCTTATAAATCAAACCTTCATGGGTGGTTGAGTGCAAATAAGGCTTACTGATGATAATTGATCTTGTTAAATTCTGAGGTGATAGAAATCTGCTGTCGGCTAGGACTCCTGAACTACCCTGTATGAATGAAAAACCGTACGGTACATTGTGCAGCTATTAGTGCTACATGTCTGTGGGGCGTGGAATTGATGTTTGTGGTTGCCCAAGATGCATATCATTTTTGTATCAAATAGTTTAATAATATCGAATATTTTAGCTCCTGATTCGGCTCAGTGATTGTAACAATTGGAACTGAATATTTGTTGGGGTGAAAACTTTATGCATTTCCATCTATTCTACATTGTAGCTAATAGGTGGGTGAATAAATCAAACACAAAAACATTAAACTGATAGCTTTTCTTCTATATTTCACACTATTTTGTTCAACAAAAGTCCATGCTGTTACCAGGTGATGTTTATGGAGCGGAGCTGAATTCAACTTTTCAGATGGTGGCAAAAAGGTACCCTTTTTTTGTATTTTTGGAACTTTTTAAATTGTATTTTGTTGTGCTAAAAACACCACGGAAAGAATTAACAACTAAAGGCCAAGGGCAAAACATTTGATGTGTTAATATTAAGATGCTTTAGTTAGTTTCTATTTATCTAGCAATTTCCCACTGTGAGCCCTAACTAAAACCTTGGTGAAGTTGTATAAAGTTTGATTCTCTGCAACATGCCCTGAACTTTTGGCAAAGTTATGGTGGGAGATTTGAGAAGGCCTGAAAACTTCAACCACCAAAAACCTACTTGTCAAAACATTATACCTTAACCTATTGACAATTGCTAGTTGAAACAGTCCTATTTGCAGTGAAATTATAAACCTGTCCTTTCTGAAACCATGATAGCAAAGTGTAGGGCAGGATGAACACAGCAGGCCAAGCAACATCCTCGGAGCACATGGCAGTTCTTACAACTCTAGGTTTGTTTAGGTTAATTGTTTTAGTGCTTTATTGTCCGTCACTTAGCTGTTTTGTGAAAAACAGTCAACTACCAGCTAAATAAGAACAAGTTCTTCAATTAGCATTGCCTGTACCATTAAAGTCCTCAGGAGGATATTGGGGACTATTGGACTGCTGGCCTAAGGCTGGCCCAGATTTCAGCAGTGATCGTATAAAATTTTGTCAGATTCTAAAAATGAACAGCATCAATTTCCCATCTGCCTGTGGCTGATTCAAATGATTCAGCATATGGCAATGTAGGCATATTGGAGAAAACTACATCAGAGAGTAAAGTTCATCTGCCTAATCCATATATTACCTACAACGACAATAAATGGCTTAGCAAAGCAGTTGTATTCCAATTTAGTTTACACTATTAGAACAATTGAACACAATTTTCAGACGCATCAGATGGTCTTCTGGACAATTCTGCAATGCAATGGCATTTGAGGTATTGCACATGATTGGCGAACTCTTCAGAAAACATTAAGCAATTCTAAGCGTGACATTCGCTTAGAACAAGACAGTTGGATTTCCTGCTGCACTGAACAATGTACGGTTATATTTCCCCAGTGTTTGATCCTCAGTGTAATTAGGGAGCCAATTTCTTAATATAAAGAACTTTTATTTCCTTTTTAGGGTCTGTTTTCAGTCAAGGATATGATGTATGAATGCTATTCTGAAACAAAAGGGAAATAACCACAGCCACAACTTTTAAAATAATGCATTATTCACACATATATACAAGTCCTATAAATAAATATCGTACATTTATCCATCACCTTCCATTAGACTAATTAGCACCTTGTAATCAAACTCACCACAGGAAGGGTACAAAATTCCATCCGATGTCTCCACTCATAGGGCTGTCTGGACTTTGACTGGAATGCTGCCACTGAGTCAAAGCTCTCTCCTTTGATCTAAATAAAGAGTTCAAACCTTGTATATCTGTCTGTAATCTTAGAAATATCAGCATGGAATGAAACAACTAGGACTTTAGCGACTTTTCATTGTTTCATTTTTACAACTGTCTGCACAATGTATACTTTTACAATTTGCATTTTTGTTTTATTCTCTTTTTTTTTTCTACACCTCACATTGAGAAGATCCATGAGCAAAACTGGCTCAGACACTCGCTGGATCAAACGTGCAAGAAATTATGCAAAATCAGTCAGGGAATCAAAGCCTTTGGCTTTGTTTTCATGGAGTTCTTCCAATACATTTCAATATGGCTTTGCTAGCTGATTCCTGGGCAGGGACATATGGATCATTCTGATATTGTGAGAGGTGCTTTATAAATGCACTTTCTTTCTTTTTGTTGAAGTAATGTATACACGATAACAACAGTTTAAACAAGGCTGTATTATAACCAGCTTTAATTTCTGACAGATGAAATAGGGATTATTCTGGCCTGTCCTATCTGTTATTATCACATTAAATCTAATATTTTACAACTTTTAGAAACCAGGAAGTTTGTATGCATTTTCTAATATGACTAACAGCAATTTTGACACAAAAAAATATGTACAGGGATTTTTTTCTCTACAGGTTATTTTGAGACATTTTCCATTCTCAAAGTGTAATCATTTACCAAAGGGGATAATCATTTAATTTATTCAAATTCTTAACTCCAAAGAGTCAGACAAAGTTATATAACTAACCACTAAATTCATCCTTTCTGACTCACCACACCTACGCCAACACAAGTGAGGAAATGTCTGGTGAGTTAATGTTCATAAAATTTATGCTATTTACATAATTCTGCAGGCTACATTTGTGACATTGTCATTTTTTGCAGTATTTGTGTTTCTTAAGTCTTTTAGAAAGCTGTTGTGTTCATGTAACTGCATCAAGACACAGTTGCTTCTCTTGTGCACAATAAAAGAAATTTTCTTGTTGTTATTCTATCAAATTGTAAAATACTCTCAGGAAATGGGAATGCACAATCGGGAACTGTGGAATTCCCTCTTCACCCTTTGAAACGAGCAACGTCATCTTTCACGTGTGACAAAGAAACATTTGAGTTAGTCATGAGTGAGTAAAGAAAATACACTAGCGTATTTGACCTGTTTGGGGAAATCTAGTTTGAAGTCAGACATTGAAAGCTTACTCTTACCTATACAGGCAATTGTTTTTTTTAATTGTCACAAGTGGGATATGGGCATTGTTGTTTGGCCAGTATTTATTGCCTGCCTATTGTTGCCCTTGAGAAAGTGGTGGTAAGATTCATGAACTATGCAGTCAATGTGCTGCAGATTAACCCATAATACCCTCAAAGAAGGAATTCCAAGAATTTTCAAGTCAGGATGCTGAGTGGCCAGGAAGGAAACTTGGAGGTGGTGATGTTCCCATGTATCTACTGCCTTTCCAGAAGACTTAAGAAACACAAATACTGCAAGAGTCCTTCTTGATGAAAGTGGTCATGGGTTTGAAATGTGCTAAGATCTTTAGTGAATTTCTGCAGTGTATCTTGTGGATAGTACCCACCACTGCTACTGAGTGTTAGTGATGGAGGGAGTAGGAGCTTGTAGATGCGGTGCCAATCAAGCGGGCTGCTTTGTCCTGAATGGCTTCAAACCTCTTCAGTGTTGTTAGAGCTGCACTCATCCAGGCAAACAGGGAGTATTCCATTCCACTCCTGACCTGCAACTTGGAAAATATATTTTCCAACACATTATGTAAACTATATATATCTCTCCCTCTTGGTTGACATCAATTTGCTGTCTTTTTTCAGACACCACAGCTAATTGATGAATTAGGTGGTAACATATCATCATAAAAATATTAAAAGCAGGCCATCAAACCTATGAATTGTTATGTCAGGGAGATAAATCCACTTACCTAAGTGAATAGAAGACGGGTAATGATGGCTTCGTGGCAATATCCTTGGACTAGTAACCCAGAAGGCCATGCTCTCGGGATATGGGGTCAAATTAATAAAATCTGCAATATGAAGCTGCATCAGTGTTGATGATCATGAAACCATTATGAATTGACAAACTCTCATCTGGTTCACTAATGCCATTTCAGGAAGGAAAGCTATATGACTCCAGACCCACAGCAATGTGACTGCCTCTTAATGGCAAGACATTCCATTTGAGGAATTAACAATGGGCAGAACTGTTGACCATTGACTGCCGCATTCCATGAGAGAATAAGAAAAAAAGCCATGGTGCAAATTTCTTGAATAGCACGCTACAACAGTGTCATGGCTGGGTGAGGAAGGTTGATTTGACACCCTCTTTCCAACCTCCATCTTGACCGATTGCAAGAAATATTTGTACTTCCTTTTCTCGCACTCAGCTAAGACAGCATGATCTAGTCAAAATGAAGAAAGTTACAAGATTTTCTTGAGCATAAAAAAGGTGTTGATAAAGTATTAAGCCTGAGAAAAGAAATAATGAAATATCTCTTTTAAATAAATTCATTCAGGGAATGTAAGCATTACTCACTGGGCCAGAATTTAGTGCCTGTCCCTAGATGCCTTTGAGAAGATAATGGAGAGCTACCATCTTGAACAGCGGCAGCCAGTTTGCTATAGGTGCACCCTGAAACTATTAGGGAGAAAGGGCCAAGATTATAAACCAGCAACACTGGAGGAACAGCAATACATTTCCAAATCAAGATGGTGAATGGCTTGGAGGAGAATGTGCAGCTCATAGTGTTCTAAGTAACTGCTGCCTTTGTCCTGTGATAATGGGAACTGCAGATGCTGGAGAATCCAAGATAATAAAATGTGAGACTGGATGAACACAGCAGGCCCTGCAGCATCCCAGGAGCACAAAAGCTGCCTTTATTATGCTTTATTATGCTGCCTTTGTCCTTCTGGATGGCTGTGGTTGTGGGTTTGGCAAGTACTGCCTTGGTGAATTCATGCAGTGAATCTTATAGATGGCACATACAGCTGCTACTGAGCGTAAGATGTAGACAGAGTAAATGTTTGTGGACATGGTGCTAATCAGGCTTCGCCCTGTTGTCAAACTTCTTGAGTGTTGTTGGAACTGCACTCATCCAGGTAAGTGAGGAATATCTACCATATTTCTGACATGTGCCTTGTAGATGGTGGACAGGCTTTGGGAGTCAGGAGATGAGTTACTTATTGCATGATTATTAGCATTAGACCTGCTTTTCAAGCCACAGTGTTTATAGTTCACCTACTCCTGTGCCCTTTCAGAATTGAATCTCCTATTTAAACTTCTGACCAAAGTGCATCACCACATCTCAGCCTCTATTCACCCACTCCACCAACTTGTCTTTTTGGAATTCCACACTGTCCTCCTCACAGCTCACAGTTTTTCTAAGTTTTGTGTCATCTGCAAACTTGGAAACTAATCTATATACGCCAAGATTCAGATCATTAATACACATTGGGAAAAGTAAGGGTCCCAATGCTGACCCCTGGGAAGTCCAGTATAAATCTTCCTCCAGGCTGAAAAATATCTGTCGACCACTACTTTATTTTGTATCATTCAACACATTTGTCTATTTTGTCACAGTCCCTTTAATACCCTGGCCTAAAACATTCCTCACATATTGTGCCATGTGTCTGTTGTGAGGCACTCTGTCAAATGCCTTCTGAAAATTCATCTACATCATGTCATTAATGTTACCCTCGTCAAACATTTCAGTTACTTCTGCAAAAACTCCAATGAGTTAGTTAAACACAATTTCCCTTTTAGAAAACCATGCTGACTCTTCCTAATCAACCCATCTTTTTCCACATGACAACCGATTCTATCCTGAATAATTGTTTCCAAATATTTCCTCATCATTGGATTTAAACTAACTGGTCTAACATTGCCAAGATTAGCCTTACAACTTTTTTTTGACTAAGGCCATAACATTAGCAATTTTCCAGGCTTCTGACACCTCCTCAGAGTCCAGGGAAGACTAAAATAGCAGAGGCAATGCCTCCCACAATTTCTACCCTCACTTTCTTCAAATGGTCCTAGAGCCTTACTAAAATTAAATGACAACAATCTAATAAGGTCTTCTGAGGTAGTAGGAGCTGCAAATGCTGGAGAATCTGAGATAACAAGGTGTAGAGCTGGATGAACTCAGCAGGTCAAGCAGCATCATAGGAGCGGGAAAGCTAACTTTTTGGGCCTAGACCCTTCTTCACAAATTTCTGAAGAAGAGTCTAAGCCCAAAACGTCAGCTTTCCTGCTCCTATGATGCTACTTGGCCTGCTGTGTTCATCCAGCTCTATGCCTTGTTATCCAAGACTCCTGCCTTGTTAATTAATATCCCCCGAGTGACAGTTTCTTCCTTTGTCATCGTGGCCTGGGTAGCATCTTCCTTTTTTTCAAAACAGATGCAAAGTATTTATTTGATATCTCAGCCATACTCCCTGCCTCCGTGTGTAAAATCCCCTTTGTGGTCTCTGATCAGTCTTACTCCTCCTTTAACCACTCTCTTATTGTTTGTATGTCTATATAAGACTTTGGGATTTCCCTTTATGTTGGCTGCATGTCTTTTCTCATTGTTCCTTTGTTTTTCTTATTGCTCTTTCAACTGCCCATTAATACTTCAGTATTCTTGTTGATTCTCAATTGTACTTTCTGCTTTACACAAGTCATAAATACATCTTTGCTTTGTAATGTTGATTTCCACCTCCTTTGTTACTGAGGGAGCTCTGGTTTTATTTGTCCTACATTTTATGCCAGAGGCAATATACCTCAGTTACATCTAAAACATCTGCTCCTTGAAAGTGCTCCATTTTTCAGTTACTAATCTATCCATCAATCTCTTCTTCCAAAGCTCCTAAGATGCTGTTTGGCCTGCTGTGTTCATCCAGTTCTACACCTTGCTATCTCTGCTCAGCTCTGTTCTAGTCCCATTGAAGTCAGTTCTCCACCAACTGATTTTTCTTGCTCTGGACTATTTCACATCATTCTCCACTACAACCCTGAACATGGGCAATGATACAATGATCACGGTCTCCTAAATGCTCCCCCATTAACACTTGATTGATTGGCCCACCTCATTTCCTAGGACCAGGTCCAAAAATGCATCCTTCATTGTTGGAGTGGACACATCCTGCTATAGGAAACTCTCTCCAACACAATGTCCTCTTGCCCCTTACACTACCAGTACCCCAGTCTATATTTAGGTAATTGAAGTTCCCTATTATAACTGTACTATAATGATGGCATTTCTTTGCAACTTCGTAACTCTATCCTTGAACTCTTCAAGACAACCCCCTTCTCCAGCACTGCAAGACCCTCCTTACCTGACTATGCAACTCCTCTTTGGTTCCTGCATTTTCTATCCTCATATGCCCAGTGATATTTAATACCTAGTTTTGCCCTTGATCCAATTCTCCAATACTGCTACAACATCATAATTCTACATTGCAATCTGTGTCTATAACCCACTGACCTTATTCACCATACTCCATGATTTAAATACATGCACTTTCACTATGTTTTGGACTTGCTTTCTCCCTGATTCCAATTTCACCTATTATCTGACTATTTTCTACACTAGTGCCAGATATATCCCTAAGTATTTTGTAAACCCAGTTTATTCACCTCGAATATTCTGTCTTGGCACTCAATCCACTGTCAAATTAGATTAAAGCCTTCCCAATGGCACTGGCAAAACACCACACAAGGACCTCAATCCCAATTCTGGTTATGTGCAAGCCATCCAGTTTATATAGGTGTCAGGTTCCCCAGAGCCAGTGCCAGTGCTCCAGGAATCTAATGCCTCCTTTTTGGACCATCTTTCCAGGTACACATTCATCTGTATTATCCTGCTACTTCTGTACTTGTTTGCAAAATGCGGAGGAATGGGATTGTGGGAGATATAGTAGTTTGGATTGGAAATTGGCTTGCTGAAAGAAGACAGAGGGTGGTAGTTGATGGGAAATGTTCATCCTGGAGACCAATTACTAGTGGTGTACTGCAAGGGTCCGTGTTGAGTCCACTGCTGTTTGTTATTTTTATAAATGACCTGAATGAGGGCGTAGAAGGATGGGTTAGTAAATTTGCAGACGACACTAAGGTCAGTGGAGTTGTGGACAGTGACGAAGGATGCTGTAGGTCGCAGAGAGACATAGAAAAGCTGCACAGCTGGGCTGAGAGGTGGCAAATGGAGTTTAATGCAGACAAGTGTGAGGTGATGCACTTTGGTAGGAGTAACCAGAAGGAAAAGTACAGGGCTAATGGTAAGATTCTTAGTAGTATAGGTGAGCAGAGAGATCTCGGTGTCCATGTACACAGATCCTTGAAAGTTGCCACCCAGGTTGACAGGGTTAAGAAGGCATGCAGTGTTTTAGCTTTTATTAATAGAGGGATCGAGTTCCAGAACCATGAGGTTATTCTGCAGCTATACAAAACTCTGGTGCGGCCGCACTTGGAGTATTGCGTACAGTTCTGGTCACCGCATTATATGAAGGATGTGGAAACTTTTGAAAGGGTGCAGAGGAGATTTACTAGGATGTTGCCTGGTATGGAGGGAAGGTCTTACGAGGAAAGGCTGAGGGACTTGAGGCTGTTTTCATTAGAGAGGAGAAGGTTGAGAGGTGACTTAATTGAAACATATAAAATAATCAGAGGGTTAGATTGGTGGATAGGGAGAGCCTTTTTCCTAGGATGGTGACGGCGAGCACGAGGGGGCATAGCTTTAAATTGAGGGGAGAAAAATATAGGACAGATGTCAGAGGTAGTTTCTTTACTCAGAGAGTAGTAAGTGAATGGAACGCTTTGCCTGCAACAGTAGTAGATTCGCCAACTTTAGGCACATTTAAGTCATCATTGGATAAGCATATGGACGTATATGGAATAGTGTAGGTTAGATGGGCTTGAGATCGGTATGACAGGTCGGCACAACATCGAGGGCAGAAGGGGCTGTACTGTGCTGTTATGTTCTATGTTTTATGTTCATGTGGCACTGGGAATAACCCAGAGGTTACTACAATTTGTTCCTGCTTGCTTATGATCAAGAATAAACTACTGTCGGGGGTAATTGGCCAGGTTGGATCTGTCCTACTTCTTGTGTGCAGCATGTTCTTGGACAATTATCCACATTGTTTGGCAATGTTGAAGCTGTACTGGAACAGCTTGGCTAGGGGCACAACAGGTTTAGAAACCAAATCTTCAGTACCATTGCCAGGGCCACAGCCTGTGTAGTATCCGTACATTGAGACATTATTTGACATCATTTGGAGTGAATTAAACCGATGAAGACTGACGCCTATGTTGCTGCAGGCCTTTAGAGGATGGCAAGATGGATTATTAACTCTGCATTATGGCAATGATAGAGTGGGAGATATGTCAAGTCATCATGTGACAGATTGGGGTTGAATACAATTCTGTTGCTGCTGATAGCCAACAGTGCCTCATGGATGCCCAGTTTTGAATTGCTATGTTTATTTGAAGTCTGTCCATTTAGCACAGTGATGGTGCCAGACAACATGAGGCACCCTCAATGTGAATAATTGTTTGGTGGTCACACTAACTGGTGCTGTCAAGGATAGATACTGAACTAATACTGCCACATAATGATCACTATTACAGAAACAGGATTGAATGAGCATAGCTAATTCATCATGAAAAATAAAGTTTAAATTGCATTTATTTTAGCTGCCAAATATTGGCATAAATATCAGAATCCCCACTATTGATCTACTCAGAGATTTATGAAAACAATATTGCCGATGCCAGATCATTGGAAACATTAAGCTTTTCATAAAATTAGTGATAACTTGGAAAATGAATACAGCAGGGTTGTGTTTTCACAATAAGACATTGCATTATTTTTAGGTATAAAAAACAACTGACACTGGAAGCAAGTTAGACTGATAGGCCTGGGGAAAGTCCTGACCACATTTACAGATATTACAGGTAGACCCAATTAAAACTTCAGCTTTTCCAGTCAGTTGTTTGCCACCTTCACTACTTTAATCTCGATCCATTCCCTCTGTATATCACTCAATTAGCCACGCAAGCAAAATGCCCAATTTGCAAACAATTTTATCAGGAAGAAGATAATGCCCAGTGTTCAAGCTCCTAAGAATAGTTCAACTGGTTGCAAATTTGTTTAGACCACTCAAAGTGCTTCAGATTTGACTTCAAGATGTTCTGCACTTATAACTGCATTTGTCTTTCCAAGCCAATGATTGTAATAATCTATTCTCTGTGCATCAGCCATGGCTCAGTTTGTAGAACTCTAGCTTCTGGATCACAAGGTTTTGTGGCAGGTCTCACTCCAGAGCTGCAGCACAAAAACCAAGGGTGACACTATAGTGTAATACTGAGGAAGGGTCATACCATTGAAGGTGCTGGCTTTAGCATGAGCCAGTGAACTGAGACGCTGGCTGCCTGCTAATGTGAACCAATAACAAAATAGCAGGGAGGTCGAGACGTAGTCACCATTTATCTTTCGATCAACATGACAAAACAGATTAATTGATTATTATCACATTTCTGCTGTGTGTGCAGATTGAGTATCATATTTCCTATATTATAACAGTAATTAACAATCAGAAGTACTTTTTTGGCTGTAATGCACTTTAAGATATTTGATGGCTGTGAAAAGACTTGTATACTTGCATGTTTCTTTTTTTTCTTCTAAGGATTACCCTTTCAATCCTGTGAAAGATTAGGGGACAGTCTTAGGTTAGAGGTGCTATATAATTGTAAAATCCATAGTTTCCCACCACCTTGCACCGGCCATCATTGCATTGACATGAAAACCTTCAAGGTTCTTTTCTACAACATTTATTACTTTCAGTAAGAAAACAAAAGATATGGTTATAAAAATATAATTCTCCTGAATGTGTTTGTTGCAAATTAGTGACAGGATTCCAGCACTTTTAATATCACTGTGGCTTAGATCCATATTCCTGTCCATTTATAACAAATCAGTCATTCTCATCTCAGTTCCACATAACTTTGGTTTCAACTCTTACTAGTTTGGTTTCCCGATTTCATAAGTTATTGTCCTGCCTGATTTTATCCAATTAAATCAGAGTATCATTTGGAATTTAATTACCAATTCAGTTCAATCTCTGAAACCCACTCCACCATTAAAATAGCTCACATTCTGCGTCTCAGCTTCACTGCTGCAGCTTCAATCCAGATCCTTTGTTATCCTGATCAAACAAAAAAACTATCTATCTACTTTATTTCAACCTGAATTCATGGTGATTGAAATTGCACCAAACCATTACACACCAAAATAGGAAATACAAAGAAAGCAAAAAATAGCAGAGAAAATGAAACAAGAAGTGACAACGAATGCATGAAAAAAAAGAAAGAAAACATGAAACAGAAGAAAGGATTCAAAAGTGCAATTAATTAAATATGCATCTAAAGTATAGAAAGGATTCTAAAGGAATTCAAGAAAGTAAATCGAACCACTGAAAGGATTAATGAGGCCAGGTGCTCCGTGGAATGCAAGGGTTGAATTTTTGTAGAGTCAGAAGACCCCATTTTTGACAGATCCAGCTTTTGCAGATGGGGCACAATTTACACAAACTTACCAGGCTCATATCAATTTAGTGTTAAGTTCAGTCAGATTTAATTTTGGCTGTTGCAGGGGCCATAGAATCTATTACTAAGGAGGTCATAGGAAATCACCATGTGATCAGGCAGAGCCAACATAGCTTCATGAAAGAGAAATTATACTTAACTATTCTATTAACAATTCTTAGTCAAGTAAAATTCACAGTGAATAAAGGGAAACTGGCAAATGTGGTGCACAAGGATGTTCAAAAAGGCATTTCATAAGAGGACATATTGCTTCCATTGTATAGTTTTATGCCCACATCAAGATTTTGGGTACAAGACAGACTTATTGAGGAGATCTCAAGGTAAAGAACTTCAGATTTAGGCCTCTGTGAATCATTCCCTATTATGTATTAAAAATACACGATGATTAAACAAAAATCAGGATAAAAACTGAAAGAACTACGGAGGCTGTAAATCAGGAACAAAAACAAAGATGCTGGAAAAGCTCAGCAGACCTGGCAGCATCTCTGAAGGAAAATACAAAGTTAACGTTTCAGGTCCAGTGAGCCTTCCTCAGAATTCATATACCAAGACAAAATACCGAATATATAGAACAAGATATACTCTCTTACTGTCACATCATTGAAAGACTATCCATTAAATCTACCAGCTAATATTAGTCAGTCTACTCCTCATGCTTCCCTGTGTGTGTTTCCAACTTCTTTACCTTCTCACCTCTTTCTAACTTTGTTGTGCTATTTATGCCAGTGAGAAGTATTTCCATGATATCATTGTGAAGTTTCCCCAAGGTTCTAAAGCTCTTCCATAACAACAAATCTAATGTACAATGAAAGAGTTTATGCTGTGTTAGGTAACTATAGGGGGTAACATATTACTATGGATAAAGGATCGGTTAGCCAACAAGATGCAGACAGCTAAGACAAATGGATTTTTATCAGATTGGTAAACTGTAATTAGTGGAGTAACAAAGAAGATTGCTGAAGGCAAAGCAGTAGATATTGTCTATATGGACTTCAGCAAGGAATTCAACAAGGTTCCACATGGTAGATTGATAAGCAAGGTTAGATCATGTGGAATCCAGAGGAGCCAGCCAACTGGATGCAAAATTGACTTGAAGGTAGGAGTCAGAGGGTAATGGTAGAGGGTTGCTTTTAGGACTGGAAGCCTGTTTCCAGTAGTGTGCTGAGTCCACTGCATTTTGGCATTTATATAAATGATTTGGATATGGTTAGTAAGTTTGCAGATGGCACCAAAATTGGTAGTGCAGTCAACAGTAAAGAAGACTATCTTGGAGTACAACAAAACCTTGATCAGATGGTCCAATGCACCAAGGAGAGACAGATGGAGTTTAATTTAGATAAATGTGAAATGTTGCATTTTGTTAAGGCAAATCAGGCAGCACTTTTACACATAATGGAAGGGATCAGGGGACTGTGCTGATCAAAAAGACCTAGGGGGTGCAGTTGCAAAGTTCCTGGAGAGTGGAGCTGTAGGTAGACAGTAGTGAAGGCAGCATTTGGTACACTTGCCTTTATTGGGTGCATTGAGTAGAGGAGTTGGGATGTCATCTTGCAGCTGTACAGGACACAGGCGAGGCCACTTCTAGAATGCTGCATTCTTTTCTGGTCTCCCTGCTATGGAAAAGGTGTTGTTAAACCCGAAAGAGCTCAGATTTACAAGGATGTGGCCAGGGTTGGAGGGTTTGAGTTAAGGGAGAGGTTGAATAGGATGACGTTTTTTTTCCCTGGAGCATCGGAGGCGAAGGCGTGACATCATACCTTATCATCATTGGGGCATTGATAGGGTGAAGAGTGAAGATCTTTTTCCCAGGGTAGGCGAGTCCAAAACTGGCAGGCACAGATTTAAGGTGAGAGTGGAAAGATTTAAAAGGGACCTGGGAGGCAACGTTTTCACACAGCAGTTGGGTGGCGGGGTGTGGTGCTCTGTCTATGGAACAGGCTGCTATAGGAAGTGATGGGGGTGGGTATAATTGCATAATTTAAAAGGCATCCAAACGGGTACATTAATAGAAAGGATTTAGAGGGATATGGGCTGACAAATGGGGCTAGATCAGTTTAGGACATCTGGTTGGTATGAATGAATCGGACCAAAGGGTCTGTTCCCATACTGTATAATCCTATGAGTCCCGTAGTGATTAATGCTGGGTGCTGAACTGTTATGATCCATAACAATGGTTTGATAAGAGGGCAAATGCATAGAAATAAAAATATATGGAAATCAGACCAAGAAACATCAACAAGTTGCCAAGAGGAAACAGAGTCTGGATAGGAATATAGACAGAATCAGTGAGTGAGCAGAAATTTGGCAGATGGTTTACAACTGGGGTAAATGTGGAGTTGTTCGTTTTGGGAAAAAGAATAGAAAAACAGTACATAACGTAAATGTAGAGTAGAGAGATCGCAGAATTCAGCAGTGCAGAGGGATCAGGGTATTCTCATACACAAATCACAAAGTTGGTTTGCAGGAAAGCAAATGAATGCTGCTATTTATTGCAGGGAGTGTTGAATATAAAAGCAGAGAGGATATACTACAGCTGTACAGGGTGGTGGTGAGACCACATCTGGAGTAGTGCTTTAGTGCCTTTATTTGAAAAAGAAGATATAATCACTTTAGAAGCAGTTTAGAGAAGGTTCAGTCAACTCATGCCTGGAATAAGGGTTTTATTCTAGGAGGAAACATTTGACAGGTTGAAACCATGGGAATTTAGAGGACAAGAGGTAACCTTATTGTATCATATAATATCTTCACAGGATTGGACAGACTGGATATCAGGAGGCTATTGTGCTGTTACGGGGAAGTTAAAACTAAGGGATATAGTTTAAGGATATAGGGTCTCCTTTTCAAAGAAGGGGTCATTACAAAGTATATCCAACAGGATAGTGGGGCTGAATCTTTAGCTTTATTAATAACTGAGTTCATTGGACAAGAGAGTCAAAGGTAATGGGACACAAACAGAAAAGTAGAGCTGACACCACAATCAAGTCAGTCATAGTAGGCAGAATCTTGTAAGTCCTGAATGACATGGGTTATGATGAGAAATCCAGGAGAACTGCATGAGGAGTCTAGGGAGACCTTTCTCAACATCAGAAACAAGTTACAGCATTTCCAAATTAAATTCCAGGTGTCAAGATACGATTGGAACTAGGTAGTGGTGAGATATCAAATAACAGGGATTATTGCTTGTTAACAGCCTCATAAATAGTGGATAGTGCCTCACCATGAATCACCGTGATACGACCAGCTGCAAGAAAAAGATGTCAATAATTCCAGGTATGAAAGTCAGAGCAGGTACCTTCAGGTAGATAGATAGTTAACGAGGCAAGTTTAAGATGATACAGCAAAAAAATCTCAATAGGCTTCACAAAGAGAAACTGTCCATGAAGCTCGATAAAATTGACATACGGTCAAAATATTATAAGTTTCAATCCATTCTTATTGAATGGTGAAACAGGTTCAAAAGCCAAATACCCTATT
The DNA here is from genome assembly GCF_030684315.1 of Stegostoma tigrinum. Classification (NCBI taxonomy): domain Eukaryota; kingdom Metazoa; phylum Chordata; class Chondrichthyes; order Orectolobiformes; family Stegostomatidae; genus Stegostoma; species Stegostoma tigrinum. The sequence continues at coordinate 17,908,823 of NC_081374.1, read as the reverse complement.
CCTGCTGCCAAATCCTATATTCCTACATAATCTGCAATGAGGAGTTATACATTTTTAGTGTACATGTAAACATTTTAATGGGTATATAAGGTCTGTTTAACAACCATAATCAGAACATTATTAAAGCATAAAAAGACTGTTAATGTTTTAAAACAAAACTCTACAGGCCCACTTTTATTGACATAACATCTGGTGTAGGTTTTAAAAGTAAAGTTATCACATGATTAGTACTGATACATCACAGCTCCAGGGAATCAGCTTCGATTCCAGCCTCAGATGATTTTGTGGAGTTTGTATATTCTCCCGTTTCTGCACGCTTTTCTGCCAGGTACTCCACTTTTGTTCCATAGTCCACAGACGTGCAGGTTAGGCAGATAGGACAGGCTAAATTGCCTGTGGTGTACAGGGATAAGTAGGCTAGGTGGATTAACCATGGTAGATGCAATGGTACAGGAATAGGGTGGGGAGTGTGTCTGGGTCAGTGCAGACTTATGGGGTCAAACAGCTTCTATCTACACTGTAGGGATTCTATAATCAAACAATTTCAGTCAGCTTAGATAATAAAATGTGAGGCTGGATGAACACAGCAGGCCAAGCAGCATCTCAGGAGCACACAAGCTGACGTTTCGGGCCTAGACCCTTCATCAGAGAGGGGGATGGGGGGAGGGAACTGGAATAAATAGGGAGAGCGGGGGAGGCGGACCGAAGATGGAGAGTAAAGAAGATAGGTGGAGAGAGTGTAGGTGGGGAGGTAGGGAGGGGATAGGTCAGTCCAGGGAAGACGGACAGGTCAAGGAGGTGGGATGAGGTTAGTAGGTAGCGGGGGGTGCTGCTTGGGGTGGGAGGAAGGGATGGGTGAGAGGAAGAACCGGTTAGGGAGGCAGAGACAGGTTGGACTGGTTTTGGGGTGCAGTGGGTGGGGGGGAAGAGCTGGGCTGGTTGTGTGGTGCAGTGGGGGGAGGGGACGAACTGGGCTGGTTGAGGGATGCAGTAGGGGAAGGGGAGATTTTGAAACTGGTGAAGTCCACATTGATACCATATGGCTGCAGGGTTCCCAGGCGGAATATGAGTTGCTGTTCCTGCAACCTTCGGGTGGCATCATTGTGGCAGTGCAGGAGGCCCATGATGGGCATGTCATCAAGAGAATGGGAGGGGGAGTGGAAATGGTTTGCGACTGGGAGGTGCAGTTGTTTTTTGCGAACTGAGCGGAGGTGTTCTGCAAAGTGGTCCCCAAGCCTCCGCTTGGTTTCCCCAATGTAGAGGAAGCCGCACCGGGTACAGTGGATGCAGTATACCACATTGGTAGATGTGCAGGTGAACCTCTGCTTGATGTGGAATGTCATCTTGGGGCCTGGGATGGGGGTGAGGGAGGAGGTGTGGGGACAAGTGTAGCATTTCCTGCGGTTGCAGGGGAAGGTGCCGGGTGTGGTGGGGTTGGAGGGCAGTGTGGAGCGAACAAGGGAGTCACGGAGAGAGTGGTCTCTCCGGAAAGCAGACAGGGGAGGGGATGGAAAAATGTCTTGGGTGGTGGGGTCGGATTGTAAATGGCGGAAGTGTCGGAGGATAATGCGTTGTATCCGGAGGTTGGTAGGGTGGTGTGTGAGAACGAGGGGGATCCTCTTGGGGCGGTTGTGGCGGGGGCGGGGTGTGAGGGATGTGTCGCGGGAAATGCGGGAGACGCGGTCAAGGGCGTTCTCGATCACCGTGGGGGGAAAGTTGCGGTCCTTGAAGAACTTGGACATCTGGGATGTGCGGGAGTGGAATGTCTTGTCGTGGGAGCAGATGCGGCGGAGGCGGAGGAATTGGGAATAGGGGATGGAATTTTTGCAGGAGGGTGGGTGGGAGGAGGTGTATTCTAGGTAGCTGTGGGTGTCGGTGGGCTTGAAGTGGACATCAGTTACAAGCTGGTTGCCTGAGATGGAGACTGAGAGGTCCAGGAAGGTGAGGGATGTGCTGGAGATGGCCCAGGTGAACTGAAGGTTGGGGTGGAAGGTGTTGGTGAAGTGGATGAACTGTTCGAGCTCCTCTGGGGAGCAAGAGGCGGCGCCGATACAGTCATCAATGTACCGGAGGAAGAGGTGGGGTTTGGGGCCTGTGTAGGTGCGGAAGAGGGACTGTTCCACGTAACCTACAAAGAGGCAGGCATAGCTGGGGCCCATGCGGGTGCCCATGGCCACCCCCTTAGTCTGTAGGAAGTGGGAGGAGTCAAAAGAGAAGTTGTTGAGCCACCCATCTTCTTTACTCTCCATCTTCGGTCCGCCTCCCCCTCTCTCCCTATTTATTCCAGTTCCCTCCCCCCATCCCCCTCTCTGATGAAGGGTCTAGGCCCGAAACGTCAGCTTGTGTGCTCCTGAGATGCTGCTTGGCCTGCTGTGTTCATCCAGCCTCACATTTTATTATCTTGGAATCTCCAGCATCTGCAGTTCCCATTATCTCTGATACAATTTCAGTCAGCTTGATTGCCGACATTTTCCCAAGTGTTATTATTATGTGCTTATGAAGACCTGGCTGAGTTTCAAAAGATACAATCAACACAGTAGGGAGTTCTGAGTTCACATTTTAATGACAGCTTGAAGAGGGTATTAAAGAATTAAATTATATTTGATCTAGGGTCTGATTGGATTTTTTCTTCTTCATTTATGATATTAATCATTAAGGACATTGAATGATATTTTTGAATGGGTGTTTTAATCAATATCAAATATGTATAATCATCATGATGTGAAGGTGTTGCCCTTGGATTGGGGTGGAGGAAGTCAGAAGTTACACGACACAAGGTCATACACTAACAGGCTTATTTGAAGTCACCAGCTTTCAGAGCGCTGCTCCTTCATCAGATGAAATCCACTTGTCTGAGTGAGTGGGTTATGAGACGGCAAGGCTGTTGTTTATTTCTCATCCCCATGTGACTTCTGAGACCTAATCATGATGGAAATTGGGTTATTACCTATAGTGGTGCCATGGGATATATGCCAGACTGATGAGTTGACATGAAAATGATACGGGAAGGTGAAAGAGAGTGGGAATTGCGGAGGTCTCTAAAGGTTGAGGGCTAGAAAGCCAATGAGCTTATAAACCAACAAGAACAAAGTTCCAGGGAACCAAGACAGACCTTTAAACTAGTCTGCATGGACAGTCATTCATCCCTTGGCCACTTAAGGTCTAGCACATTTGAGAGATCCCAAATCAGTCTTGCCCTTACCGCCCTGGAGAGAAAATTAGTTCTGACTGCGTCTTTTAACTTCCTGATTTGAGTCCCTCAGGTCAGAAGTGAAAATCCACCACTGTGTTTGAAAAAGACAGAAGCGCAGGTGGGAATTTGTATATTTCTGAGATATGGGCATAGCTGTTAAGTCGAGCATTATTACCCATTCCTTTCTTCACCTGAGAAAAAGTTAAGCCACATTCCTAAAACACCACAGTTCATGAGTTGTAGATGGGCCCACAATGCTGATCGGCATGGAAAGAATGTAGGAAAAGGAGTAGATTATTTTGCCCATTTAACCTGCTTTACTATTCAATGTTGTCAAAAGTACACATTTATGTTGTCAACTCCATTTTCCCATGACATCTCCCTGTCCTGTGACATCATTGGTTTCTAAAAATCTGTTGATTTTAGTTTTGAAGATGCTCAATGATTGAGCTTCCACAGACTTCTTAGGTGGAGAATTCCAACGTTTCACCACCCTCTGAGTGAGGAAATTCTTCCTCGGCTCAGTCTTAGTTAGCTTACTCCTAGTTCTGAGATTTAGTTCCCTGATTCTAGAGTCACTGCCTGGGGAAGAGCGGCCTACTTCAACCATTCTGACACACCTTTTGAGAAATTTTCAAGTTTCAATAAGATCACATCTCATTTTTCAAAATTCTTGAAAATGTCAGCTAAGTCTTCTCAATCTCTCCACGTAAAACAATCCTACCATCCCAGGGATTAGTCAGTTGAACATGCAACCACCTCTGAATCAATGTGGCCTACAAGAGGAAGTGCATCAATGCGTCTTCAATTGCCTTTTCCAAACCTCTAGCCTCTACTACTTAGAAGGACAAGGTCACGGGGGAAATGGGAACCATTACCACTTGTAAGTTTTCCTCCAAATTACACATCATCGTCTTAATTTGGTCATGGATAACCGTTCTTTCATTATCAAGCTGGGCACCTTTGGATAGTCAGCATTTGTTGGGTCTTTCTCTCATTCATCCTCCTCTGAGGAGGCTGGTCTCTCCAGCCCACCGACTGACTTATTCACTCATGGGATGTGGGTGTTGCTGGTTTGCCAGCATTTATTGCTCATCCCTAGGTACCCTTGAGAAGGTAGTGATGGGCAGCCTTCTTGAACCAACTGGGAACATCCAGAGAGTATCTGAACTTGTCAGGATGCCAGTAGAATGCTCCTGCCTCTGTCAACTTGGAAAAGTTCCATCCTCAGTAACGACACCAGTTTCAGGTTCTTTGATAGGTCTTTCACACAACCTTGTGTGTTTTTGAAAAGTAATCAGCAAACATTAAACAAAGCAAATAAGCCATCAGTTACTGGTGCTGAAAGCAATAAACTTCAGTGATCAATGAGACACAATGCACCAGGGTGAGTTTTAAACTATCACATCACTACATGTATGCACTTGGCTGTACCCGAGATGCATGACCATGTAGTAACCTCTAGACTAAACTTCTGTAGAAGTAGTGGGTGAGATTTTCCACAAGACACAATAACAACTTGCTTTTTACCTGAAACTTTCCTTATCTGGAATTCATTGTTTCATAATTACTAGTCGATCTGAAACTTGGGGTGGTGGTGTCAGACTGCCTACAGAGTGCATAAAGAAACTTGGCGAAAGGTGGCATATTAAATGTCTACCAAATCAAAGGACAGATTATTAGACAGCCAACAAGTAACCAGCTCTAGGAAACACTTCTAGACAAAACAATCTCTGCTAATTGATACAGCACTTTTTCAGAACCAACAATTAATACATTCTAATGCTTTTGATGTACGTCCTAGAAAATGATATATAACAAATGTTGTGCAAATATAAACCTCAAGCAAGGCGGGGAGACCAACATTAGTCACTTCTTTTAGCCAAAATGATATGTCTCCCTAATACAATGAAACAAATTAGCATTCATAGATCATAGAATTCCTACAGTGTAGGGACAGGCCCTTCAGCCCAACTAGTCCACACTGACCCCCAGATTATCCCACGCAGACCCATCCCCCTATAACCCACCTAATCTGCTCATCCCTGAACACTACATGCAATTTAGCATGGCCAATCCACCTAGCTTGCACATCTTTGGACCGTGGGAGGAAACTGGAGCACCCGGAAGAAACCCACGCAGACATGGGGAGAACGTACAAACTCCACACAGACTGTTGCCTGAGGCTGGAATTGAACCCAGGTGCTGTGACGCAGCAATGCTAACTGCTGAGCCACCGTGGCTGTCATTCATTCTTATGATGTCTGATATTCAGTTCCAGTACCATTCTTTTTAAAGTCAGATTATCTGCAAGAGGTTGTATACCAACAGTCTCTAAAAGAAAAAGATAGCTATTCACCTCAGTTGTAAATAGTTATAGAATCCCCACAGAGCGGAAACAGGCCATTTGCCTCACTCCATTCCAACCTTCTGAAGGTCATCCCACCCAGACCCATCCCCCTAATCATGCATTTCTCATGGCTAATGCCCCTAGCCTACACATCCCTTTTCAGGATTTTTATTTATTCATCCATAAAGTTTGATTGACAAAGCCAGCACTTATTGCCTATTTTTCATTGTCCTTGAGAACAGCTTTCTTAAATTTAGCATAGTCAATCTACCCAAATTGGACACCTTTTAGGCTATGGGAGGAAACCGGAGCAGCAGAGAAACCCACACAGGCAAGGGGAGAACATGCAACCTCCACATAGACTGTCTCCCGAGGTTGGGACCGAACCTGAGTACCCGGTGCTGTGGGGCAGCATTGCTAACCACTGCACAGCTGATGCTTTGCCTGTCATTCTGCAGCGGCTTTTTAGGATTTTTTTCACTCATCTATAAAGTGTGATTGACAAAGCTAGCATTTATTGTTTATGTCCCATTGACCTTGATGACAACTTTCTTAAATACAACTTCAGGGCTTGTTAGGGCATTTCAGAGGAAACTAAGACTCAACCAAATTCCTGTGGTTTTGGTATCCATGATTGAGTAATTAGATACGTGGTGGTAAAATAAAAACTGAGAGTGAGGACAATAATTTCTTTCCCTTAAGAATATGAATTCAACAAAATGGATTTCCATTCATTATATGGTCCTCTTTCTGACATTAACATTTCATTTGAGACATATTTAATCACAATCATTTCTCCAGATATTGAAGTATGATTTGAACTCATGACTCTGGAAGTTTTGCATGTGCTTCTGGCTTACCGGTCCATTAACCTGGCCACTATGCTACTCTACAGCCACTTGAAAATCACAGTATGATCACTTATATCATTTCCCGAGGATTTCTAATGATCTCCTATTAAAGTTACAACAGGAAAACAGGAGAATTCTACTGATAATTTCTCCAAACAGGTGCTGAGTAGGATTAAATTGAGGGGCTAGACATGAAAAATAAGCTCTTTTTTTTCTACATGTCTATCTGACCGCAGTCCTGCATTAAGGAAAGGTAGGGGCACAACCTAGGCGTAGAATACAACCAAAGAAACTAACTCGAATCGAAGCTTCTGGTTCAAAAATGCAGTAGTGTGGAAAATTGCAACGGTAAGCCAACTTAAAACAAAAGCAGCAGACTGCACAGCGGGGGTAACTGTGCAAACAAAAAGAGAAAAAGAGGTCAAAGCACAAGATTAAACTTATATATTTGAAATGCTAACACACCTTATTACTATGTTAAAGGTTCAAGTATTTTAGTAACTTCAGATTTTTTAAAAAAACTTTCATATGTCAGGAATGACACTGCTAATAAATTTTGTTGTCAGGTTTCTTAATACTTATGTGTTTATCTGCGCGAGTGTGTGTTTTTAATGTTATGAATGACAGGAGAGAGGTGATATAGCAGAATTGCTCATCAACCTTTCAAAGAAAGCTCACATAGTTCTGTTCTTGGTCAGGTATAAGCTAATGTTATCAATAAATGAGTCTTTATTAAAACGACCGCATAGGGCTGTGTCTTACGAGTGTCTTGGATATGAATTGTCTATTCAGGTACTTTTCCTGAAGGATGTGGTTAGTGATCAGAACAACCTCATGCAACAATGAATCTACCAAAATACAGGCAAGTCCCAATGCACATATAAAGATAAGAAATCTTTTGTAGGTCTTCATTGACTCGGAAACCACTATGCCTTTCCAATCGTTTACATGAAGTGAACAACAAAGCAGCCTCATTACTCCAAAAACTTACTTCAACTGACAGCTGCCAGATGGTACAGTACAGGAACCAAATCCAGGAATGTCACACAGTTCTTTCGATTGAAATTTCATGTTATCCCAACAATCTAATCATAATTTCATTGGGCTCAAATGGAGCAAAATTTGGGATTTGCTCATACTCTGGGCATGTAAAAGGCTCAAACGCAGCCCTAACTTCTAAGGGTGAAATCCCAGTCTCATTCTGAACATCAACAATCAATTTAATAAAGTGCAATAATCGTCATATTAGTTATGAGAAAACACACTGTGGTTCAAACCTTAACATCAACTATGTCAGAATAGGTTTCTTTATTTGCTGTCACCGTGTAGGCGAGTTTAGCGGGTCAGCTAAACAGTAAACATCTTACCTGTTCAGAGCTTGGGTTTGAAATGTTCCACATGTATCTAAACTAGGTATCACATCCTGCCAGCTCCAAATATATAACATGGCTTGCCAATTTTGCAGGCTAACAGTGCCTTTGGGTTTATCTTCATACAAAATATTTCATTAAGCTTTTGCTCAACTCTACCAAGTATGTTGCACTTTTTTCCTTTGTCATCAACCAGCCTGCAAGTTATAAGGGTTCCAACTAAAGAGACATTGGACTTGAAACACTAACTCTGTTTTGTTCTTCTCAGATGTTGCCAGACGTACTGGTTACTCCAGCACTTTCTGTTCTTATTTCAGATTTCTAGCATCTGCAGAGTTTTGCTTTTATTTGTGTAATTTGTAAGGATTGGAAAACTCCAGAATATGCTAGAAATCAAACCCCACTACTCAATGAGTTGTACAAAAACTGTAAATATCTTAGTTTATCATGAAAATAATTATTTTTCCTCCCTTGATCATTGTCATTAACAACAAAAAGAGAGACTTTTATCGGGTTTCTTCAATAAACACAAAAACGCTTTGCTTTGGAGAAATAAATTGTGATGTCTTGAAAAGTGTCCATATTACAGAAGAAGTGGTGCCAGACGTCTTAAAACATATAAAGGTTGATAAATCTCTGGGACCTTACCAGATGTATCCCGGAACGTTGTGGGAAGCTAGGGAAGACATTGCTGGATCCCTGGCTGAGATCTTTGTAGATGAGTTTCCAGAAGACCGGAGGGTGGCTAAAGGCCATTTTTAAGAAAGATTGTAAAGAAAAACAGACAGCTAAAGACTGATGAGCCTGGTGTCACTGGCGGGTAAGTTGTTGGAGGAGATTCAAAGGGACGGGATTTAAATGCAATTAGAAAGGCAAGAGCAGATTAGGGATAGTCAACATGGCTTCATGCATGGGAAATCTTGTCTCACTAACTTGATTGAGTTTTTTGAAGAGGCGACAAAGAAGATGGATGAAGGCAAAGCCATAGACATTGTCTATATGGCCTTCAGCAAGACAATAAACAAGGGTCTGCATGATAGACTGGTTAGCAAGGTTAGATCACATGGAATCCAGGAGATGCTAGCCAAATGGATATAAAATTGGCCTGAAGGAAAGAGACAGAAGGTGGTGACAGACGGTTGTTTTTTTGAACTGGAGGCCTGTGACCAGTGGTGTGTCACAAAGATTGTTGCTGGTTCCACTACGTTTCATCATTTATATAAACGATTTTGATGTGAATATAGGAGGTATGATTATTCAGTTTGCAGATGACACCAAAATTGGTGGCGCAGTGGACAGTGAGGAAGTACGACAGGAACTTGATCAGACGGGCCAATGAATGGCAGATGGAGTTTAATTTAGATAAATGTGACGTGTTGCATTTTGATAAGGAAAACTAGGGCAGTACTTATCCAGTTGCTGGTAGTGCCCTGGGGAGTGCTACTGAACAAAGGCACCTGGGGTGCAGGTGCATAATTCCTTGAAAGTGGAGTCACAGGTAGACAATGTGAAGCCAGCATTTGACGCACTTACCTTCATTGGTCAGTGCATTGAGTATACGAGTTGGGATGTCATGTTGCAGCTGGTCAGGTCACTTTTAGAATACTGTATTCATTTCTGGTCTCCCTGCTATGGCAAAGATGTTGTTAATCTTGAAAAGGTTTAGAAAGGATTTAGAAAGATGTTGCTCGGTTTTGAGGGTTTGAGCTATAGGCAGAGGCTGAATAAGCTGTGGCTATATTCCCTGGAGCATTGGAAGCGGGACGGGAGACCTCACAGAAGTTAATAAAATCAACAGGGGCATGGATAGGGCGATTGGCCAAGAGCCCTTCTCCCCCTCCCCCCACCGACCAACCCCATAGTGTAGTCTTGAAATAGAGGCCATAGGTTTAAGGTGAGACAGGAAAGATTAAAAAGTAACCTGAGAGGCAATTTATTCGTGCAGAGGGTGATGCGTATATGGAACGAGCTGCAAGAGAATGTGGAGGAGGCGGGTACAATTACAACATTTAAAAGGCATCCAGAGGATTTAGAGGGATATAAGATAAACTGACAAATGGGTCTAGATCAGCTTAGGATATCTGGTCAGTGCGGACTAATTGGACCAAAGGGTCTGTTTCCATGCCATATAACTCTATGACACTATTAAGAACAAACTTATTCTTTAAGCAAGTGGCTGAAATACTATGCAGCCTTAAACTATTTCTCGCTTCATGCTAACACACATGTACATTCATACACTGGCAGAACATGATGACACGGCTTTAAGATTATTGTGAACAGGCAAAAAATGAGGAGGAAAGTAGTAATGCCCCTGTAGGCTAAGGATACAAATGCAGAAATTAAAATTGATTAACTTCTCACTGTTCCTTTGACAGGTTGCAGAGCTGTGAAAGACCTTCAGTTTGGACAGAAGATCAGTTAGACCCAGGCCCTTGGATGGAGTTAACAGTTCAGTATTCAGAGTCAATGAAATCAGTCATACTTATTTCTTGAATTTTCTCAGATACTATAAAATACTTCACTGAAGTATCTCTTCAGCTGATTTCCTTCAAGATTAAACTTGAAACAGTGAATGAGTAAGAAAGAGAGAGACAATATTCATTTCTTGCAAGTTATTACATTCTCAAGTCAGTGAAAAAACAGAAACCAAAAGTTCGGAGACTGTTATGAAGCATGAAGAATTGCCAATGTAGTTAACTCAGCCACATTAGGGGCATTTAAACAATCCTTGGATAAGCATATGGATAATGATGGGATAGTGTATGGGAGGGGCTTAGATTAATTCACAGGTTGGCACAATATCGAGGGCGCTGTACTGTTCTATGTTCTACGATGCCTCTTTTCAAACTCAGTTTGCTCATCAAGTTATTATAGACCATCATGCATTCTCTTATCTGACTTTTATAAGCTATTCTCCAAACCACTTGGAATTTATAAAGCGCAGACAGTCTCCAATTCTTTTGATCCTTTGACTTCCAAAGAGTCACAAGGTAATTCCTTTTCAATCCAGAAATCATCCAAATCTTCCATATTCTAATTCTTGTAATCCACAAATATACATGTTCCCAATAAAGCATGCCATTTTTAATAATCTAGTTAAATCCAATGTTCCTACCCTCCAAGGATTTTGAGAATGAAAATTTCATTATGTAATGAAATTAGTTGGTTCCCTTTGTAGTGTTTCTACCCGCCCCCGACTACGGACTTCTGGGAGTTGAAAACAGACAAAAAGTTGGAGAGGAAGGCAGGCTGGTCCATCAAGTCTGTCCTAATTGTGGGGCCATTCAGTAATAAGACTTGCTGTGTATCTTCCCATTAGGAAACACATTCTCTCCTGCAAACACGATAAACAAAATAAGAAAACACGTTGTATCTATTTAGAAGGATAACAGTCAGACAAACCAGCTTTCCCCCAAAATTAATCAAAAGAAATGCCAGGGCATCACAGCAACAGCAAAACATATTAGAAAGTTGGAAGGGAGGGGGATCCTAAATGGACACTGGTGGAGTTCTAAACTATCAGTTGCACTTGCTACAACAGTGAGGAAAATTTAAAGATACTTTACAGACTGTAAAATGCTGTAGAATTTCCTGGGGTCAAATAAGGCACTACACGTACATGAATACTGGTTTTCTTTCTGTCCCAAAATCTACCAATAGTCCACAGTGCAATTGTTCACAATCGGAACATTTTTAGCTTCAAGTTAAGCCACACTCACAACGCATGTAAACCCATACGCAGATGACTGTATTTCAGCAAGATTAACAGCTGCCAAATAAGTTAATCTTATAGAGGCCTGAATGACACAGGCTATGGTGAGAAATTTGGCAAAATTGAGCAAGAAATCCAATAGAGGCTCTTCTCAATGTTAGGAATAATTCGCTTCATCTTTAAACCAGGTCCCAAGCATTGAAGCAAGATTCTTCCGTAACAGTGGTAAACTGCCTGTTAAGGGAGGAGGAGGGAGTTATTGCCTCACTAATTTGCAGCTTTCTGTAGTGATATGCACTGTGAGCCAGGCACCGAGAATTCTCAACATGGGAGGGAGAGCAGGTCCCGAGCACCTCTTGCTGCAGAAGACCTTCATGTTGGACACCAGGCATCAATATCTCAGTGCACAATCCATGGGCACCAGCCACATGCACCTGAAGCTTACAGGTTTTGATGTTTGGGATGTGCCGAATTCTAAGAACCCTCACAACACCTCTCTAAAATCCACTTAAGGTATACTTCTGCTCTTCAACACTGCATCTTGGAGTGAAATGGCACCTATCATTATAATGCTGCAAGAAAGGCACTGTGTGCTCAGGGACATACAGCCATTTCATGGACTGGCTATTTATCACGCTGGAGATGTTTCTATGATTCAGGCTGCACTTCCGGGACTGTTCACCTGTATTCTTAGTGTTTGCTTACTTTAACCTTACCTGGATGCTCATGGCATCCCTACCTTGTCTATTTGCTCCTTACCTCTCAGTCAGAGATAGCAGGCTCACGGTATTGCTGGTTTGCCTCACTACATTTAGCATAGATATAAAAACCAGGAAGCTTGTCATAGTTGTCAGCAGTCCTCTGTCAAATAAAAGGAGGTAGTCTTGGGAAAAGGGGTCTGAGATGCAATAAGTTAAGGGCAGTTTTTGATGCCAATCCAGATGCTTAAGCACAGTTAGTCAGACATGGAGTGATCCGAGTGAGTTGCATCTCCCATAAAGGGCAAGTGGCTGAAAGCCACATAACCCACAACTTGACTCTCTCTGCCCTTTTGTGGGCTGTTCTTCTCCTGGAATGAGAACAAGGTAGGTATGAAGGCATATGTGAATGGGTGGAATAGATGTGATTTTTAAAAGCCATGGGTTGGTGACCTGAGCAACTGAGCAGACAGTGCAGAGAGCACCCAGGAGATATTGGGAGATTGGGGTGGTTAACAATGAATGGGTAAGATGTTGCAGGCAAAAATGAGAGTGGTAGAACACAAGCATTGGTTGAAGGTGAGTACAGTAGCAGAGATGGAATGACTATGAGATATCAGAGAGAAGATGGTGACACTTACACTGGCAGAGTGGAGAAAGTCATTGACTTTCTTCATACATTTGTGGGCATTTCTCCAGATAACTGGCACAGCGCAGTACTGCTGTGACAATAGACAATAGACAATAGGTGCTGGGGTAGGCCCTTCGACCCAGCACCATCAATCATTATGATCATGGCTGATCATCCACAATCAGTATACTGTTCCTGCCTTATCCCCATAACCCTTGATTCAACTAGTTTAAAGACCACTTTCCATCTCTTTCTTGAAAGTATCCAGAGAGTTGACCTCCACTGCCTTCTGGTGAAGAGGTTTTTCCTCAACTCTGTTCTAAAAGGCCTGCCCCTTATTTTTAAACTGTGTCCTCTGGTTCTGGACTCACCCATCTGCGGAAACATGCTTCCTGCCTCCAGTGTCCAATCCCTTAATAATCTTATACGCCTCAATCAGATCCCCTCTCATCCTTCTAAACTCAAGAGTATACAAGCCCAGTCGCTCCAATCTTTCAACATATGATAGTCCCGCCATTCTGGGAATTGACCTCGTGAACCTATGCTGCACTCCCTCAAGAGCAAGAATGTCCTTCCTCAAAATTTGGAGACCAAAACCGCACACAATACTCCAGGTGCGGTCTCACCAGGGCCCTGTACAGCTGCAGAGGGACCTTTTTGCTCCTATACTCAATTCCTCTTGTTATGAAGGCCAGCATCCCATTAGATTTCTTCACTGCCTGCTGTACCTGCATGCTTGCTTTCATTGACTGATGTACAAGAACACCTAGATCTCGTTGTACTTCCCCTTTACCTAACTTGACTCCATTGAGATAGTAATCTGCCTTCCTGTTCTTGCCACCAAAAATGTATAACCACACATTTATCCACATTAAACTGCATCTACCATGCATCCACCCACTCACCTAGCCTGTCCAAGTCACCCTGTATTCTCATAACAACATCCTCACATTTCACACTGCCACCCAGCTTTGTGTCATCAGCAAATTTGCTAATATTACATTTAATGCCTTCGTCTACATCATTAATGTATATTGTAAACAGCTGTGGTCCCAGCACCAAACCTTGTGGTAGCCCACTGGTCACCGCCTGCCATTCCGAAAGGGATCCGTTTATCACTACTCTTTGCTTTCTGTCAGCGAGCCAATTTTCAATCCAAGTCAGTATTTTGCCCCCAATACCATGTGCCCTAAGTTTACTCACCAATCTCCTACTTTATCAAAGGCTTTCTGAAAGTCCAGGTACACTACATCCACTGGTTCTCTCTTGTCCATCTTCATAGATACATCCTCAAAAAATTCCAGCAACTTCCTGGTCTGGTGGCTCAGCCTCCATCGTTGGTCCTGAGGGAATAGGATGTCATGTGTCTGTACCACCGCATATAGAATGACCTCTCAGCCCCTGCTCACAAAGTAGGGTTCCATGCCTCCCTTACCTGTCGCATCAACAACAAATATCAATAACCGCACAAGCAGAACAGGACTGACTACGTTTGTCCAAGTCCATGATAGCCAGTCCCTTCCAGGATATCCTGGGTATACCAAGTATAGAATAGGGCTACATTGGAACAAGAGGACAGGCATGAGATGGGGAAGGTAGTTAACATGGCAAGTTTGATAAAATACAGTGAGAAAACTTGACTTGACTTCACAGGGAGAAGCCTATCATGAAATTTAGCAAAATTGTCACTGTCAAAAAGAAGAGATTCAGTCACTGGTTACCATTGCATCCAGATCAGATTATTACCTTTCTCTTTATTTGGATATTATCATTCATAAATCTTTGGCCATCGCATCATTCTTGAAATAATAGTCACAAAAAGGATACACAAAATTAATGGGTTAGGAAAAGATCAGTTTGTTCATCATCTGGAGGCACAGTAGCCCCAGCATCATAACTAAACACTTTTGCCTTGTCTACCTAGCCAGAGCCATATAAATTCCCAGGAAAAGCAAAAATACAAAAAAAAAACACCTAGTATCGATAATAAGAAACTCTGGAGAATTCCCGTCAGGTACTTTAAGGAATAAAAGTGGATAGTGATGGTTTCGGACTCAACGCAAATCCCAATGGGGCCCTTTTACTTCATGGGTCTCCACATGGAGACAACTCCTTTAATGCTGGTGACTTTCAATTGTCTATATATAGTTTCAGACCACTGGGGGAAGATGATTAAAAACAGGTTTGGAATTTGAATAGTTCACAAAAATCTGGCAGTGTTCTAGCACAATAATCATAAGAGGCTCCACAGGGTCAGCTGTACAGACAAAGCCCTCCTACCCTAGGAAGCTCATTTGCACTGGTGCAGGAGTTCCTGACGCACTTCACAGAAGGCAGGAACTTGGAAGCAGAGTCATTGCAGAAGTGCTGACACATACCGACACGTGCCTACAAGATTGCAAGAAATGAGTGATCGGGCAAGACGTATATCTAGAGAAAAAAGGGGGCGGAAGGGGCAAGTCACACAAAAGTCAAAAATCATCCACCTTCAGTAAAGCATGAATCTAAATCTCTGTAATTTGCAAAGGAAAATATTTAACTAAACTACCAAGCTCAGGGAAACCAGCACCAAGTACCAGGCTGAACCTGTCGCATACAATGAAATTCAACCATGTTCCACACTAGCAGAGGTCTAATAACAGTGAAGCCTGAACAGGCAGGCAATCACGCACGTGAAACTTTAAACATCTATTGGACCTTAAGCAGATACAACTTCTTCCTTTGGTTGTTGTGGAACAAAACCCCATATAAATAGGTTTACCTTGATGGCTATAGATAGAAGGAATTCTCACAGAATAGTTTACCGAGTTATCACCAAAAAATGATTTACCAGACTGCAGAACAGAAACCTGACTGTGACCACCAGTGAGTCTAGCAAGCCTGCACCTTCAATGCATTCCTTTGCATTTGTAAGACCGGGTCAGCAGACAATAGGCAGAAGAACAGGCTTAGCAGTTTACATTTCTCTGTCTCAGACATATCTTCGGCAGGACAAGGTCACCTACTCAGAGGTCCTGGAGTGTGCTAATTCTGTCAGCCTGTACTCATTGCTAAACCAATAAAGTCTGTGTTGCTTGACCACATTACTTCAATGGAAGGTACCCCTATACCCATATTTTTACGCCATACAGTGAAATGTCTATTGGACCATAACCTCTTTGTTACACGTATTATAAAGAAAACCCACAAGTGAGCTTTGAAGATTGCAAGCATTGACAATGATAACTGGGAGACAGTTACTGTTGGTCGACACTCATAGAAGCTGCCTGCAGAGGAATTTGAAGAGACAAGTAGAAGTAGAACGTTCAGCCAACCACAAAAAGGACCAGAACAGACAAAGGGCAGGGACTTGTACACTTGTTCAGCACACTGCCTTCCTCTGCAGAAACTGCAACAGAAGCTATCATGCTAAAACAGGGCTCCACATCAGGTAACGTTTAACGCAGAGCTGAGCGTCATGGTGCAAGCCATTGTTTTACGAGATGGAAAGCTGCTGAACCAAGATTTGTGCGTACATACCCTAGTGCAATTCAAAAAGACCGCGTATCACTGGAGTTATTGAGCTGAAGTTACAATCTTGGCAGGAAGTTTAAAATGGACCATAGTGGTTTGGTTATGGTGTATATACAATGCATCCATCATCTCTTGTTTATGCCCCACCAATGCTGAGCATTCTGTCCATTTTCTTCAAAACGTAACATTAAATTCAGGTCCTGTCAACTGCAGCCTGTTCCAATATATATGCTGTGAATTCATTATGAGAAAAGTATTAGTAACAATCACCCCCACTAACTTGTTCAATACTTTTGAAAGAGAAAAATATCAGTTTGTTTTACAACCATTAAATAATGTACATCCATTTTACTGGCTCAACCTGAATAAGTTTATTTTGTAATAAACATTACAATTAATTGTTTTAAGGCATTGAGATTTAAAATGCCAGGAGTATCAGGGCAGTTGTCAGTATGGTTGAGAGAATTTTTCAGAAGGCTGATGTTAAATGAGGGAGGGAATATTGTCAGAGTGCTGGCAAAGGTTAAGTGTAGGTTGCAATCACCAAGGATAGAGTGTAGAGATAGGGTTATAAAATACTTCATAATTTTGAAGCATCATACTCATTGTCCATTGAACAATTGAGGTTTGTACACATTCCAATGTTCTCATTCTGGCTCAATGATTCTGTGCTGGATTAATAGAAGGGTTTGCTTTTAACTTTGCATCCCCAATTCATAAGGTTCTGAGATTTTAAAAATAATTCCAATTTTGGTGCAATTCTACACAGTTTTATTAGTTTTTCAGCCAGGTTTTTAAATAAACTGTATGTACACAAATCAAAAATACTGCATACCATAGCTGAAGTGATCAAATGACCATTAAAGATAATTTTCAAGTTGAAAAGAATTAGAACACCATTTTATCCCATGCGATGTGACTGGAAATAATAGTTTTTGAAACTGATCACATTTGTGTTCTTTACATGAACAAATCTCTTTATAATTAAATTCCTCTTCAATCTCTGCTTGCTTTTAACTACTTGCTTTCAGTCAACACCAGTCTCTCACTGTTGTGTCGTGAATTTAGATTGCATTCCAAGTTTGTGCTGTAATCTTTGTTCAGTCTTTTGTCTGGTCATCACCATCTTGTTCACCTCAGTTACATTTCCATGAGCCTCAAGAAGTCAACATTGAGCGTATTTCTGAAGGTCCTTACTCTGCTGCTACCTGACACACGCACCATAATGAATTCTTTCCACAGGTGGACAACGAAGAGTTTGAACCCAGCTTTGCTGTGCAATTAAAAGAAGGTTATTAAAAGCAATGTTGGAGGAGCAATCCCACAAACCACAGTCCTGGATGGTGTTCTGACCCACTGGGAAAAGCTGTGCACTGCCAAGGCAGAGGGGAAAGCATGATGGCATCTCAATAAGGTGCTTACAGCAAACTACAATATGAAGAATATTAAAGGAAAAGATAGCAAATTTTGTGAATGATACGTACTGATCTGACTGATTTTGTACAACTCAAAATAGAATGCCAGGAAGATTAGGATGTTAATTCCCATAAACAATTGGCTCTCCCCAGGAAGGCCCACAGCTGTTAGCATCAATGTGGTGAGGACACGGATCTTCTCAATGGGATGTATCAGGGCTGCAGTTGTTGTCTTTTCAACCTTGAGGTTCCTCCATCAGGGAATTGAGAGGAGCATCAGGAGCTATCCCTGTCTACCACCAGGCAGGTGCCTCCAAGTAACTTCTAGGTACGAAATTCCAGTCAGATTGAATTAGGGTCTTTGTTAGTTCAGTCTACTCCATGAATCAGGTCTCCAATTCTGGTGGCAGCTAACTTTGGGCAACTCACCCAGAGATGGGACATATTGAGGACCCATCCAGATGGGAGACTATCTGAATTTATTAACCCCTTTCCTGCCTCCACTTGCAAACCCACTTCTCCAGGGCAAGAAAGGTTGCACACGTTGCATTTCCTTAAACTGGGTAGAGTGCAATTTCTACCTGTGGTATCCTCTAAGTTGTTAGAAACTGAAACATCTGTCTTAACAGTTTTGTTTCCATTGAGCGAGAGTAGAGTTTTAATTTGGACCATAAGAAAACTGCAACTTTCGATGAGTCAGTTGTCATGATATTGAATTGTAATACCTGAATATTTGTGCTTGTTAGCCAACATGTTGCCACAAATGATTAAGTGCAACTCCCTTCCGGACTCCTCAAAGCCTGTCAACTATCTACAAAGCACAAATCCAGACTGTAATGGAATACTCCTTACTTGCCTGGATGGGTACAGCTCCAGCAACTCTCAAGAAGCTCAACTCCATCAAGGACAAAACAGCCCACTTGATTGGTACCATACCCTCCAGTCCGTCCATCACCAATGCACAGCAGCAAGTATGGACCATCTACAAGATGAACTACCATCTTGAAGGCAGCAGATACATTGTAACGTCACCACCTCTAAAGTTCCCCTCCAAGCCAATCACATCCAGACTTGGAATTGCAATATATTTTTATCAGTGTCAATGGGTCAAAATCCTGGAATTCCATCCTTGATACATTGAGTCTACCTATAACACATGAACTGCAGTGGCTCAAGAAAACAGCTCACCACCACTTTCTCAAGGGCACCTAGGGATGGGCAATAAATGTTGGCCTAGCCGACAAAGGCTACATCCCATGTATGAATATGAAAGAAACAGATTTGGCCCAGAAGGCCTGACATGGATGCAAGCCTCCACCTATCCCATGGGATGAAAATAGAATTACTAGATAAAGAAATACTGTCAAGGAGACAGTTCCAATTTGTCAAATGAACATTAATATTCATAGTTTATTTTCAATTTTTCTCCGAATACTTTGGTTCATTAGCTTTGTTAACAGGGCAGAGATTTGAATAAAAAGAAAAGGCAGCAAGTAGAACAACTGAAAGCAGAAAGCTGTGAAATTTCTGGGAATATCAAATTCTGTCAGGGACAGTTTGTGGCAGGGCAGCAATGTCCTGCAGCCAAGAAACACAGCAATCAGATGCAAGTTTAGCAATTTTATTTGTCTCCTATCAGTACTTTTTCCCAAAACTTATTGGGATGTTTGCCTATATCTTCAGATGAGTTAAAGTATTTTACTTGGTGTTTAAAATATTTTGAATCATAAAAAAATTAATGTGCTTTTATCCAATAACTTGGAGTGTGCAATCTAGACCAAGGACAACATTGAAACTTCTCTGCTTTGATGAAGACGAGGATTAGAAGTAACACAGCAGATATACCAGGCTAAAAGGTTGGAGCCATTGAGTCTTGTCATCACAGATTCACATTCTTAACAAGCTTAATTCAATAACTTGTTGTCACAGACCTATCCCCCACAACCACCAGACCACCTATTTGATAACCAATGTGTGTTACTGCCTGTAGAAGCCAATGAGCCCATTGTGCCACTAATTATTTCATTATAGCTATCAGTGACAAAGTGGTTTCACCGAAAAGAAAGCCACCAGCTTTGCAATTGTTTAGGGGCTTGTTGTCTGATATAATGTGCTTTTCTTTTAAATCCTAGCCGATAAACATTGCTTACTGTGGCAGGAAGGTGCTGTCTGATGCTATAATGCGTTACTACTCAAGGATTAAAGCAGTTCAAGGCAGCATCTTACTATTACCTTCTAAAGGGCAATGAGGGATGGGCAATGAGGGATGGGCAATGAATGCTGACCTAGCTGAATATGTCCACATCCTAGGACAAATAAGCAACTCTGAAGTAATTGTTTAGGATACAAATTCAGCATGTGTTCCACAGAAGAAGCCATAAGTACTACTCTAATAAATCAAGATCAAAGTGAATAAACACACTGCATATCTGCTCATTAATTCAAACATTGCAATTGAAATAGCAACAGGCAAGCGAACACAAAAAAGTCACCAGCATTGAATAAATATAAACTTTTAATTACCAAAGGTGGTGTTTTTGAATACAATGGGGTACAATCACTCAATAAAACACATGACATGCCAAATCTGTCTAAAACAGTAAACAAAATAAAGGAAAAATTATCCCCACTCCCTCCACATGATTTGACAGATGTAGTGAAAAATACCTCACACACATTTTACATTGAAAGAATAAAACGGGACAATGCAATCAAAACTCAGGATTTGTTGTATGAAATGAGCAGAGGTCAATATACAGCACGCCTAAAAAAAAATGGAAACCTGACTTGTCAGATTTAAAAATGACAGTTTAGGAGAAAAACACTGTTCAGGACCACCCTCAGACCAACATGGTTGGTGGTGCGGGGGCAGAGAAGCCCCAATTTTAAGCAAGCAAAACCAGAGAAGGGGCAAGGAGGGATGAGGAGATGTACCCAGCTGAAATCCCAGCCAAAGGAGGGGTGTGAGTGGGCATTGGAGACAAACCAAACCCATCTACATACTGTGGGTCAGCTTTAAAATGGAGGCTGTAGGCATTTTGGTGGAAAGATTCTACACTTTCCTCACAGAAGTTCACGTTTGCCATAATCCTGGTTTGACTTTCTAGCAAGGCCTGAAACTGCATGAAATCTGAAAGTGTAAAGTGGAGACAACACAATAAAAGTGAATGAATTTAGTGTAAAACATGGCTGCAGGTTCCTATCAGCGACCTATGTGGTCCAAGTCGTGACAGTCGAGCAGATCCTAGACTCAGTGAATGTAGGTCTTCCCAAGTGAAACCTCTGTGCTTTCCAAAATTTTTTTTTTGTGTAGCCTACATGGCATTTTCATGCTATATACAAGCTCTGTTTATAAAACTAATCTATTATATAGATCAGTACTTAGGGCTTGTGCACATATATGAGAAAATTAAAGAAAGCAAGTACAAGAGAAAAATGCACAAAATATTGGCTCAGAAAGTGATCACATTTGATACTAATATATTTAACATAGTCAGTGATTGGAAGTCATTTTCATTTAGCCCAAGTATTCTATAGGAGCAATTTCTATCTGTAAGAGATCCACACATGAGCAAGTGCAGAGAAGGTGACATGGTTGCATTCCCTCCACCCCCAACCATTGCAGACTTCGTAGCCAGAACATGGAGCGCATATTGCAGTGCCAACAGGGAAACTACATGAAAATTGTATTAACTCCACCAGCTCAGGCTCACTTGAAAACGCATGATGAGTTCATTTGGGCATTGCAAAAGATGATCCCTGAAATCTGCCAGCTCCCCCGGTCAATGAAGCTGCAATGTCAGGGGGCAGCCCACTTTGGATAGGCTGCAGGGGCTTCCATAAAGTAAGGGGAAATTGGGAAATCGGCTAAAAAGCAAGGAATTGGTGAGTCATAAATGATAAACGAACTTGTAACATGGGAATCATTTCCCAGAAATATTCAATTTTTTTTAAAACATCTGAACTATTGCTCAGTTGTTCCAATTGTCTAGTGTTGTTTGAGGTTTGTTTCACATACAAATGTGTGGATTTAACAAGTCTTCCACATAGTTGGTGAACAAGCTCCTAAACATGCCCTGACATTTAAACTTTGTTGCTCCTCACATTTAGAGTGTCGTACACTGGGTGCATAGTTACACAGTTCTTCAGGAACCTGACAGAGTGAAATTGCCCTGTACAGCTTTTAGCAGGACTGCAATGTGTGGTCAAAAACAATTGCCATTTCAATTTTATCAAAAAAATGTATGTAGCTTTTTGTGTCAATAAATCATTCAGAATGCTTTAGAAATATATTTCCGCAATGTGGTGTTTTCTGACAAATTCAAATTCTAAGGCGGCTTCTTCTGAGTCTTGGCTCATTATATGACCTTGATTCACAGCTTCTTTGAAGTGGATTTACCTTGACTATTTTCACAGTGCTTGCTGACTCTGTAGTCTTACCAGCTCTACAGTGCAGTAAACTGCTTGGTATAAAGTCCCAAAAGTACTTGCTATCTATTTTTGCTTCATCTTTGCATCCAAACCACATTTACATTTATGCACCAATTGCACACCATAATTTTTGACACACGCTGTGATTTTGGATGTGATTGATATCCTCTCAATTTGCACAGTGCATTACCATCCGGCACCAGAGTGAGAAAGATTAGATTTTAAAGAGGAGACTGAATCTTCTTTCAAAGTTTTGGAGAGCTCGACATTATTTTCTCCCCACAAAAAGCCTGCACTGCCTTTTCTGAAATTACTAATTATTTTAGTTAAGTTTCTATTTATCAAATTTAGTGCGCAGGATTCAAATTCAATAGGAAGACCAGGAGTTGAAGATTAGATCTGAAGGAATGTCTTGAAACACACTGTAGCCTGGTGCTATTGTTGTTTCTAACTTGGAAAGCAACAAAGTTTAAAATAATACTTTAAGCAGTTAGCAAATCTTTGGTATGTAATCACCAGGATAAAACTAAATTTATGTTTGTAGCAGAACATAAGTGGGCAACAACCCTTAAAATTTCCTTCCCTATCATTTGTTATTAGTTCATACCAGCTGATAGGTCCTGTAATATTCATGGATGACCATCTTGTCCATTGCTTTTCAGCCACTAGTCCAGGGATGCACATTGAAAACATATGCTTATAGCTGCAGATGGCAAAATTAATTCCTCAATACCAATTCATCCCATGGAGATTGGAATCTGATGTTTTGGCTGCAAGCCATTAGGTTTGCATGTGATAGGTTTCTGATGTGCCAATATATTTTGTGGTGAGTGAAGCGTTCAGTTAACAACAAATAGCTATACTTTCAAAGCTTCAAAAAGTTGTCTTATAGTTTTACTCATTAAATTTGAATTTCCACAAAAACTGCAACTCTGTCAATTCTTTTATTTCTTTCCATAGTTCTAGTTCCCTAGCTGTTACTTCAGAAATATGGATTTCTAGTTCTTGGGTTCATTTAATATCTAATAATTCCTGCTTTTGTTCCTTTATTATAAAAGATGTGAACTGTTCTCCAACAAAATCCAAACTGAATGTGGAAACATACATAAATTCAAGAATAGGTATAACATATTTAATCTTACTAAGGGTCCTGCAATACCAGGCATCAGTTCCAGACCTCCCACATAGAGGTGGCTAATTTGCTTTAGAAGCAAAAATGAGCTTGATGGGCTATAAGCGAATATATAGGTAGCCTGAGCTAAAAATAAGAGCACTGCCACAGAAAATATTTTTAAGTGGTTTCAAAAAACTTCCAAATGTGGCTTAAGAATGGATGTAGGCTGTGATAAGGTGAGGCCATGCATGTCAATCAGGTCAGGCTATGCCAAATGTACAGCTCACTATTTGAGCTTTACTCTTAGGGCTGTTTGACACAGCTAACTAGTCGCAGTCCTTTTTCTTGACAAAACAGCACTAAAACCTGAGTGAGCAAATTTATGAATGCACATCTCGATAGCTACCATTCACCACTTTACTCTTTCAGAATGGTGTGGC
The DNA here is from genome assembly GCF_030684315.1 of Stegostoma tigrinum. Taxonomy (NCBI): domain Eukaryota; kingdom Metazoa; phylum Chordata; class Chondrichthyes; order Orectolobiformes; family Stegostomatidae; genus Stegostoma; species Stegostoma tigrinum. The sequence continues at coordinate 17,885,102 of NC_081374.1, read as the reverse complement.
AATTAGGGATAAGTGCAACAAATGGCATTCCTAAGACAGTGAGCCACAACATTCAACCTCCTTTCACTTCTCAATAATGAAATCCAGCTGAGAGGTTCATGAAATTGTGTCTACCCACATTCTTTTTTTAAAAATGTATTTATTGTAAGTAGAAATATTTACAATAATATTTATTAACCTAATTTGAAATGTCAGAGGAGAAAGGATGATGGAGTAACACTTCTTTGGGGGCTAGTGGTTGCTTCTATTGAGCAAATTTTCCAAAGGTTCAAATAAGTGGTCAAAAATGAACCGTACTCCAACTTATCTGAAGGTACCACATGACTTGTTAACACAGCAGCAGATTGGATGAACATGAAATATGTTGCCATTGTGCTTTTCTTTGATGTCATTGTGCTTTAATAACGCCAGAACATCCAAACTAGAATTTCCACAGCTCTTCACTTGGCTAAATGTGCTGTCCAGAATTGGAGAAGTCCAGTGGACCTCTTTAACCAGCAACTTCGAAAAAAAAAGCAACATTAAAAGTGCATCATTTTATCAAAGTTGGACAGTGTTTCTAAAGTATTGTGATAGAAACTGTCATAACATACTTGCCTTTTGCATTAAGGAAATTACAAAATATTATTCCTCATTTAAACAATTCTTCAGAGCAGCATTTTAAAACTATTACCCTACCCCATGAGCAAAATCTTGTCACAATATTGGCCTAAGACGACAGCGACAATGCTGCAGAAAATTCAACTCTTGACTCTGCCCATGCAAACAAATATGTTTCTCACAAAGACTGAAAAGCACATTGTATTTTAGAAATAAAGACACAATTTACTATAGAACAATTTGGCAACAAATCTGTACAATTGACTTCAACAGGGTGAAGCCATTTTTCACCAGAAAGGCCAACTCTGCCAAAATATAAATGCCTTAAACAAATATTCATTAGAAATATGAACAGATGGACAAACACCAATGGATTCCATTCCATGAATCAACTCCATCAGGATTTAGATTTTTTTGAAAAGAATGGTGCATTCACTTTTGTGTGGTTGGTTGGCTCACTGAGCTGGTTTGTTGTTCCACTGATGTTTCATTACCCTACTGGGTATCATCATTAGTGCAGCCTCTGATAAAGCACCGTTGTGTTTTCCCGCCTGGTATTTAAACTCTGGAGTCTGTCGAGCTGGATTACCCCTCTTCTGGTTTTGCTTTGCAATGGAGTGTATGTAGGGTCGAGCTGTATGTTTTTGTTGAGGGCCTTCTTAGTGGAGAACCAGGCTTCTAGGGATTCAGGTGCTTGTCTCTGCTTGGCCTGTCCCAGGATCCTGGTGTTGTCCCAATCATGGTGGTTTTCCTTATGCTGGGACAAGCATGGGAATTGCAAGAGGCCTAGTTCTCCGCTAAGACGGCCATCAACAAACGCATACAGCTGGACCCCGTACACATTCCACTGGGAAGGAAAACCGGAAATGAGGTAGCCCAGCTCAATGAACCCCGGAGTTTAACTAACAGGTGGGAAAACACAACAGCGTTTCATTAGAGGCTGCACTGATGATATTTCCTAGCGGGGCAATGAAACATCTGCAGAACACCGAACCAGCTCAGCTAGCCAACTAGCCACAATACCCATAACCTGAGCTACAAGTCTACCCAAAAACCTTAGGCATGGACTTGCTTTTGAATGTTTTGCAGCTGCCTCCGATTGGGAATTTTTAGCTGGGTATTCGCTGTGGAGCACAAAGTTACTTCAAATTCTAGATGCAAGAGATTTTAGCCAATTCAATAATTTCACAATGATGCATATAGGTAAATTTCTCATTCCAATACTGGCAACGTGGAACTGTTCTGAAGGTTTGCACCTGTATCTTTGACTCATGCTCCCCCCAGAACATAGCATATGACTTACCCCAGAGGAAAAGCAGGGACTCAATAATTACTCAATATCATAGCTGGTCAAGAAAAGATTAGATCTCCAGTTTTAATTTATGCCTGCCAGTGATAATGTTGCTTATCAACATAGATTCAAAACAAAAAAAGTGTGTTGTATTTTTTAATTGCCTAATGCACAGACATAACAAGAATTTAGGTAGCTGCTGGGAGGGAGTAGGAAGAGAAAGATCCCACTCAGGCATAGATGAAAATCATACCAACAGCTCAAACTGCAAAAAGTATCCCAATTAATTTGAAGGATCATTTTGGCAAAGTAAACGGCAATTTATCAATTTAGGAACTGAAGATGGGTGCAGTGGAATTGCATGCATTTTGTAACTTATTACCGTGGCACAGTGATAGTGTCCCTACCTCTGACACAGGAGGTCTGGGTTCAAGTCCCAGGGTGTGTGTCTTGGGTGTGTGTCATAACATGTCCAAGTAGGCTGAATGCAATAACTGATTGTACTAATTCAGTCGAGATATGATCAAACCACTGAAATCTAAAACTCAGCATAAAAAGAGACGTAGAATAATAGAATTTTACAGTACAGAAAGAGGCCACTTGACCCATTGTATCGGAACATCTGAAGTTTTCATAAAATTTATAGGACAGGCCTACATTTCAATTGTGAATACTGTAAAACCTGTTCTGTTCATGGGGAATTCCACAAATTTTGTGGATTTGTTCAAACATCCATGAAAAAACAACTAATGCAAGCTTTTAATAATACAGCTTTTAGCATTAAAAAAGTTCAAATATAATGAATATCTTGATCTTTTAAAATCACAACATTTTAATCCCATGAAACCAAGACAGCTTTAAAGTAATCAAACAGAGGTCCAAAATAAGACAAACTGAAAGATGGTACGAATGAAATTGCTTGGAAATAAGGGTGACACAGAATGATAAAAATCAGAAAGGAATATCAAGTTGAAACATTGAGTCAACCTTTCACAAAACTCACAAGTTGACTTTGTCCTGATGCTGTCATGTCCCCCTGCCCCTCCCCCCCACCCACCCACCATCCTTTGACATCAGTTTAAAAATCTGGTCGCGTGTTGGACTAGTAGTATCATGACAGTGTTCACCTCAGCCCAAGAGGCAGAGGTACAGTAAATCTTTAAAAAATCCAAAAAGCCAACCAATTAAGCATTTCTGAACTTCATGCGACATTTAAAAAGAACTTCCTAAAAATAATTTGGCACACTTTCCATGTTGTTTTTCAGTGGCTGGCTGGAGTCGGAGCAGTTAAGGCCTTCTTTCTTCTTTTTATCAGCAAGGGATTGCAAGATTCTTCTATCTTTTTGATTTTGATTTGTTCGTAGTCAACTCTCATGGTTGCCAAGGCACTGGTCATTTCCTCCTGTCATGAGAGAAAGCTGTATTAGAATGATGAACAGCACAATGGAAGTGATAGTGCTGTTCCTACTTATCTCATTCCACAGGAACTGTGTCCATAATTGTCCCAGTTGAAAGGATTTGACCAAGTTCTTGTTCCTAATCTTCTCTGGAACGTTCACCAATTAGCTTGGGAGAAGCACCAGAGCAGCCTTTAATAATTGATCAGCGAAAAAAAGCATTGGGTTATGAGGAAGGGTCACTATTCTTTTGAGTTTAAAGGTTGAGATGTAATCTTATTGCAACAGTGACAGGTCAAAGGGGCTTCGGGGGTAGATTTTGCGAAGATGTCTTCCTTTTGGGATGATTGGAGCATGGGGGTGGCACGACATACAATGTCGCATACAAGGCCAAGATGAGGCTTGCTTCTTCTGAGTCATTGACTGTTGAAATTCTCTCCCAGTAAGCGGTGGACGTGTGGACATGAGATATATTCGAGGAAGCGTTAGATAAATTTTGATAGGAAAGGGAGTCAAGTCTTTTTAGACATGAAAGTGGACTTACTGTTACATCAGATCAGCAGAAATCTTATTCACTTTTGGACACAGTTTGTGGGTTTGGAATGGTCTATTCCTTGCTCCCTATTTCTTTGGTTCTTTCCTTCCAGGATGGGAGTGCATAGTCTCAACTCCAAAATCAATACAATTCAGATTTGTGGCCAAGAATGGGCGTGCTGCAAAGAGACACGTGTGAAGCAACATCTTGGGCTCCAACAAGACCTTTCATTCCATCTAAGGATTGGGAATGAATACTTTGATCACACACTAATTCTCTATAGTAGTCAGCCTCAAAAACAGTACAGCTGTGGTACTCGGATGGCAAAATCAATGGATTTCTTCAAGATATTTGTAAATCTGTTAAACATCAGGTTAAGATGGAGAGTGGTAAATAAGTGGTAATGAATTTGATGCAGGTCATCTTTTTAATAGCTCTGAAGTATGTGATTTGAATTGGTCTCCTAGTAATAGGTTTCCAGTACAGAAATATTTTTCTGTTTCATATTTGTCTAGCGTTAAGAATATGACAAAGTAGTAGGTAACATTGTCTTAAAGGTACATTTTTCAGCACTGCACCCAAATGATGTTGGTGAGATATGAGCAGCTTGGAATACTGGCACTATCAATAATTTCCACCAGCACCGCTCACAGCCATACTGTTATTATCTGTATGAATTACTGAACGGGGCAAACTATTTTGCATGCAGGGCCAACTTTCTCTTGGTTAGCTCAATGTTCTTAGTTGTGCAACAAAGCTGAACTGTTGCCCTGATCTCTAAAACCTGTTACAATAGCTAATTCCTGAATTGGGAAAACCATATTTATTCAGAAAAGAAAGGCTTGCACCATAATGGGTCCTAACTTTGGCTGCAAGATGCCATACACTGAATTTAAGGAAAAAAAAATGACTTCATAAAATTGCTGTACTCCAGGCAGAGTGTGGTGGGCATAATTTGGGAGAGTGTTATAGCATAGCAAGACCGGGGTCGGTTTGTGCAAATGCTACGTAATGAGTCTACAATTGCCTTCAGGTATATATATGCAACAGGAAGGGAAAATGAGAACTAGGCAGGTGACCTCAAGTTCCAAACACTCAAGTGTTCTAAGTAGCAAGCAAGGTATCAACTGAAAAATAGTCCAGGGATTAAGCATCTCAAAGCAGGGCCTTAGGAAAGGGGAAATAACTAAGACAGGTGGTTATATTAGTTTCTTGCTGTAAACACCCAAACCAGAAAAGTCTTTGGATTGATTACTGTCCCCTACTGAGTCAATTGAATGAAAATGAGTGCTCCCAGTGTTTTAAAAAGGCAACAGATATTCGATTTTCCAATGTTTGTTGTGTTTGTCTCCCAGAGAGTATTTCAGCATACCTTTAATGGATACTGACGTACTGTATGTCCTTAACAGGGATAGGCAACAAATGCAGTCCTAGCCAGTGATGCCCATATCCCATGAATGAATTTTTAAAAAAAGACATACTATGATATAGTGATAACACAAGCATGTGATCTGAGAACATAAGGATACTTCATTTTATCCCTGATAGTTGAAGCATGACACACTAATGGAAGAAAATGTGCTTTGTAACATCATAGCTCAACTTTATAGCCCAAACCATGATGTACCTATAAATGGAATGCATGAAAAGATAGTTGAATTACAGATATCTGTTGGATTCTTCACTTTATCCCCAACTCGTTTTGTACGTTACGAGGTATAACCTAAGTATGGCAGCGTCACGTTACATGACCACATCAATATTTAGTTTGTTGCTGGTTTTGTTAAAGCTTGGAGGGAAATCAGAAGACCTAAACATAAAATCCTGTAGTGGGCAATATTAAGCAGCTGATGACTGCCAAGTTCTTCAAAAAGAGGAGGAAAGAACAGATCAAACATCGGATATTCCCTATACGCAGTGAAACACAAGAACATAAAACAGGTCTATTATCTGATTATTAGTACACTATGCTTCCACAAGTTGGCCTTAGACATAGTGACTATTTTATGATGTACTACAGGAGTGAACTGAAGTCCAACTTTACCTTTACATCTTCCCATAAATCTTTCTCTTCTTTCAGGACCCTACTGGTATGAAGAGGTGTCTGCGGTACCTGCATTGATTGCTAAAGTCAACAAAGAAAAAAAAACATAGTTCAAACTCAAAACACTGAATCAAGAAACAAAATGAACATGGCCTGAAACTGCTGGCTACGGAGAAAATTTCTCAGTGTTTCACTTCAGTTGTTTTCGGATGAAAACTTAACCACTATGCTCTCCTTCAATGTAATGATGCAGGGTGCAACATCTGACAATTAAAATGTAACTTGCACTTGCATTTGCTCTGAAGAACACTGTTCACCTGAAAAGGTTTTATTGTAAACTTCCTTGTGAACTAAAAACTTTTGGTTGGCAAAGGTGTTTTTTGAGGGGGGTGGGGAAAGAAGAGTTTGAAAACTGCTTAGGCTGAAAATTACAGAATAAACAGCTTAATATCATCCTTGAGTTCTGAAACTTGTTGGAACATGATACATCTGTATCATAGAAAAATGCAATTTACTATTAATACATTGATTAAAAACTCCTTTCTTGCTAACTTAAAACTTTAATCCTATCAAAATAACTGGAAAAAGCTTCAGACAACGTTAAACATTTGGCTAGGATCTTACCATGACTACCAAGTGATTAAAAGTGGGGAGAGGATGTATTTGGTGGTTAAAAAGTGGGGAAGAGGAGAACATAAATTCTGTGAGGATAAAAGATATAATTTATTCAATGGGAATGACTTAAAGCCTTTAAGTCCCACTCCAAAATGAATTACTTACATTAATCCAAGGATGGTTCATAAATTCCATGATCGTCATGCGTTGTGTTGGCTCAGTCTTCAGGAGTTGTCTGATCAGTTGTTTGGCTGAAAAATTCAACATGAGCAGATGTAATTGTTTAATTATAACTGTGTTAATGTCATTTCTGAAAAAGGTGCACATTGAAAACACATTCAGAGGATATAAACCAAACACACTGAAAAATGCAGTTCATTAAATTACAATCAGTAAAAGCACAAGAAAAAGAAAATGCTCTTCATTACATTTCACTGGCTTCGGGATAATCTACAATGTCACTGAACGAACTTTTCTGCAAGGAAAAATAAACACAACTGGAGTCAAAAATCAAAAGGTGAGTTAAACTGCTTGGAGTGTGAATCTTGACCAAATTCAGTCCAGTATGCTTGGCCTGGTTACTCAAATCTAGTTACACATAGATTCTTTGTCTGTATTACAAAGATGTTTTATATTTACTATTGCACACAGGACTCATGTCTTGAAAAATTGTGGCAAGTCAATTTATTTCAAATTTTGTGGACATGCCACGATTGGTTTCTTTACAATAAGTGGTTAGAAGTTCACTGCACTGGAGATTCTTTTTTTAAAACAAAACAAAGCTGCCCGTAACTTACATGATTGGTGATAACTACTAGTTTTGCTGGGGTGTTCTGAATTGCGATTGGCATGGAAATGTTCTGGAATTAATTGGGTGAGTTGGAGGGAACGAGCTGACGAGCACAGAACTGACTTTGAATAAAAACCAAAAGAACTGTGGATGCTGTAAATCAGGAACAAAACAAGTTGCTGGAAAAGCTCAGCAGGCCTGGCAGCGGCTGTGAAGAAAAATCAGAGTTAATGTTCCTCAGAAGGAAGGGTCACTGGACCCAAGACGTTAACTCTGATCTTTCCTCACAGATGCTGCCAGGCCTGCTGAGCTTTTCCAGCAGCTTCTGTTTCTGTTCCTGACTTTGAACAAGCTGCCCAGCTAATTTTCTCCCACTACTGAAAAGAAAGAAACTTCACCAGTTTAGGGTAAAACCAATTTGTTCATTCAAAAGTATTATTGAAAGAACATCAAGACTGCATTTCCCGAGAACCTGTACCTGCAATACTCTAGAAAGAACCATGCACGATTAACGATGACCACATGTCAGAATATTAGAGCAGCAGGCTCCAGAACACTTGGCACTTTACACTTTCACCTTGAAAAGTAACACAGAGGTCAGTGTGTTTTAGGAAAAAAGCTAATCTCTGCAATTTTTTTCTTCCTTTGTTGCTGATGAGCATTCGCCTTTGCACGTATAACTTGGCAATATTTAGAGAGATCAGTTTTGTTTTAAATTAATTCACAGAAATGTGGGTGTTGTTGGCTAAGCCAGTATTTATCGCCCTTGCCTAGTTGTCAAGAGGCAACTAAATTGCTATGGGTCTGGAGTTACATGTTGGCCAGACTACATAAGTAAGGCATTTTCCTTCTCTAAACGACAGTAGTGAATCCAATGATTTTTTTTTCCCTGAAGATCGATCACTAGACGTTTAATTCTGAACTTTTATTGTATTCAAATTCCGTCATCTGTCACAGTGAGATTCGAACACAATTTCCCAGAACATCACCTGGGTCTCTGGATTAGTAGTCTAGTGATAATTCCACTAGCACACTGTCTCCCACTGTTTTGATAATAAATGTATAATTTTATTTTTTTTAGAAAATCAATGGATCTTTTTGTTTTAATACCTGATAGAGAGAAGGTATTTCCCTGGTCATCCTGGTAACTGGAAAATGTGTTATTTTATGTCACAACCTGAGGTGTAGTGGGTTTCCAATAAGGGTGCATAATCACTAAATTGTTATTGCTAACAATCCTACCATAACAGTAAGAAAAGGTAATTGTCTTAAAACTATAAATCCTCAGAGTTAGTCATAATGTTTTAATAGTCAATTAATTAATGTAGTTTCCTTGCAATTATATGAAAAAATAGAATTGAGATCTCTGCCTTGAACATAGAACATTACAGCACAGTACAGGCCCTTTGGTCCTCGATGTTGTGCCGACCTGTCATACCGATCTCAAGCCCATCTAACCTACACTATTCCATGTACGTCCATATGCTTGTCCAATGACGACTTAAATGTACCTAAAGTTGACGAAGGAAAATCCTCAAAATAATTTTTGAAAAAATATAGCATTTACAGTGACTTGCCATTAAAGTCTTACTATATGTTCAGCAGATAGCATTATAAATGCATAATCTTTATCATGCATTAAGCCAATGTCTTTTCTGTAATGTAATCTACAGTAAACATGTGAAGATGTTACATTCAAAGAACAATTCACATTTTCTTTAATAGATTACCCACATGCCAATGACTACACTTTGACTGTAATTCATTCTGCAAGATTTTTAAAGATAATTTTACAAAAACAATAGAATATTTTACATTTTTTTAAAGTTAGTCTCATCATGCACAACAGGCAAGTCAGTAGACTGCCAGTACAAACACAGAATGCAGGAGAAACTGTGTGGGTCTGGCAGCATCCATACACAGAGGAATAGCATTAACATTTTGGAGTCTGATATGATGATTTCAGAGCGGGAAGTTATACAGACACTGCCAGACCTGTTGAGTTTCTCCAGAATTTTGTGTGTTCATTTCAGACTTTTGGCATTCATTGTTTTTTTGATTAAACTGCTAATATCGCAAGCTGTAAATGTTCCAAACTACAGAATTTATTTTTAAACTATGATATTTTTTCAGGCATGCAGAGTTCGAATTTGATTATCCTTTAAGCAGGGTTAACGCTCTCAACTCATTTAGTTTTCGCACACTGAAAAATAACAATTTCAAAATATTTTTGTAGAATTTAGCATTGGTCATTGCAAAGTTAAAAATGAAGGAGCATTACATTTACTTATTTCACACCAGTTAAAGAAAATTGGATTACCTTCCTCGGATACTTCTGACCATTCTGGATTAGGAAATTCATACTGGCCCATTCGGATTCGTTTCTTCATGCCAGGTGAAATGGCCAGTCCATGGTTAGAATAGAATGGGGGATATCCACACAACCTGTAGATTGACAAAAAGAAAAAGAAATGTAAATTTAAATAATGTACAGCATCTGATCAACCTACATTTAAAATATTACAACATAGCAGAACTAAGATTATTTTTGGATTACAAGTCAAACATCCAAAACTGTTTAAAATCAATAGCTGTGGATATGATCACTTTTGATACAACAGTTTTTTAGATCATGGATTATATATCATAGAATCCCTACAGTGTGTAAACAGGCCCTTTGGCCCAACAAGTCCATACTGACCCATCAGCCTATAACCCACCTAATCTACACACCCCAGAACACTACAGGCAATTTAGCATGGCCAATCCACCTAGCCTGCACATCTTTAGACTGTGGAAGGAAACCAGAGCACCCAGAGGAAACCCATGCAGACACAGGGAGAATGTGCAAACTCCACAGACAGTTGGGTCCTTGGTGCTGTGAGGCAGCAGTGCTAACCACTGTGTCACCCCTCATGTATTTAGTTCAAGCAGTACGTTTTCCATCTGCATTTTCCAACAAAGGAGAGGAATACAGCAAGATTTGACAAATCCTTCGCTGGTCAGGATCAAAGAACGATGGTAAATTACATCAAGTCACAAATAACATCTACAGCGGATTTTGCTATAATGTAATAGTTGTGTTCCGTTGCAACACCGCATGAGAGAATCGCACTATCGAAATAATGGGGTTGGGGCAGGCCACAAAAACAAAATCATGCAAAATCAGTCAAAATTCTTCCTCACCACTCTCCTGTAAGTATTGGTGCCATGCCTGTCACGTGTGAGCCTTGACACCTACAATCAAACAAAATCTATTCACCTGCAACATGTTCTGCCTCACATCCTAGCCAATTGCTAATCTGACCTGACATTCCATTGGAACTGCCTTCTGTTCAGGTTTTTAGATAACCTTTCTTTCCTTTTTAGCCTATTGACATTGAAGTTAATTGTAGGATTAAAATGTGTTATAAATCTGAGTAACATTATATTCAAAGTAATCCTGGAAAAGAGCAGGTTGTAAAACAGACAACTTCTGGTATAAATGATTTAAATGAGCAAGTTCAAATGTTCTTACATATTAAACATGTAACAAAATCTGGGCAAAAATACTACACACAAGGGTACAGATTTTAACAGCGCTCATTATTTTAAAGTATACTTTTTTTTGCTTTTAATGGTGTTCACCATAAACGCTTCAAACTAAGACTTCACATGCTTTCCCAATGAGGCAGTTATTCTGTGTGATATTGTATTTGAGGTTTATGACAGAAAATCCAATTATCTTTTTCAAATAAGCTCATTATGACTTACGGTGAACAATTACACCACCTGCAAGGGTCAAAAAAGAAATTTTCCTTTGACAAAGGCCATGGTTGATGTGTACTCAACGGAACAAGTTCGCATTTTAGAATTAGCATTTCTCTCTTCGTCAAATCGCTTTATAGCCAATTTGAATTTCTGGAACAACCATTATAACATAACCCCCATACGACCTCACAGCAAGGATTATTTGTCACAAATCTATGCATTTACTATGTAAGATTACAGCATAAATTTGGGTCAAATTTCTATGAACCTTTCTGAGATCCAAATACAGGATCCATTCTGACATGATAGTGCAGCCTATCAAATCCTTTGCAGCCTTTTAGGTCAGATATTAAACAGCCATCTTAGGTAAATGCAAAAGATCGCACAGCACTATTTCAAAGAACAGGAGGGGAACTCTATCTTGGCCAAAATTTCTTTCAATTAATATCAATAAACTAATTTACTTGGTCATTATCATGTTGCTGGTCGAGGAGCCTTGCAGTGCACTCTCTGACTGCTGTGCTTCCCACCTTATAAAAAAAGTGACTTTGAAAGTACCTAACTAGTGCTAAAGTGAGTTCATGTAAAATTTCAAAAGGTGCAATATAAATGCCGGTTCTTTTCCTAAACATTCCCAATAATTGGACCACAGAAGGAGAAAAGGACAAAATCAAGCTTGAGAATGTGTTAATTTCCTTTTTACAGCCGCTATTAAAAAAACTGGAACAATACAGCTTCAAAATATCAAATAAACTTGTGTTGATAGCTTGGTTCAGATGATGGGAAATGTCAAAGGTGCTGCTACGTTAATGAAATACCAAACCTTCTCAACAGCTTTCTGTTTCAACCAATGCAAACAACAACAGATTGCACTTCAGCGGTCAGATAAATAGAGTGTGAGAATTTCACAAGCCGAGCTGCATGAAAGAAAGACTAACCAGCAGCGTTATGCTGAAATAATACAGAGGGATGATTTACTTCAGGGCTTCACAGGTAGGAAAACCTGTGAACCAGTTTCTATGGTATAGCAGTGTGGTTGCCATTTTTATTTTGCACCTTATCTGTCAAGTTCTATTACAACTGTGAATTTATCAGCCTAAAGTGCAAAAATCATAAACCTCAAATAAGTCAGCCAGATTTTAAAAAAGCACCCTGAACCAGGCAGAATATTAACACAAAGAATATTAAAAATATAGTTTTGTGATGCAAATCCAGTTGCAAATTCCTGAGATTATAAATACCAAGAGGACAGGTTGAGACTATACTTTTGGTGTTCAGAAGAATGAAGGAGACCTTGTTGAAACATACAAGATTCTTAAGGGTCTTGGCAGGGTAGATGTGGAGGGGTTGTTTCCCCCCTTTGGAACGGTCTTGAATCTGAGGGCATCATCTCAGTGTTAGGGGTTGCCCATTTAAGACAGAGAGGAGGAATTTCTCCTCGGAGCCTAGAGAACTGTGAAATTCTTTACCACAGAAGGCTATGGGGCTGGGTCATTAAGTATATTCAAGGTGAAGGTGGACAAGTTTGCAATTAGCAATGGACACAATGGCTAGACAAGTGATTGACAAAGTTCTTCACCGACCTACCACCTTGTTCTCCTTCAACTGCATTTCCATAGAGCCAGCTTTCAACATAGCTCAGAAACAACTTACTCAGCTCCACCTTGCACTTCTGAGGAGGGGCTCAGAGCAGAAGCCACAATGCAGCTAACAAATCCAGCAGCAGCTATGCCGTCTCTTCACCCATATCCCTTGCACAGAGCAGAGGAGATGGACTTAGAAATCCAGTTGGATTGTTGGGGCCAGGACCCCAGTACAGCACCTACAAGTAGGATCAGCTCTCTCCACATCAGGAGGCTCAGGGTTTCACAGGAGGTCACTGCGAACTCCTGCCACCTCCTAGAACAAAGCTTCCTTCAGATTCCCCACACACACACACACACACACACGACTCATGTGGTGCCCATCACTGGATCCGAACCCAACCCAGATCTCTGCAGAAAACCGAAGGCACAAGACATGATAGCAGGCAAAGACAAACAGCGGAGAGGTGAGAGATCATAGCATGGAGAGGAGGGAAGGGCAACATTTGTGGACACCGACTGTGAGGTGTTCATGTGATGGTAAGACAGGGTAAGAGGATGAGCTCCAAATTCCATTCCCTAGCTACTGGCTCTATTTCTCTTCCTGGCAACTGTCTGAAATGCAGCTGAGTTGTTTACAATCTTGGAGTCACATGAGACCCAGACATGAGCTTCCAACCTCATGTGTGCCTTCACTAAGGCTGTTCATTTCTTCTGGCATAACTTCAGCCAATTTTGTCCCCGTCTCAGCTCACCTTCAGTGCTACTGCCCAACATAACTATTTTGATGCTCTCGTAGCTGGAATCCCTCCTGAAACTTGAGGACATCCATAACTTGGCTGTCTGTGTTTTAACTTGTAGCAAGCTCATTCTCCTAACACTGCTGTGTTCACTGGCCCACTGTGGCTCCTAGACAAACACAATGTCATGATTTTAAAATACTGACCTTTATTTTCAAATTCTTCCAAGGCCTCACCTCTCATTTTCTCTGCAATCTCCTTCAGCCACACAATCCCCTCAAGATATCTTCATTACACTAACTCAGGTCCCTGCACATGCTAGATTTTAACTGATCCATCATTAGTGGCTGTATCTTCAGTTGTTTCGGCTGCAAACTCTGGCCTATTCTCTCTACGTAGGTTTAAGGAATATTGGAAAAAATGAAAACAATGTCTTTCACCAAGTTTTTAGTCACTTGATTTAACCTCTGATTATGTGACTTGACATCAAATTTTCTTCAATAATTTTTTTATTCACTCATGTGATAATACTCCTGAGTAAGGTCATGGGTGTTTTATTACATTAGAGACACTACACAAATACAATTTGATGAAAAGCCACCAGACTCTAATATTAACTCTGCTTTTTTCCCCCGCATAGATGCTGCCAGACCTGCTGGGTTTCTCCAGCAATTTCTGCTGTTGTTTCAGATCTCCGGCATTTGCAGTTCTTTGCTTTATCTTTCATGTTTTTATTGTTGGGGCAAACTGCTGATTTAACAAGGGCAGCAGTCAAGGAAACCCATTGCTCAAATTGCTGTTCCCTTAATGCTGGTGGCCCTGCAACAGGAGGAGGTTTTAACACCTTTCATTAAAGGGCACACTGGCTCAGTACAGCCAGAGACCCAATTTATTATTGATCCTTGCCCACATTTTCGGTACCAAGTGTTTAATTCTGAGGGAGAGATTAATTATTATTTCCCTTCTGTGATGGCGCATATTGTCAGACAGGAAATTCTAAGGAAATTGGGTGTCTACCTGTGTTGAGTTTGCATAGGTTTCCTCTGGATGCTCTGGTTTCCTCCCACAGGCCAAAGAAGTGTGGGTTAGGTGGACTGGCCATGCTAAATTGTCCATAGTGTGAAGCAATAAGTAGGCTAGGTGGATTAGCCATGATAAATATGGGGTTTCAGGAATAGGGTGGGATGATCGATGGGCTGATTGGCCTTTTCTGCACTGCAGGGATATTATGATTGCTTGTAATAATACCATAAAGGGCAACTTCCATCATTTACTGCTTGCACAGAGTCTTTTCCACTGGGAAATTACCCGTCACTTGCCTTTTCCAGGTACCGCTTTATATTTTTGTTAACTAGAGCATACACCAATTTGCAAATGCTTCCAACACAGGCCTATTTGCAGAATGTAAGAATTGGACAGACTGCTGGTCAGCAATCCTCAAATGGCAATAGCGAACAATTGCAGTACCTTGCCCAGGATAACCATGGACCATCACAGAACTGCATGTTTACCAAAATCCTTTCAGGGCATGGTACCTGAAGAGAAAGAGAAGACATGCACAGAGACTGTACAACTACAACTTACAGTATGTACATTATTACACCCAAGGACCACATATCGCAGGATTTGTCATACTTCTCGGGCCCAAGAACCTCAGGGGCTGTAAAATGAAGAAAACCACAAGTTAAATTTATTGACATATCACTGTTGGATGTCACAACATCACAAACTAGGGAAGATTGTGAAGCACAACATGCACAAACTGCATTATAGAAACAGGGCATTTGATAAATCCAGTTTATGGTCACATTTACTCACAACAGAAGCAAACAGTTTTAGTCACTTTTACCCACCCAGTTCCCATGACCAAAAGCTTTTGTGCTCCTGAGATGCTGCTTGGCCTGCTGTGTTCATCTAGCCTCACATTTTATTATCTTGGAATTCTCCAGCATCTGCAGTTCCCATTATCTCTCTCTCCCATGACGTTCTAATCACTTTTCCTTATTCTACCTATTCAATCTAATCTCAAATGCTGGCACAGTCATGTTTAGTTTATTATATAAGCTGGAGGCCAAAGTATCATAAACCTTAATGTATGAAGGGGTCTAGGCCCGAAACGTCAGCTTTTGTGCTCCTCAGATGCTGCTGGGCCTGCTGTGTTCATCCAGCCTCACACACTTTTACCTTAATGTATGCTTAGTTTACTGATGTGACATGGGGCACAGATATTTCATGCATAACTACGTGGGAAACAAGTGAACCCTGCAAGGAGCGGATCTGATAGGACAAAGTCTACAGGGAACTAAATTTCTTTAGAATTTCCAGTCTGACTCAATGCGCCATCTCAGAAGGGAAAAAAAATGATTAATCTCTCTCTCAGAATTAAACAGTTGGTACCAAAAACATGGGCGAGGATCAATAAGGCAGAAAAACTAAAACATCTGACTGCAAACTTCCCTAGCAAATCCCTCAGTTAAAAAAATCAGACGACAGCTGAGTAGACAGGCAGGTGGTTAGTTAGATGAGTAGCCTGCCTCGCCTGTGTAAGCTATTAAAACTTTGATACAAATAAACCCATAACTGACCCACCCTCATTTCACTGAAGCTAGTTAGGCTGAAAGAACCAATT
This sequence comes from Stegostoma tigrinum, assembly GCF_030684315.1. NCBI lineage: Eukaryota > Metazoa > Chordata > Chondrichthyes > Orectolobiformes > Stegostomatidae > Stegostoma > Stegostoma tigrinum. Next base: position 17,869,128 of record NC_081374.1, on the reverse strand, counting down.
TCCCCCAGACAAACATTTTTTGTAGGAATTGCATAACAAAATAATTTCCAAAAATATGCCCTGTGACACTAAACCAGTCAAGAGAAACTACCGAAGTATCATTTTCCCAACTTTGCTCTTGACTCACTGGAGGTTACTCTAATTGATCAAATGATCTTAATCCTTGGATCAAATAATAGAGCAGGCAGGTCACGACAGGAAGAAAAATTAAAATTGTGTTGTTTTTAAAAAAAACCTGAGAAAATTATACCAAATGAAATTTGAAGATACAATGGAATCGTCATGGGTGTCCTTTTCCAACACAGCAAGCCATTCAATACATTGTGTACTTGTGTTATTCTTCCAGTAAAAGGGAAACTATCGATTGTGTGCCTTATCAGAAGCTACAGAATACACAACAATATCAACACACTCACATATGATATATTAAAATACTAATTATCTGATGGTGACAGCTCTTCTACATCATTATATTGGATATTTCAAGACATTTCTTAAGGCTTGAGGGTGTCTCAACAAGTCTGAGAGATTAAGTCAACCAAATTTTTTTTATTGGTTTTCAGGTTTTATGGAACACTTTAGAAGTCCAGGGATTTCTTTCTTGGGATACAGGACTGTAAAGCAGTACAATGATGTCAAACTTGAATAAGACCCTGATCAGGCTGTTTTTTTTGTGTGCAGGGGCCATTCGGTGAAAGCCGTCTGTCCTCACAGGCAGAAAAGTCCCATGGCACATTCTAAACAAGAGAAGGTCAATTAGCCCCAGGGCTCTGGCCAATACTTGACCCACAAACAATAACATAAAAACAGGTTATTATCTGCCCATTATCACATTTCTGTTTGTAGGCGTTTGTTTGCTTGGCTGCAATGTAGGAAATATAGCAATGAATGGTCACTTTTGCAAAGTGCTTCAGCACATCCTGGATTTCTGAGAAGTACTATATAATAGATGTTTTTCTCATGTTTTCTTCCTTGCAAGCAAGGAGTTCTGATTTTAAGACAATAAGTATTTTAGAAAGCAGTGGGAAACGCATAAACAATCATTAGGACTTTAGAAGAACTGGGAACTCAGCGGTTGGAAAGGACTGAGCAGGTATGGCCTTTTATCAAAATAGAAAAGGTAAATGTGTAGACAATGGCCTGGACTTTCATGTATAGTCTGGAAGACTTGAGTTGGTTACAGTTGCTGCTTTTGAATCACACACCCAATTCATGACTGTTTTGGCCAAGAATCTTTTGATTTTCTTGCACAAGGTTCAGGTTCATAGTGCAACCATGAAGCAGCATGGAAGGACTGCAAGTAGAGGTAGGCAGGTAAGGTTGAACATTTCAGTTCTTGAAGACAACAGCTCAACCTTGAGCATCATTTACTGGCCTACTAAACCTCATTCCAAACCAATCTGTTGTCCCACCTCACCTATGCATACTTCTTGAAAGTGTAGCAATTCAACAGAACCCAGATTTAGTTCTCAACCAAGCATTCGTAATAATCAACGCTATCAAGATAACTGCTTGACACTGCAAAGAGTCCGAAATTGAAACTTTTTTCCCAATTTCATAGCAGATCATTTGTCAATGAATGAGGCATTTAGATTTTATTTTCAACTTTCAGAAGAAGGCAATTTTGTTCTAAGAACAAGTTGATTGATCATTTATATTCAAGCATCAAACAAAGAATAGGAAAGTGTATCAACATGCTTTCCCTCATTTTGAATGCATTGTAGCATTTTTTCCAAGGGCCTGCTAATGCAAAGGGCAATTTACCTTTTCAGGATAGAAACTTTGATGAATCACTGCATTAAAGGCACATGTACATTACAATGCAGTAACTAACAGTGACATTTAAAAGTGTCAAAACATTTCACACTTGGTTATCAGAACGTTTTAGACACCTCAGGAGGCTTTTGTCAGGGGCCACAAACTCTCTAATGAAGTGTGCAATTTAAGGGCTTGCAAAACCCACACCAGCATACAAAGATTGCAGTGCATGAGGAAATGTAATTTTCCTATGGCCCTCGCAAAGTGGACTCTGATCTCAGAAGAGCTAAGCGTATGTTTTACAGCCAATGCCTTTCCAACCATAAAAGTACCATAAAAATGCCTGATTAGGAAGACAGAGAAAAGTGCATTTATATTTTCAGAGCAAATTTTGACCCCCATGAGATGAAGGAAAACTGACCCACTGTTTCCACTTGAGAGAAAATTCAAAACGAGGAACCAGGAATATAAACCAAGATATGAATATAAATCTAATTGGGAAGAGAAGAAAGATCTTTACTCAGTATATCGAATATGGATCTCAGACCACGGGGAAGTAGCTTGGACGTTAAACCTTGAGAAAGGGGAATAGAACATACTCTGAAAGACTGAAATGAGGCTGGAGGAGCCTCATATTGCATGGGCTAATTGGACTGAATGGCCTTTTTCTACAGTATAATACTGCTCCATGCATTTAATGTCAATTTTAGGTTTACTGTTTCCTAACTTGACACTTGTGTGGTAGGACAGATATCCCTGTCAACTGGACAGCACTCAGCTCCTTTCGAATGAGCAACTTGCCAAACATTTGTTGTGCCTTGCAAAGGCTTATTTTTACAAAACTGTTAGAACACTGATCACTTTTAAGCACACAAATTCTTACAGATGCATGTCTGAACATTTGAACTTTCAGTGTTAGTCTACAGTCAGCCTCTTGCTGAAGGGTAAAATGTACAAAGTTTTCTACCCAAACCCAATTGGAGAGCACAGTTGGAGTTTAGATCCTAAATTTCATTTAAAAAAAAAAGAATTGTGACACAGATAAGTTTCAAAACAGCTCAAGATATTCCCTCCTTTAAAGGGTAAGGAGGTATAATTACCCAAAGCATTGGATCCAACTCATGCACAGACACCAAGTCTATCAGCACTGTGTATTAGTTTGCTCAGCTGAAAAATTTATTGAGTGCAAACTAGCAGTTTAAGAACTAAAGTGCCTGATTATTATGGCATATGTATTCCAACATTATTGGGGAATGGTACTTTAAATTTTCTATTCACAGGGCGTTTGCAATTATCTGTCCTCATCTTTCTCAGATCCTTGCTTGCATCCTGTCATGCCCTGGAATTTCATCATTGTTCTAAGTTATCTAAAATTTCCTTTTCCCTTTGTCCCAACAATACTTAACTTGATCTTAACCATTTGAAGAGTCACCTCTTCTCTGTTGTAAAAATCAGTGCAAAATACAAATATTTGCATTACTTATTGATATTAATCATTTATATTTCGAGAATTGTCCCACCTCAATTATAGCCATCACTTTTCAATGATAGGAATTACTTTATTATTGTCATTAATAATTGCTAACATTCACCTCAGTATCTTTTAGCCTTCATCACAGTGCACTCTGATCGATCTTATTTTCTCAAATTTCATGACTACTCGTCCAGTTATTCTTCTCTGGTTACTCGTACAAACCCATTAGCACTTTCGTAAAAAACATTATTTTCCACATCACAATTCTATGACCCGATTGAGAGAGAACTGAATGACTAACTGCAGCAAGACACTCGAAACTCCATTCTCAGGGGTTATGTTGCAAGAGTTTCACTGCAAATGGCCATAAGGTTATGCTCGTTGTAACAACTTACCAACATAGTATGGTGTGTAGCAAGGGGTTGCTAATGAATTGAAGCTGGTGGTTTCTTTGGCAAAGCCAAAATCTGTTAGTTTTAGAATAGCATTAGGTCTTTTGGTGGTGTACAATAAATTTTCTGGCTGCAGAAGAAATGCAAAAGCACTTAATGACATGAAACAAAAATCAAGACATACTTCAGAAAAAAATCAACCTGTTAATCTTCAAATTCCGAACAAAAAACACCGAGTTACTGCATTTAACTGAACATTTAATCAAGCTGGTTACAGTTCAAATACAAAGAATTTTATACTGTGAAGTATGGTGTTTATTCATAAACTTGGAAGAGATAAATATTGCATAACATGAAAATGACAGTACTTGAATACTAGCAAAGTAAACACTTTCACTTATGGCAAGGTGAATGCCGAGTAAAGTTAGCAATACTCTCAAATATGCCCGCACCCGGAGACACTTGGCAAGGACTTTCAAAACCATTCAAAAACAATTACACTAACGTGAGCAGAACAGAACAGATCAGAGTAGCTACAGGAGTTGATAACCACAGAAGATTAATTTTATTTCCAACAATCTGATAAGTCACAATTGTGTACTGCCTAACTACAGAAATCAGAAGCTTAAAAGGAAGAAAGATAAACTTTTATTTTTTTAATAAAGGTACTCCAACAGAGGTTCGTGTTCTGAAGAACGGGCTGTTCCTTCCTAGTGTCAGTGTCGATATCAAACTCTGTCAGTTTGATACAGTGTAGCTGGGGCACAGAAAAGCACCATCTTCTGTACCCCCCAAAAAAATGGTCCAGAACTCATTTCTCACACCTCTCATCCCTTGGCCTTTGAGTTCATATCAACCTTGTTTTGTACTATACACTGTGCCTATTTGCAACAGATTTCATGTCAGACAGAAATCGTTGGCGTCAACTCAAGATTTCAAGTCTTACTGACTCCACTATCTGGAGCTTTCTCTTAAAAGGAATTTTGTTTCAGTCATGTCAACTAAAAGCCCTAAACTTGAAACTCTAAGTGACAAATACAAAAGCTCCATTCAGCCTTCCATCCATCCCAGAAACTCTTTGTGAGCTGTTTCTCCATTATACCAGCTAGCCTCCATATCAGCCTGTTGCAAAACGAATGCTCTCCTCCCTGCGTCTTTGCATAATCAAATGATAGCACTGTTAGGGAGTATGAAAGACTGCCTAGCTAGTGGGATCTTTCATTCTTTAAATGCAGGCCATCCCATTCAATACATTCACAGTTACCGCTCCTCAGATAGAGGATGGATGCCATAAAGTCAAATTAAAGTTAAAATTAACAGCTACTATACCAGAGGAACTGCACAATATCAAGTCAGTAACAATGCTAATGTCTCAAATGGATGTGTTTTCCCCCAATAGGAGCATGTTCCATTTCTTGAAAAATTCAACTTAGTGGGGTGCTCCTCTGCTCACTGAATTATAGCAATTCAATCAGGTAGACAGGTTTCCATTGCTTGGAGTAGACTATGACATTTGAACTCCCTAAATTGAAGTAATATTATTTACTAATGCATTTATTACTATTAAGATTGCAGGCAAATATTGACATTGAAGAATTACTCATACTGAAAATGGGTAAGAATAGAAATAAATGTTTCACAATTTTTGACTTCCTGCAAATTTACTTAGAAACAAGGACAATTTGTACAGTACTTAAACTTGGACACAGAAGCTAAAAGAACAAGATTTCTTCATCCAAATGGGTTTTCACTATTATTCAGTACTACAAAATTAGTTAAGCAGTGAAAACATGAAACCACCCAACTTTCTTTCTAAGATGAATACTAATTGACTGGCAAAGCCCTTGGATTCTGTTCAGAATGTTAAAGTTGCAGCTGGGAAAAGAACAGAAAAGCAAAAACGTCCAATTGATTGAGTTTTAAACAAACTATTTTTCTGGAATTCATGGAGAACGCAATTATGCAAAGCCCTTGCTAAAGTGAGTCTTGATCCCACACACATCTATAAAAGACAACGAACAATTTTTTAAAAATATACAAGCAGTCAGTACGCACGTACAGGTGATATGTGCTTCTGATTCCGCAAATGCAAAATGAAACGGTCAAGTTTGTGGCTTGCTGGGTGAGAGATAGATGGTTCACCATATTCAAGTGGTTGCTCAGACAGCTCTTTACCTGCACACTTAGAACTTAATAGAATATAAGCCGCAGCTTACCTTCACATCTCGATGTGCAATGTTCACTGAATGCAGGTGCTGTACTGCTTCTCCAATGCTTTTCATGATTTCGGAAGCCTCTGTAGAAGATGTGATATATTATGTTTCTACTTTTTATAAATCTGGCCTTCATGACCATAATTGTTTGCTAAGAGGATAGGAAAGAGTGCTGGACTTTGGGGACCTGCAAGAAGTAGATGCTCATTTGTCATTTTGGGCACACCATCCTGACTTGGAAATATGTTGCCAATCCTTCAATGTCACTTGATACAAAATCCTGAAGCTCTCAACCTGGCAATATTGTGGGTGTACCTTTATCTTGGGCCTCAAAGATTCAAGGGGTAGCTTACTACAACTTCTTAAAGGCAATTAGACATTGGAAATCAATATTGGTCCTGCTGGTCACATCTCATAGATCAATTTTTCAACTATGTAGAAGGATACAATCCTCCCAGCTTGGATCTGTGTTTACAAAAAAAGCTGAGCGCATGGAAGTCCCTGGCTAGAGAAGGCAGAGGATATTACCAGTCGTAAAAATAAGAATGACAGAGTCAGCTCTGCCTCATTACATAGGCTTCAGACCAACTGTTTCCTAGTGGAGCGCCTGCAAGAACTCAGTGGGCCAATTAAGCATCCTCCCTGCCATATACAACTATGATATTAAAAATCACTGCCATCAGGATGATCAGCAAGATACACTTACTGAATCCGTTACAAAAAAATTGGAAAGAGAATTGGCATTTACCTCTCTCTGTGAATGCTTGATCCCCTCTGTCCTGGATTCTGCTGAACAGCTCCCCTCCTTCCATACTGCAAAGTGAAAGCATTTTACAAGGTCAACAATGACAATAGAAATTGAATCATCGGTCAAAATAGCGCTAAGGCATGTTAGTAACATTTACGTTGACACCTCTACATGTAACATAAATGCACTATAGAAAGCACCGCATCTGGTTGCATCACAGCTTGGTATGGTAGCAGCTGAGCCCAAGAATGCAAGAAGTTACAGAGAGTTGTGAAAGCAGTCCAGTTCATCACTTAAACCAGCCTTCCATCCATTGACTCCGTCTACACTTCCCACTGCCTCAGTAAATCAACCAACATAATCAATTAAAGAAATACCAAAAGAACTGCAGATGCTGTAAATCAGGAAAAAAAGAGTTGCTGGAAAAGCTCAGTAGGTCTGGTAACATCTGTGAAGTGAAATCCGAACTAACAATTTGGGTTCAATGATCCAAAGATGATTCACTGGACTTGGAACACCAAAGGCTTCTCCTACCCCAGTAATGCTCTCTTCTAACCTTTTCAGACAGAAGATATAAAAGTTTGAAAAGACACTCTACAGATTCAAGAATCTTTCTCTGCACCTGTAACATTTTATTCTGCATTCTGTTCTATTACCCTATTGTATTTCTGTAATGTACAATTCGCCATATAGTATGCAAAAACAATACTTTTCACTGTATCTTGGTACATTTAACAATAAATCAAATGAAATCAAAAACAAAGTTGCTGGAAAAGCTCAGCAGGTCTGGCCGCTTCTGTGAAGGTGTAAACAGAGTTAACGTTTCGGGTCTGGTGAGTTCCAGACCTGAAACGTTAACTCTATTTTCACCTTCACAGATGCTGCAAGACCTACTGAGCTTTTTCAGCAACTTTGTTTTCGTCCCAGATTTACAACATCCGCAGTTCTTTTGCTTTTTATCAAATGAAATCAAAGCTTTCCACTAACAAATGTATGATACCCACACAGAATTTTTAACAAGTCAATTAGCAAAGGAATTTGAAAAAAGAGTGTATATTTAGATTTCAATGGGATGGTAGCAAGATTTGAAGGATCTAACATGACTAGAAAAATCCACAGCTTGATATTACTTTTTTTTCCCAGCTTAGAAAGACATTAAATTTATTCAAGGATATCTTTATGTTTTATCTACCTGGCATTCACTGATAGATGTTGTAGTAGCAGGACACTGAGCAGCATCTGACCTCAGTTAAACTGGCTTGTGCATATTTATAGTTTTAAATGTTGGGAACGAAAAGTAGTTCAAAATGCAAGTGATAACAGGCCAACAGCATGTATGACCTAGGTGAATACAGCAAAGATGTATGTATCCATTAAACTGACCACAATGAAGAATGATGAAATGTAAGATGTAAAACAGGCAGGATGAAGTTAATAACAACCTCGGTCAAGAAAAAGCAAGGAAAATAAAGAGAAGTTGAGAGAAAATATTGTGCATGCAGGTGGTAATCCCTCAAAATCAGGATAATGCACATTGATGACAAGAAAGTGGAATCTTTTTACTGGGAGACTCTTGCACTGCAGCTACAACAGGAATTGTCTGACCAAGAAGCTCTCCTGCCCTTACTTACTGCCACAAGCATCTCGGAAGGTTTCACAGATTGAAATTCAACACCGTTGGCCAAGATCTTAAACACCGTCCATGACCATCAAGGCCCAAAGTGGGAACTGATCCAGGAGCTCTGGCCCAGAGGTATGAATATTACCATTAAGCCATAAGATCTCCTAATGCTAAAAGGCTGGAGTTGAAACTTAGTATTTTTATTACGTTTAAGTGCAAACATTTAAAGCAAATTCAAACAGCTGAATGACGGATACTCATTTTCATTCATTTTCAAAGCCAGTTGAGTTTGGTTGGCCGTAGAACATAGAACATTACAGTGCAGTACAGGCCCTTTGGCCCTCGATGTTGTGCCCACCTGTGAAACCAATCTGAAGCCCATCTAACCTACAGTATTCCATTATCAATGTGTTTATCCAATGACCATTTAAATGCCCTCAAAACTTGGCGAGTCTACTACTGTTGCAGGCAGGGCATTCCACACCCTTACTACTCTCCGAGTAAAGAACCTACCTCTGACATCTGTCCTATATCTATCACCCCTCAATTGAAAGCTAGCCCTCATGCTAGCCATCACCATCTGAGAAAAAGCTCTCTGTCCACCCTAACGAATCCTCTGATCATCTTGTATGTCTCTATTAAGTCACCTCTTAACCTTCCTCTGTCAAAAATAGCCTGAAGTCCCTCAGCCTTTTCTATAAGACCTTTCCTCCATACCTCTCTTCTGCACCCTTTCCAATGCTTCCACATCCTTCCTATAATGCGGCCACCAGAATTGCGCGCAATACTCCAAGTGCGGCCACACCAGAGTTTTGTACAGCTGCATCATGGCCTCATGGCTCCGAAATTCAATCCCTCTACCAATAAAACCTAACACACCGTACGCCTTCCTAACAACCCTATCAACCTGGGTGGCAACTTTCAGGGATCTACGCACATGGACACCGAGATCACTCTGCTCATCCACCCTAGCAAGAATCTTACTATTAGCCCAGTACTCTGTATTCCTGTTACTCCTTCCAAAATGAATCACCTCACACTTTACCTCATTAAACTCCATTTGCCGTCTCCCAGCCCAGCTCTGCAGCTTATTTATGTCCCTCTGTAACCTGCAACATCCTTGCGCAATGTCAACAACTCCACCGACTTTAGTGTCATCTGCAAATTTACTAACCCATCCTTCTACGCCCTCCTCCTGGTCATTTATAAAAATGACAATCAGCAGTGGCCCCAAAATAGATTCTTGCGGTACACCACGAGTAACTGAACTCCAGGATGAGCATTTCCCAACAATCACCACCCTCTGTCTTCTTACAGCAAGCCAATTTCTGATCCAAACCGCTAAATTACCCTCAATCCCATTTCTCTGTATTTTCTGCAATAGCATACCGTGGGGAACCTTATCAAATGCTTTACTAAAATCCACATACGTCACATCAACCACTTGAGCCTCATCCACCTGTTTTGGCCACCTTCTCAAAGAACTCTAAGGTTTGTGAGGCACGACCTACCCTTCACAAAACCGTGTTGACTATCCCCAATCAAATTATTCCTATCTCTTATAATCCTTTCCAACACTCTACCCAGACCTACACTGGAAATATCCAAATACTTCATATTTAAGCTCTCTCTTTCAAACAACGCAATAATTTTATGCTGTTAAATAGACTTCAATGGAAAAGCAGGCACTGAAGTACCAGTTTCACAAGGCTGACACCATCACAAAGAGAGAACCACTTGTCTGAATGTTGCTGCACTATTTGCACCTAAATAATCAGTGAACCATTAATTTCACCATTAAATTGACAGCAAATTATGGTCCTGTAAGCATTTAATATTTGACATTGGAGTAAAAAGCTTTAGAAGTCAGGTGACATGCAACAGTGTTACCACAAACTTCTAAATCTAATTCATTATTGTTGCATTTCTGTTCAAAAATGGTCAAAATCACTTTCACTTATTTTGAAAAAAGTACACTTCATTATTCAGATACACAGATTAAATGATTGAGATATACAGTAAAACCTAAGCCTCTAAAGGACTAAAGTAATATCCATCATTTAGGAACTGAAAGATATGTTTTAAAACAAAACCTTTTAACTTTGCTGTACCTAGGTGACTTAAATAATGGGCCAAGTGTACAGGCTGGAGAAACCGCCCAATAGTGTCAATCTTCCTTTGGTATTGAGGAGGACATTAGTGTCCTTGTACATGAATCACAGAAAGAAGACAAGCAGAGGCAGCAAGCAATTATGAAACAAACAGTATTTTAGTCTTCATTGCAAAGACATTAGAGTAGAAGAGTGAAGAGGTCTTACTGAAATTGTACAGGGCCTTGGCCAGATAATAGCTAGACCACAGTGCACAGTTTTGGTCTCCTTTCATAAAGGGGGATATAATAATCATGGAAGCCTGCAACAAAGAATGATTGTGCTCATTCCTAGGATTCCTTTCCTTATTGAAAATGGAAAGATTGACTATGGTGGAACTATATTCCCTAGAATTTAAAAAGGAAGAGAAGAAACCTAGAGTTCCTAAATAATTTGATTGGATAGTGCAGAAGAAGTGTTTCGTGTTGCTAGAGAATCCAGAAGTAGATGTCACAATTCTGAGACTAAGAGGTGGGCCATTTAGGATTAAGGTGATTGGAAATTTCTTCACTAAAACGTGTTTGGATTTTGGAATTCTCTACTCCAGACGGCTACGGATATTCAGTTGATAAATATATTCAAGACAAATTTGATGGATTTTTGGATACTTTGGGATCTAAGAGGCGTGAGGATAGCGCAGAAAGGTAGAGTTGAGTAAAACAGTCAACCAGATTGCAAATGGTCAATCATGATTAGACGACAAAACAACCTATTAATGATTCCTTCTTAAATCTTGTGTTTCCTCATGAACTTAACGTACTAACAATTGGCAGGAGATTCTTTTGTCCGGACACAATCAGCATCCATCTACCTGGCTCTTGATATCCGTCTTGGTATTCCTTTAGAAATCAGTAATTAGCCAATCCTATTATAACCCTCTCAAGCACAGGGACAGTGAACATGATTACAGTGGATCTTGATTCTGACTCATTAACTTAAAGTCCATAATTAAAATTATGATTTTCAATATGACTACATATAGCAGTTAAACTACATTTCAGTGTTGTACAAAATGCAAGGCAAGCTAAAAGGAGGTTTCTTTCCTGTGTAGCCAGTAAACTGAATGTTCATTGTATTTAATCATATCAAAGGTGGTGCTCATTAACTGCGGAATCGCTTGTATCCTGAAAATGGTGCTTGTGTGATAGATCTCACGGACTCTGAGTGCTAAAGGAACATGTGTGTGTCACAGTCAGGAGCATTTCTCATTGAAAATAATAAAACTTATCACTCTTTCCACCACATGGCTGAGCAGAAATCTCTCCCAGCCTTACCACTTTCCATTGCAAGTCTTGCAAAAATTTGCAGGTCGATAATAAAACTAGTTGTGTGTGTTATTTATGTGACTTCCTGGGTGGGTCTCAAACCTGGAGTTTCTTGCTGAGAATCAGGGGTGCTACCCATTGCATCAACCTGTATAAACAGATGCAGACTTAAATAGTGATAGTGGGAACTGCCACTGACGGAGAATTTGGCTTAACAAGGCGTAGAGCTGGATGAACACAACATGCCAAGCAGCATTGGAGGAGCAGGAAAGCTGACATCGAGAGTCTGGACTCTTCTTCAGACCCGTTTTTTCTGAAGAAGGCTCCAGACCCAAAACGTCACCCTTCCTGCTCCTCCAATGCTGCTTGGCCTGATGTGTTCATCCAGCTCTACACCTTGTTATCTCTGACTTAAAGAGTGTTGTTTAGGTTCCAAGAGGAAAGAAACTGCAAAAAAAAAATCAAGTACTCCTTGGAAATTAAAGCCCTGGGTGTACTGGACCTCCATTTTGAAGAAAACAAGACATGTCAAACCAGCATGTCTTATTTGCCAAATTTACTGGCTTTTCTTTCTGGGTTAGGAGGTGCATGATTTAAGGGCAAGTCTGTAAATAAATGTTCATAACCTCATGTAAAATGTTACATGGCTCCAGTTCTGTCCTTCAATTGGCTTTTAGAATAAAACTCAGATCAGTGATGTCCTACACCATCACGATATCGCACTTTTTCTCAGTATAAAGTTTTTAAAATCTCAAATCCGACAAACACTGAAATTTCTGGGTCTCTTTTATAAAAGCACAGTTGTTGTTGTTCCTTTTTCAATTCCACCTTCCCTTATCTTAGTAGCACAGTTTACGAGCAACTACCAGCAGGCCAGGCTTCTATCCACAAGATAGGAGTGATAGTGCTATATCTACAGCACTATAGGGGAGACTGACGAATGGGGATCACAGGAGAATTAGTGTAAAACATTGACTCTCAGTCAATCTTTTCTCAATGAGCCATGTGGCAGATCTAATCAAGAGATGACAAGGCCAGGGGCAAGAATATCTAATAAAATAATTTTAAAAAGACAATGTCATTGGAATACCTGGATAGTTAGATAGAAGAATTTAATTAAAGCCAAGGGAGCTAATCAAGTGGTCTTTTTGTAACTGTATAATGTGACTGTTCAAACATTGTATTGGTGGAGCCCTTATGGTCATTTGAGAGAAATGATCCCGACATGAAGCATGTTTGTGTACTAAAGCAAGCTCTCATCCTAGCAAGCACAGCATCAGGATTTTCTACCACTTTCTACAACGAAGAGATTAATTTGGCCCATGTCAAGTGAGTCAGTATAACTGAATACTTACTTCCTCTTCAATTTGTTCTGATTTTACCACTCTCATCCTGATTTTCAAATTCCATCATTCCCTTGTTTCCCCCAATCTCTGCAATCTGCTTGAAATCTACAGTGTTCCGAAGTCTTGGCTTTTACCCATCCCTGTCCTTTAATTTTGCTACCCGCTGTGGTTGTTCTTTCAGTACTTCAGCTCCAAGTTCTGGAATTCCATCTCCAAACATCTCTGCCTCCTCTTTCCCCCTTTAAAGCACTCTTTAAAGCTACCTCGTTGTCCAAGCTTTCAACCTGTAGGCAAAAATTGCCCTAAAAGGCTGACAGTCACATTTTAGAGCTTTCCTGCAAAGCATGTTGGGACACCTTAATTTGTCAAAGATGCTAAAGATTGCAGATGATAGTTGTGGAGCATCACCAAGCCCACAATATATCTCTCTGCAAAAATCCTCATCTGCAAGACTGTTCTGGAAGCTCAATGGTTCCAACATTGATTCCTATTTCCCTTTGGCACAGTCTAGGACACTAAACCAGCATGACACTATGGCTAAAAGGCTGATCAATGTAATATTTGAGCATATTCTGGTGTTGAAAACGTTTCTTCAGTTAAATTGCATTAAATTTTCAAAGTCCTGCATTACTTCTCAGTACTAAATTATACCAGGAAAGGTTATTGAGTCTACAAATGGAGGTTCACTGTCACACACTGAACTCTAACAGACTGATTGATTTGATGAACAGCGTGTCAGCAGAAACCCACACCAGAAGTAGCAACATGTTGTGTGACAGAAAGCACAAAGCAAAAAGCAATCAATCCAAATTCAGCCAATTACCATGAGCTGCAAACCTTTTGAACATTGCAGAATGCTAAGGGTTAAAAGCATGTTTATGATTGCTAGTTTGCAGGATACAAATCTGAATCGTTAAATAGAAAGCGCATTTGTTGCAATGCTATTCGAGCAAGCAAACATCTTCTTTCACACCTCCAGCATTGCAGCAAGTGTGTGTGCGGGCAGTGTGGTTTTCCGTGCCGTACATTTCAGGGGAGTCATTTATCATCTGATTGGCAACTTTATTTTTCCTACTTCCACTCACTCAGCACGTGGCACTGCCTGACCAAGTAACAGTCACGTTTATTGACAAACAGTGGAATACCATAGCATGACGATGAAAACAAAAACATTGGGCAATACTACTCTTGTCAGTTATGGAGAAGTTGTGTCTGTGATGCATCAGCATAGCATGCAGATTCAACGATGACAAGTGTAATGGCTGGTAGCAATTATTTCAAAACACTGATGTAAATGCCTATGTAATAAATGAAAGCACATACAGAACAGCTGTGTTTTAAGCACTATAATGCTACTGCACCTTTCCTGCAAATGCAACTACCTTTCACAACCTCATTAACACGAGAAATTAACTTTCACTTCAGTCATAATAGATGTCAGGTTGCTGAGTTGTCAGTACTGCTGAAAATACCTAATGCAAACAAACAAATAAAAAAACAACTTGCATTTATGCAGCATTTTTCAAACCATCAGTCATCTCAAACTGCCTTACAGCTAATGAAACTGTTTTTAGGAGCATTCTCATTGTTGTAGTGTAGAAAACATGGGAGCTCACAATTAATAATGTGATAACACAGTATTGTGAAAGTACTGCACTGTCAAAGACACAGTCCTTTGAATTACACCCAGATCCAGCCTGTCCTTTCAGTGGATGTAAAGGATCCATAGGCACTATTCTGAATAAGCATGGCACTTATCTCTGGTCCCTCCATCAACAACACAAATAATGAGTTTATCCAATTATTTTCACATTGCACGTGGGAAATCACTGGTGGCAATTTAACTATTCTTCAGAAATGAAGACTGCAAAGTATTTTGGGACATCTAGTAGTCATGAAGTTCATTGTACAAAAGGAAGTCTTTCATTTCCCCCAGTACAGCACTGGAGTATCAGCCTAGATTTTTGTACTCATGTGCTAAAGTGGAATTGGAACTGACAGCTTTGTGTTTCAGAGACGAATATGTTACCCATCAAGCCACCATTCCTCTCAATTTTTAGGGTTTATAAAAATATGACAAGCGTATGAAATTTCTACAAGTGCATGACAGAATGGTTGGAAAGTTTAGGATTAGGATTTAACGGACTCAGGAGAAGGGCTGAGATGATGTATGGCTAAGACGGACAAAAATGTCTTCACTCAGAGTAACTTAGGAAAGAAAAGAAGAGGGGAGATGATGGTAATATCACAGAACTGTAATTCAGATCCTCAGGCCAACATTTTCATAGGCATAATTTCAAATCCCACCAACACAGACTGCGAAATTTGAATTCAATACAAAAATTGAAATCAAAAGATTGCCGAATGGCATCCACGCAAGTATCGCCATCTCTCAAAAAGAAAATCTGGTTCACTAATGTTCTTTAGGGAAGGATATCTGTCATTTTACCTGCCCTGACCTGCATGTGACTCCAGACCAATGGTAATCTGGTTGACATTGGATAATTAGGAACAGGTAATAAATGCTGACCTTTACAGGGACACCTGCATTCCATGAACAGATAAAAAAAATTAGGAGACTCAGTACCTCTAACCTACTCCACCATTCAACAAATTCATGGCTGATTGCTCAAAAGTACCAATTTTCCCCCCCACATGAACCCCATATTCCACATTCTTAAATATTCAGATAGAGTCATGAATCTTTGTGATTCTCTAACCAAGGGCTGGGTATGCTCAGTCTTTTCAGGAAGTTAATTCTGGATACCAAAGGGGCCAGAGATATACAGGGAGAGGGCAGGAAAGTAGAGTCGATGTGCAAGATCAGCTGTGATCTTATGGAATGGAGAAGCAAGCGCAAAAACCCGCACATCCCCCTGCTCCTATTTCTTACGCTCTTATTTATAAAAGACATACAGAAAACAAGACCAGTTGAGAGCAAGTGATTAATAGACACTAAAGTTGTGGGATGCCCAAGGAAGGGAACATTGAGAGATGTTAAGAGAAAAACAATTTTCATGGTCCAGAAAGTGGAAGAGTAAGATTTGGTGGTGGTAGAACAAGTCTTCATTTTGTTCCATAATAGAGAGAAATTAAAGCTCTACTTCTCCAATACATGCAAATGAGCAAACCATTCCATATTTTCTGCCTGATAATTCCCTCTGAGCACTTTTCCCCCCTCCAATCGTTCCAGTTATTTGATCCATCCTGCCACAGATTTTGTTCACCAGATTGACAGAACATGGTCGATCTGCCAGATTAGTCCAATAGCTGTTATAAACACCCAATCTTTTCACCTCACACCTTGAAAATACCCACTGAATAAAGTGTGTCCAGTTACTTCCCCACACATTTGGCATAAGACTAAAATTTAATAGCAATAGGAATGTAACTAGTGAAATAGTTTGCTCCATTCAAAACAGGTTTTTAATGACAGATTTTAATTTCGTGGGTCAAACTTTAGAATCGGCACATAGCACTGGCAGATTATGTATTTTACTCTGATTTACAACAGCCATAATGTTACTGCGTCAAGAAACATCATTCACTCTTAAGGGGGAATAAATGGGCAAGAGAATAATCCTCATTTTTGTCACAGTGGCATCACAGCCAGTTACTGAAGAAAGCAAATTCTTTGGCATTTGTGTGGTGTGTCAACTAAAATTAAAACTGAAACACTGACAGCAACATAGATTGCAATGGAGTAAAACTTAAGGTTTGAAGTTGACAAAATGAGAGGCTAATTGGGACTATATAAATTCATAAGCTAGACCTGCCACAAAAAAGTCGTTACAACTGTGTTTCCCCTGTTCAGAGTATTTGTGGCACTAATTTGGCTCTTAAGTGGCTCAGAGAAAGGGTGCTTAGTGCATCAGAGACAGCCTGTAAGGCAATATTGCTGGCATAACTACGTAATTCCGTGACAGTGCAGATGGTTTCCAGATGCAGGTTTGACATTGATTAATCAAAACGAAACCACACGTGGTATCTGTATTCATGTCACAGCATTGCTCTTCTGAGCCAGTTAACACCGCTTTGAATGGCTGATATGAGAACACCCCGTGTCAAAAGATGCAGCATCTGCTTTCCTACACCTTATCTGGGGCTTTTGTAGAAATTGCTTTCCAAGCAAATATTAGACATGATTTTTCTAATTATTTGAATGCTGTGCATTTGGAAGAATGTGACAGCAATAAGCTTATTATCTTGATTTTAAACTGCTAGTTCCAGTGGAAAGACAGCTTAGTTCCATTTGCTGAAAGTTAAAATTTTGTTCGACTTGTTTGTTTGCAGGGCCCGAACAAGTCATCAAACTGAAGGTATCATTTTTTTTTTTAAGAAAAATCAATCCAGAGTATCAATGCAAGAAATCGGTCTTATACATCGACACTGCCTACCCATCAGTAATTATGCAACATATCCACCCAAGTAAAAGTACCATATAAACAGTTTACTTGCCTCTATGTATTGAGAGCGCCTAGTAGAAGGAGCTCACTGACCTGTACTGGTGTAGCTAGAGCCAGAAGATAGAGATAGAACCTTGCAGGAGGAGGTTAGGCAACTCAAGGCATGGCTGAAAATGATGGAATTAAGAAAGTAAAGGGGTGTAGGAGATCTGAATTGGAGGAGCACAGCGATCTTGGATGCCTGAAGTAGCTTTCAGGAAGTGTGAGGCCATGGACATGTAGGGCAATACTGGTGAAAATCTTAAATTCAAGTCACTGTTGGACTGGGTCTCAATATAGCTCAGCAAATACAGGGGTGAACAGTGAACAGAACTTTGTGCAAATTAGCACACAGACAGCATGTACTGGAAAAGCTGAAGTTTACAGGAGTGTTAAGATGGGAGGCCAGTCAGAAAAAAGTGCTTGAATATTTGAACCACAAGTTAGGAAAGACACAGATGAAGGTTTCAGCAACAATGAGATGAAACAGGAGTCAGGATGGACTAAGTTACGGATTTGGAAGTAGACACTTGGTGACACCAGGTGTGGAGTCAGAAAGGGTGCCAAATGACGTGAGCAGTCAGATTCAGCTTCAGACAATGGCAGGGGTACAGAGACTATCATGTAAAACGAAGAAATGCGGATGCTGAAAATTTAAAACAAAAACAGAAATTGCTGGAGAAATTCAGCAGGTCTGGCAACATCTGTGGACAGAAAGCATAGTTAACATTTCAAAAACAGAGTCTAAAGAAGGGTCACTGAATTTGAAACATTAACTATGCTTTCTCTCCACAGGTGCTACCGGACCTGCTGAATTTCTCCAGCAATTTCTGTTTTGTGGTGTAGCGTGTAATTACTTTGACCATCTCAATACTCAACTGCAGGAAACTTCAGCTCATCCAATAAATCAGATGCAGTGGAGAGGTCAAGAGAGATAGCAGTAAAGTAGACAAGCGGGGGGAACATTGGCTGTATACATGTGGAAATGGATGTGTTTTCCAACGATATCACTGGGGAAAAGCATATAGCTAAGAAAGAGCTGGTGAGAGTAAGCATAACTGCTTGGGAAATTAAGCTAAAACATTGGAAAATAAAAGACTAAGGTAGGAAATCAGTATCTGACGATAACTGGAAAAGCCAAAAAGTTGAACTGTTTATTTGGGAGAAGATAAATTGATAATTCAGTTTAATATTTACAATTTATCAGAAAAGAAAAAAGAGAAGTTAACAAGCATAGCTCACTGACTCTACACAAATTCTGGATGTTTTAAATACTTGAACGGTGAAGGGGATGTGAGGGATAGGAAACGTAGTAAGAGGGGAATTATGAAAACACAAGCATCCATGTGATAGAAGAGGTCATTTCACAATGAGGATTACGAAATACAATGGCAGGTGATTCACATCTGGCTCAGAATGAACACACTTCTAGCCTACAAAATTGGAGGCTTCACCAGTGCTTTATCAGACCAGGAAAAGGGACAGTATGTCCGGGTTTCTAGCCTCCCCAGCACCTACACTCCACCAGCTTCACCCGACAAAATGGTCGTCTGTGACACTGCAATTACATGTTCCTGCCACTGGAGGTGCTGCAGTCTGGGTGTCACAGTTCCTTTCACTGTAGCAAAGAAAGAGGGGTTCACTGTCTGAACGTTGCACATGGCATCGAGTCCCAATTTACAAATGCTCTTCCCAATTTTCATTTTTGCTTGCTGATGTCACACTTGCTAAGATGTTGGGAACACAGGAATCAAAAGTACATTGAAGTCATGGAGTCAGGGATTTTACTGCATGGAAAGGGGGCCTTCAGTCTATTGTGTCCACACCAGTCACCAAACATCCATTGGTCTGAATCCCATTTTCCAGCACTAAATCTGTATCTTGTATGCTATAGTGATTCAAGTGGACATCTAAATAGTTCTAAAATATCTTGACGGTCCCTACCTCTACCACCCTCTAAAGATGGTGCATTCCAGATACCCACCATCCTATGGGTAAAAATTAATTTCCAAAACTCCCCTCTAAAGCTCATTCAACTTGCCTTAAAATTGTGCCCTCTAACTGTTGGCTGCTCTACGAAGAAAAAATATTTTCTCTTTCTACCCTATCTATGCCCCTCCTAACTTTGTACACCTTAAATCAGATGCCCCCTCAGCTTTGGGTGATTTAAAGGAAAACAAACCACACTTCCAAACTCTCTTTACTGCTGAAATCACTCCAAGTCAGACAACCACCTGGTGAATCTCTTCTGCACCCTTTCGTTGTGTGCAATCGCACTCTTCCTATAATGTGATGCCTAGAACAGCACATGGTACTCCAGCTGTGGCCTAACTGAAAAGTTAGATAAAAGGTCCATCATAGCTAACTTGCACTTATATTCAATGCCTTGCTTAATAAAGCCAAGTTTCCATTCCGCTTTCCTAACCACCTTTTCTACCTGTCATGTAGTCTAAGGCCCTCGTAACAGCAATTTTCATGTCATCTGCAGACTTACTGATCATACCTTTTACATTCAGCTGGAAAATTGCCAACAAGCTACTAATAAGAACTTAAGAAAATAACACCTTCAGGCAGAAAATCTAGCAAATTTAAAAACAAAATTTAAACGAACTAGCACCATTCACATATCATAGCACTTTGTGGGTTGAACATTTTTCTGTCACAATGGAAAGGAAGGAAGATGTAATGTTGGATGTTTCTCATGAGCAGATTGCCAGCGCTCATCAGCGGTGGTCCCGAAATTGAAAAAGGTTTAATTTTGACCTCTAAAATGAAGATTTTGCATTTGTTCACATGTGGGCCTGGCCAGCATTTATTAACATTCTCAACTTGCCTGTGACAAGTTTATGGCAAGTTTAAATACTATTTCAGGTTTTATAGAATTGGAGGAGGGCGAAGGTTTCCACAGTATGCCTTGTGTAATAAAATTATAAAGCCATTTACAAATTATTGTCTCCTCACCTTGTCACATCAAGAATACCACTCTATGGTGTTCAAAACAATCAGAGTAGAAATCTCTTCAGAGTCAAGATAAAATGCTACAGCGCACACATTTTACTTTCTAGACCTTGACACACTAAAAGGATGTATGACTTCTTTGAAATCCTGAAAAGATCCCCTGAATGATTGTAGTTCTTTGCTGAAAGAAAGACCAATTACAGTGCCTTAATAAATTACCTTGTGGTTGAAATGTGGGTGTAACTTCTGCGAATAACTAGATCAAAGGGAGCAAAAGAATGACAAAGCAAAATAACCACTAGTCCTGGTCAAATCTACTATGGGCTAAAAAATATAGCATTTCTGGTATAATATGGCTCAACAGTCATGAAGCTTTCTACGAATTTCAGATTTGTAGATTGCAGAATTGCTGATCCATTTTCACATGGCACATTCACATTTGCTGATATTGTGCCTTTTGCACTTGCTGTTCATTCAAATGATGGGACTTAATATTAAATTGGAACAAACTGCAAACCCCTGTAAATATAACAACAATATACCTTTGTATGGAAAACATTCAATATATTCAAAGAAAAAAATTAAATTCCACATTTCTTTGGCTCGATATCCCTTATTAGAATTGACATCACTGTTTAAATGTCAGTTGGTAGATAACTGATAAAAATGCTCTTTTCCTCATTTTTTCATTACTCATTCTTGGAAAATATAAACATTTTATTATCCATCTCAAAATGCCCCCAAGGTGGTGTTGAGCTATCTGTTCAAACTGCTGCAATGTGTGTGTTCTGGACTAATCCACAGTGCATTTTTTCTGTCACAGTTTAAGGACAGCTGAATCACAGAATCCCTACAGTGGGGAAGCAGGCCATTCAGCCCATCAAGTCTACACTGATGGAGAGCAGGTTTGCTATTCAGGATAGTCAGCGGAACAGTAAAGGAAGGGAAAAGGTTTAAAGTGCATTTATTTCAACACACAAGGCCTGACTGGTAAGGCAGTTGGGCTCAGAGCATGGATTGCCTCTCAGGACTGGGATATTATAGCCAGAACAGAAACATGGCTGAGAAAAGGGCAGGACTGGCAGCTGAATGTCCCAGGACACAGAAGCAGCAAGTGTGGCAGAAGTACAAGTGAGTGAAGTGGGACAGTTGCCATTTTGAAAAGGGAGGACATAACAGTGCTTAGAAAGGGTATTCTTCAGGGGACATCAAATGAGGCCATTTGATTATAACTTAGGTACAAGTAGGGGATGGTCACTCTGTTGAGACTGTATTATTGAACCCCACATAGTCAGTGAGGGGATGTGGAGAGAGGTTGCAGATACCTGCACGAACAGCAGAGTACTACTGATTGGAGATTCTAATTTCCCCTATATTGACTTGACCACTCAGAACGTAAAAGGCCTGGACGGAGTGGAATTTATCAAATGTGTCCAAGGAAGTTTCCTAAATCAATATGTAAAACAACCTATTCAGGGAGGATGCAACACCGGGCTTCCTCTTAGGAAGCGAGGACAGACAAGTGACTGAAGTGTCAGTCAGACAGTACTTTGTGTCCAGTGACCATAACTCCATTAGTTTTAACACAGCTATGGGAAAAGATAGGACAGGTCCACAGGTTAAGGTGCTAAACTGGAGCAGGGCCAATGTTGGGACAATTAGGCAGGATCTAGCACCAGTCAACTGGGTGAATCAGTTCAAAAGAAACGGAATGACTAACAAATGGGAAGCTTTTAAAAGTGCGATATCAAGAGTCCAGGGATAGCATGTCCCTGTTAGGATGAAGTGGAAATTTGGCAGGTTTAGGGGTCCCTGACTGATGAAGGATATTAAGGTTCTGGTCAGGAAAAAGGAGAAGGCATACATTGGGTTTGTGTTATCGGGCTCTATTGAATCCCTAGCTAACTACAAAAAGTGTAGGGGCACACTTAAGAGGGAAATCAGAAGCGCAAAGAAGAGGGTATAAGATAGATCTGGTAGATAAGGTTAAAGATAATCCCAAGAGGTTCTATAACCACATTAAGAGTATACGTTGAGGCTTTATTCCTTGGAACATAGGAGAATGAGGTGAGGTGTATGAAATCATGAGGAGCCTGGATAAGATGAATGCATAGTCTTTTTCCCAGGGATGGGGAAAATTGGAAACTGGAAGCCATTGGTTCAGGATGAGGGGAAAGATTTAAGAAGGACTCGAGGGATTCCTTCTTCACACAGAGAGTGGCGCATATGTGGAATGGGCTGTCAGAGAAAGTGGTTGAGGCAGACACAATAGCAACATTTTAAAAACATTTGAATGGGCAGGGTTTAAGAGAAATACAGACTAACTGTGGGCAATTGGAACTCACTGAGTGGGCACCATGGTCAGCATGGACCAGTTTGGGCCAAAGGGCCTGTTTCCATGCTGTATTCCTCTATGACCCTCCAGAGAGCATCCGATCCAGACCCAACCCCTGACCTTATGCTCGTAACCCTGCATTTCCCACAGCTACTCCAGAGGAAACACGTTCAGACAAGGGGAAGAATGTACAAACTCCACATAGACACATAGTCACCCAAGGTTGGAATTGAAACTGGGAGCCTGGTGCTGTGAGGCAGCTGTGCTAACCACTGAGTCACCATGCTTATTACACAATTGAGGAACACTGTTCATGTGTGTTGGGGAGATGCTCCAGATGTATGCAGCACAACCAAAATAAATGAGAAGTCTGCCTTCCTTCCTGCCTTTGCTTATGTATGCAATTAAAAAAAAAGTGTACCCACCACTCTCTTACTGTCCAACAGCTATGTTCTAGTATGAGCAGTGTCTTCTCACAATGAATTCAGAACAAACTCAATTGCCCATTTATTTACATATTGTCAGTGGGCTCCCAATTCTACAATCTATCCTCATACCAAGGGTAGGTTTGAAGGTGGCAGGTTCCTACTCTATTTTAGATAGCCCTCTCACACAGAAACAAACACATATACACGTACAGACATCGGGGAAATGTAATTACCAGTCCTTTGTTGTTACCAAATATATTTTATGGCATCTTTATCAAGCGACCTCTAACTACATTGTGAAAATTCAAAAATTGCTTCAGTAATTGAAAAGATGAAGTGCAAAATATTACATCATTCCCCACAACACAAAAATTGACTTCATAAATTCCATGCAAAGATCAGAATTGTGCTTTTTTTTAAAAAGGAGCTTCGGGTTAACTCTCAGAAGGAGCAAACACTTCTCTACGGCTGCAATTTCAAAAGGTATTCATTCCAAATTGGGTTGTCAGTCAGGGTGCCCCATTTAGAAGCTAAATGATGAAACAATGCAGGCCGTCGATGTTCAGAATCTACTCCGACATAAATTTGCATGACTCTGCCCAAAATCTGACTGAGCAGAAAGGCAACAACAAACCTTTCATTGTTCTGGAAATGCAACATGAAAAGATTGGCCCATGAGACAGAGACAAAACAGAGGTATCAGCCAGATACATAGACAAGAAAATGGACTTTATTCATAAACATCTACAAGCAATTCTGTTCAAAATTCACAAAGAGCATTAGCCAGCTCAGATTCACATTCAACACTACTGTAGAACACAAGTAATCTCACTCCAATGATAATTTGGGCCATGCACTTTTTCACCTCTTTGCAGATGATTATGAGCGCAAACAGTATTTGTTCCAAAATAAACAATTCAGAGCATTTAATTAATCATTGACTAAAATTCAAGATTATTTTAGCATAATTATAAAAGGTGCTATCCAATAAGTTACAGCACCTGAATATTTCTCATTTATTAAATTTTGCTGGAAAGCTGGGAGGTCTTGCTGGTAAAGTGGAGGCTACAGATTGGGAATCAGGATGGATGCTGGTTGGCAAACCTTTAGCTTAGTCACATTTAAAAGTGGTAACCCAGTCTTCAGTAGCAAATAGCACCAGTCAGGAGCAGAAATGTTATAGCAATTGAAACGTGCAACTTTAACAACTGAGATACCGTACAGATGAAAGCACTTCTGAGTTGAAAAGAACATTCATATTGAGAATTGGCTTGATGGACTCGGTCCTGATGGGGGATGGAGGCTCGTTAACAATTTTGGCATTTCCAATATTCAACTGGAGAGAGGAATGACCAATGAAAACTGGGGCAGCCCTCTACAAATCTCAATCTCCCTTAAGCTGCCTTAATTCCCTAAAGGACGGACACTGATAAATCAGAGATAACAAGGTGTGGAGCTGGATGAACACAGCAGGCCAAGCAGCATCAGAGGAGCAGGAAAGTTGACGTTTTGGTCCTAGACCCTTCATCAGAAAATCCCTGGGTTAAGAGCTCCCTTCGCTGGATGATGCGTCAAGATGTCCCCGCCCAGCACCTTGCTGCCCTCCACAGTGGGAAGCTCTGCCAAGAGGCCTGGTTTCTGACAGGCTACAAGCATGAAAGCAGCAACAGGTGAAGAAATGAAAACCATCACTTTTTAAGAGACAGTTGTTAAACCAGAGCTTGAACAACTGCTCACTTTGTTATCTTTATTATTCACACGGCACTCAGTAGAATAAGTGAAATTCAACTTGAATTCCACGGCCAGATTTAGAAATATAGCCACGAAATGTAGCACGCTGCCAGTAGGTTAACTCAGCCAAATCAAGGAATTCTGCTTATTTCTCAGGAGCAGATACTGTCCTCAGGAGCCACAGAATCACATTAGCTGCTGTCAAGATAAACCATGGAAATATTGACCAATGAGTATTACAATCAGAGGTAGGGAAATTAGTGAAGAAAATTCGAAAGGAGGGAATTAATCTGCATTTAGAGAAATAAGGTTTGATCTGAATAGCCAACAAGGCTTTGTCACAGCAAGGTCATGCCAAACAAATTTGGTTGAATTTTTCAAGGTGGTGGCCATGTGTGCGTATGAGTGCAGTACAGTTGATGTAGTTCACATGGATTCCAGAAAGGCCTTTGACACAACCTCACATGAAAGGCTGATAGAGGGGTTAAGCGCACATGGGATCCAGGGTGATTAGGCAAGTCAGAACCAAAATTGACTTAATGACTGGAGGCCAGTGTCAAGCCACAGTGATCCTGTGTTAAGTGCCTTGTTGTTTGCAAGGGATATGAAAATGTTGAGGTGCTATAATATGTAATGTGGATGATGTAGAAACTGGCTGCGTGGTTGACAGTGAGGAAGGAGGTATTAGGTTACAGGAAAATGTAAATGGATTGGTCAGATGGCAGATGGAAGTTAACCCTGATAGATGTAAGGTGATGCAGTTTGGAAGAGATGAAAAAGGGAGTACTTAAGGGATGGGTGGGACAGTAGGTGCCTCAAAAGGTACCTTGGGGATGTTTGTCCACATATCCCTGAAGGTGACAAGGCAGGTTAATAGGGTAGTTAAAAAAGGTACATAGGACACTTGCTTTTATCAGTTGAGGCACAGATTACAACATCAAGGAGTTTATGTTGGGGCTGTGGAAACCTTTGGTAAGGACACAGCTGGAGTACCGTGTGCAGTCCTGGTCACACAATAGGAAGGACGTGATTGTATTACAGGGCCACAAAAGGGAGATTCACCAGATCGTTACCTGGGATGGAGTGCTTTAGCTATGAAGCGAGGGTAGACAAGCTTGGGTTGTCTTCTTTGAAGTAGACAAGGTTTGTGGGGAGCTGACTGAGGGGCAGGATGATGAGGGGTGTGGACAAGGTGGATAGAAGGGGGCAAATTCTTAAAAAGGTCAAAGGCAGGAAGTTTAAGAGGGGAGTTAAGGAAGCTGTTCTCACCCACCAGGATGATGGGGGTCTGAAATGTACTACCTTTATGGAAAGATGAAAGGGTTAGTTTTTGGTATGGTTGTTAGTTAGAGGTATGCAAATTTCCATTTGACCAGATTGTGAATATGGAGGGATTTCATTACAGGACAGTGCAGGCAGGTAACCTCACAGCCTTTTAAAAAAAAAAGTACTTGCACAAGTATATTCAAGGCGATGGGTCAATGACAGCAGAAGATTTGGCGTTGATTTGGCAACACAGACTCAAATCGGCCAAAGGGCCTCTTTTTTGCTGTATAATTCTGCAGTTCTTTGATTCCACTCTACTGTCAGCAGCAGAGCTGAATAATGGGCACTGCTAGGTCTTCAGCAAAGTGCCTCAAAAGGGGTTCGGGGCAGCCACAGGAAGGCAAATCTCAGAGTTTTAAAGTGTGGTGGGATCCTTTAGCCCAGTGGTGCTGGTGGTGGTGTTGGTGGGGTGGGGGATGGTAAGGGAGAGCTGGTTCTGTCTCTAGGTGGAGCAGATGGAAGGGTGGGCTGGTATAAGTCAGAAGCTCCACTACACAAACTTCTTTCCTGCCTTTATTCATTGAGATATTGGCAAACTGTCCGCAACAACTTTATCAACCCTTTCAGACTTGTTACGAAACATCTCAGAAGCAAGTTAGAATTGAACAGCGCCTCCTGACTCAGAGCTAAGGAAACTGCCAACACACAAGGGTCCTTCCACACCAGCTGTATATTCTGGGAGAAGCAGCATTTCATCAAGATCATTTGCACTTAGAACAAGCTAAATTAACCATTAATTCATTATTTACATATGGTCAATGAGTTCCCAATACAAAAGCCTACCCACCCTTCATATGAAGGATAGGTTTCTCCTCCTCCCTTACACACAGTGAGGGAATGTAGTACCCAGTCCTATATTTCCAAGACATCTTCACGAAGGGACTTCTGCCTACATTATTCTGAAAATTCAAAGTGACATTAGTAATTGAAGAGGTGAAAAGTGCAAAATTGCATCATTCTACAATATATAAAATGACTACACAAATTCTATGAAGAGATTAGAATCACATTTTTCAGGAGTTTCAGGTTTACTCTCCGGAAGACACTTCTCTACGGTTGCAATTTTCAAGGCATTTGTTCCAAATTGGGTTGTCAGTCGGGATGCCCCATTTTAGGGCATAAATGACGAAACAATCGGAGCCGTCCATTTTCACAATCTGTCCGAATGCAAATTTGCGTATCTCCGCCGAAAATCTGACTGAGCAGAAACGAAACAACAAACCCTTTCATCGTTCCAGAAATGCAACACGAAAAAGATTGGCCAGTGAGACAGAGACAAAACAGAGGTATCAGCCAGATACAGAGACAAGAAAATGGAGTTCACTCAAACGTCTACAAGTATTTCTGTTTGAGATCCGCAAAGCGCATTAGCCAGCTCAGATTCACATTCAACACTACTGCAGAATGCAAGTAACCTCACTCCAATGATAATTTGGGCCGTGTGCTTTCTCACCTCTTTGCAGATAACAGCAAGCATTGACTGTGTTAGCTCTACAGTAAACAACTCGGCAGTTAATTCATCATTGACTAAAATTAAAGATTATTTTCACAATAATTACAAAGATGATATCCAATAAATTGTAACACCAATATAATTTCTCATTCATTAAAACTTTGCTGGAAAGCTAGGAGTTCTTGCTTGTAAAGTGATAAGATTTGTAATTTTACTGAGAAACTGCAGTGGAGATTTTCATCCCAAATTAGGGTCGAGAATTGGGACCAGCAGACTCTTAATTCCAGGCACCAGCTGGCTTGCTTGTTTGTCAACACCATTCTGCTGTAATCTATTTTTGAGGAAGAAATGCAGCTAAGCTGCAAAATTTGGTAAAATCATTAAAGGGCAAATATCAGAGGTCAACTGGAATTGCCCATTGGCTCAGGGCTAGGTTGGGGGGGGGGGGTGCGCTTCAGAAGTGCCACACTTTCTGGGGTGGGGGAGGGCTTCCAGGGACAGACCAAGGCTCAGCTTCCTAGGATCCATTGAAGCTTCCTGTCACAATCTTGCCTATATAGCTAGAGCTTCAGTCACAGCTCGTCATGAGAAATGGTTTTATCTCTACGTGCTAACCTGTCGGCAGAGGCCATTTTAAATATCAAATGGCTACTTTATAGTGGGGGAGGCACCATCGTTCTTCCTTGCTTACCACATCAAGCTGCAGCCCCTTCTTTGCTGGAGAATCTAATGTTGGTCCCTAAGCTTCAAAGATTCTGCCCACAATGGTCAACTGGACAGTGGACATGCTCTGCCCAGATACCAGACAATTCAGGCAAACTGCCCCTGTCACAGGGGGAGGTTAGGATTGATATCAGGAGACACACCTAAACTGCAAAACTCTACCTTTTATTTGTCAGTTATATTGGCAAGTTACTTGCCAAAATTCATTCAAATTATCAACGTGATGAATTTGGCATCCACATTACCCTGAACGATTTGTGGACAGACCTCTGAACATCTGGGAGATGTTATGAATAAAATTATCCTTGGGAAGAATAACGATGGGGGAGAAGTACAAAAGCATCCAGAGGTGCAATCTTTTCACAAAGTGGGTTGAGTGTGTTTGCATTAGACTGCCAGAGGTAGTGGTAGAGAAGAAGAGTACAATTTTGTCATTTAAGAGACATTTGGACAGGTAAACGGATAGAATAGGTATGGAGAGATACGGATCAAACACAGGTAAATGGAACTAGATTAAATCGTGAAAACTGGGCAGCATGGACAGGTTGGGCTAAAAGGCCTGCTTCCATGCTGTAAACCTGTATGACTCTAATGTCTATGTTTACTACTTAAACTCACAGTTTACATACAAATCAAATAGTTAAATTATTCAGCCAAAGTACACACTCACATTTCCTAATTAATATCAATTCTGAGAAGGTTTAAGATTTGCTGACTTGCCAGACAAAAATAGATCTATTTTATCCTAAGTGTGGTTGTCATACTTCCTATCAAACCTGTACTGACTATATACATTGATATGTCCATCACAAATTCCCTTGTGCGAATGTTGTCGTCTTCTTGCTTATTAATTTGAGAGAAGTCTGGTTCAAGATAACAATTCAGCTTAACTTCTTGATTAGTGAAACTTAAAGAATTAATTCTGAGATAGCAAGAACTGCCGATGCTGGAGTCTGATCTTTTATTTTCCAATTTTCATGCACCTACTCCATATAGCTGCATTCTCAATTCTATAGTGTGTTCTATAAAAGGACACATTTCTTATTCTTTCACATCAGATTTCTATTGCTTTAACCAATCTTAATACAGGTCTGCATAGTGATTTCCTCTGGGTGTCTATGAAAAGCAAAACCAGATTGGGCGCGAACTATCATTTGCAGACCACTGGGTTAGCAATGATTGACACTTATTGGATTCAAGTTGTCAAGAAATATCAAGAAAATGAGGAGAGCTCGACCACATTAAGTCACTTAAAATGTTAGTGGATGGAACAAAGCAACTTCACTTGGCAACATGCTTCTGTCACAACTTCTATTCACTCATTCTGTTACCCTATCTGAATGACAAGATGATAAAGAAGCTCTTTTTATATGACTGGTAACCCTGGGAGGGGGAATAGGGCACTATATATCTGATGAAAGGCACAAAGCTATTGAGACCCAACTGGTTAACTTGCAGAGAGCACCAAAACAAACAGAAGTCAATATCTTGCAACTAAAAAAAAATGGCAGCTCAGTTCTAGAAAGTAGAAAGCCAGGAAGGATGGCAATTCAACTGTTACAGTTTCTCACTCTCTCAGAAGCAGATGGCTTTGCTTGCATCATGACTAGTTAAAAGGTGACCATCATGTTTATGCAGTTGACCAAATTTGATGACAGAGTTCATGATCAGCATTTGCGTTGTGCAAGGGCGAGTTAAAGAAAGCAGCTTTGTTGTTGATTTCAGTGAACATTTCACAATGATTTACAGATTATTTAGCATGTAGTTCCCAAGGTACAAAAGTTGGCTGCTTGATGCTTTCTTCATCATCTTCATATTTGATCTAACATTTCGAACAAACATCAAAAGAACATCAACCTTCTACCCTACTGTGGTACATTAAGGAAACTTGCCATTTATTTAGAAGCATCTGTTTCATTCAATTGATTACTAGTAATACAATTGAGTAAAACAAATGGAATCATACTTCTGATAAGCGTGGGTTGCGTAGGAAATCGAACAAAAAAAAGCACTACACATGATGGATGGTGAGAAATCATGGGTCTTTATATTAAATGTAATACAAATGCAGCCACACACACCTACAACCGTTCGTTTTTCAAAAAACAAAAATCACCGGATGACCGTAATTGTGTTTGATTTTCTGAAGTGTCTCATTATGAAAATGGATAAAATACATAAACTTCTGTTGCTTTCCCCTCATCTCCCCGCACCCAACCCTTGCCCCGCCCTTATTTCTCTTACTAACTTGCAAAGAGTGGGTGAGGAGTGGAGAGGAGGATATCCATACATATTATCCTTATTTACTTTTGTTTGCAGGACTCCACCCACTGGACCTACCAAACTAATTTTGTCAAATGTAAAATATGTAGGCTGGATGCTTTTGCCATTCAAAAACTCCCATGACTGTACAGACCTTCTATGTATACATCGATATTAAAATAAACCAAATTTAATTGCACACTCTAAGGTATTCTTCCCCCCACAATTATTTTATGACCTAATTTTCTAGGACAGGATGAAACCATTTGCCCCAAAACACATTTGCTCCTTAACCATGACGTGTGCTTAAATTTTCTCACTGTTCTTATTGCATGTGTGCAGCATCTACTTAACCAGTTCCATTTTTGGTTCTGTCAATGGTGTTAACGAAGTTAGTTATTCAAGTGGTTAGACCACTTCCCGTAATATTACGGACATTTCACTAGCTTAGAGGGTGCTCAGTATTAGAAGAAAGCGCTTATTCACCAAGTATCGTGGCCAACTTCAAATAAAGCATGGTTTGATTCTACTTTGGTCTCTTGGCATTCTATTAACCTTTCCAATACTGGCTAACTACACAGATTTTAATTGGTTTTGCTTATTCTAAGTGACAGAATCACTTTCTCGTAAGTACTCTCTGCACTGTTTGTACCTACAGTTCTTGTAAACAATACCACAATCTCTTATGTGCTCTACTTTATTTGACTTATTGCCTCTATCAGAAATGGTCATTAGCTTAAACATCTTAAATAGTTACAAACCGTTATAACTAATTCAATAATCTGAACATTACAAAGCTGTCAATGTAGCCAATAAGCATGATATGTACTTTTATTCTGTAACTTAAGTAGACCAAAAAGGGACTAAAATGCTTTATTGTTCAATTAACCAGGATGGGGAATTAAAATACATTTCATTCAACCTTGAGGAATATTAAAAATACACACATTCTGCAGCTACTTCATAATAGTGCTGAAGGTATTGGCTGATGGATTTGGAAGGTGAAAACTGTGTTACATAACTGCAAACAACAAAACAAAACTCTATCACATTGCTAAACAAATTGTAACAAAATCCCCAAATTATAGGGCACTAGCTATGAAGGGTCCCAGCCCAAAACATCGACTTTCCTGCTCCTCTGATGCTGCCTGATCTGCTGTGTTCCTCCAGCTCTGCACTGTACTGACTACTTACAGTAACTTTTACAGAGAATCCACAAGTACATGTTCTTAAGTTTTAAAGAAAGTGTACTTTTTTAAAAAAAACTATTTTGTTGCAATGTTAATTATCTACCCCATAATTGTGCTACTTCAATTCTATTTCCTATAAAAATGTGTCCTCAAAATACTGACCCTTCTTCGCCTGCCAAGTTTCTCTGCATTTGTTCAGATTTCTGAATACCCCAGATCAACTCTCTAAGTCATAAAGAAAGGAACAATTACAGTGGTTATTGTTTCAGAGATAGGAGGAACTGCAGATGCTGGAGAATCTGGGATAGCAAAGTGTAGAGCTGGATTAACACAGCAGGCCAAGCAGCATCATAGGAGCAGGAAGGCTGAAGTTTCAGATCTGAAGAAGGATCTAGGCCCGAAACATCACCTCTCCTGCTCCTATGATGCTGCTTGGCCTGCTGTGCTCATCCAGCTCTACACCTTGCTATTACAGTGGTAACTGCCTGGAATGGGCTGCCAGAGTTGGTGATGGACGCACATACAATAGCAATGTTTAAGATTGTTTCAGAGTCATTATGTTCTTATTAGAGTGAAAGGTAAGCTGGTAGGATTAGAGAACAATGGATGAATAAACATACTGAGGCTCCAAGATAACAAAGTGTGAAGCTGGATGAACACGGCAGGCCAAGCAGCATCTCAGGAGCACAAACGCTGACGTTTCGGGCCTAGACCCTTCATCGGCTTTTGTGCACCTGAGATGCTGCTTGGCCTGCTGTGTTCATCCAGCTTCACACTTTATTATCTTGGATTCTCTAGCATCTGCAGTTCCCATTATCACATATATTGAGGGTCCAGTCAGGAGTAAATAAAACTGTACATTAGATATAGACAACTGGGTTTAAATGAATCTCTTGAACAGTACAAAGAATGTGTAGGTGCATTATTAAACGAGAGATCAGGACGGCAAAGAAAGGATATGACAGAGCCTTGGCAAATAAGGTGAAGGATAATGCAAAAAGATTAGACAAGTATATTATGAGCAAGAGAGCAACTAGAGAGGGAGAGTAGTGCTTCTTAAAGATCAAAGAGGTCATCTTTGCGTTGGATTTCAGGAGATGGGAGAGACATTAAATTAATATTTCATATCAGTTTTTATAGGAGAAAAAGAAAGAGAGGCTAGAGAACTCAGGGAAATAAATATTGATGATTTGTAAACAGTTCATATTACAGAAGATGGAACGCTGAAGGTGTTAGAAAACATAAAAGATGGACAAATCTCCAGGAATTTATCTAGTGTATCTGAGGATGTTCTGGGGAATTACGAAGTTTCTTGCAGAAATATTTCTATCGTCTATAACTATGGGTGAGGTGCTGAATGACTGGAGAGTGGCTAATGTCATACCTTTAAGGAGGGGTGTATGGAGAAGCCTAGGCACAATAGACCTAAGAGTCCGACATCTGTGGTGGGGAAATTGTTGGAGGAGACTCTGAAAGATACGATTTATATGCATTTGCAGAGGCAAGGAATGTTTAAAGATAGTTAACATTATGAGAGGGAAGTCACATCTCACAAACTTTATTATGTTTTTTGAGGAAGTAGCCAAGAAGATTGGTGAGGACAGAACTATAGACATTGTTTGCTTGTACTTCAGTAAAGACTTTACCAATTCTTTTACCATGGAGAATGTTATCAAAGTAGCATCACATGATATTCAGGGGTGAACTTGCCAACTGGATATAAAATTAGCTTTACAGTAGTAGACAGAGGGTAGCAGTGGAGAGTTGTTTTCAGACTGGAAGCCTATGATCAGTGGTGTTCCACAGGGATCAGCGCCAGGTCCACTTTTTCTTGTCATTTATATAAAAATGATTTAGTTGAGAATATGGAAGGCACGCTTAGTAAATTCATGGATGACACCAAAATTGGTGGTATAGTGGACAGTGAAGAAGGTCATTTAAGAGTATAAAAAGAGATCTTGATCAATTGAGTCAATAGGCTGAGGAGTGGGAAATTAAATTTAATTTGGATAAATGTGAGGTATTGCATTTTGGTAAAACAAACAAGGGCAGGATTTATACAATTAAAGGCAGGGCCTTAAGTTGGGTTGTGGGACAGAGAAACCTTGGGGTTCAGCTACATAATTCTTTGTAGTTTACTTCACACAGGTTGGGACTTCTTTTCATTTGAATGTAGGAGGTGGAGGGATCACCTTGTGGAGGTTTAGAAAATCAAGAGAAGTATGGATAAGGTGAATGGCAGGTGTCTTTTCTGTGGGGTGTGGGATTTCAAGACTAGGGAGCATATTTTTAAGGTGAGAGGAGAAATATTTTAAAAAGACGAGGGGCAATTCTTTCACAATGAGTGGTTTGTGTGTAGAATGAACTTCCAGAAGAAGTGGTGGATGTGGATGTGGATATAGCTACAATGTTTAAAAGACATTTG
Organism: Stegostoma tigrinum; assembly: GCF_030684315.1. NCBI lineage: Eukaryota > Metazoa > Chordata > Chondrichthyes > Orectolobiformes > Stegostomatidae > Stegostoma > Stegostoma tigrinum. The sequence goes on along the minus strand of NC_081374.1, from coordinate 17,834,885 downwards.
AATAAGTGCATGATGAAAGAAATGTTTGGAGCAATTTGGACTAAGTGTACGCAGGTGGGAGTAGTTTAATTTGGGATTATAGTCTATATGAACAGGCATGACTCTATGAGCATCTTGATAGATACATGAATAGGCAGGCATTAAGGAGATACAGACTACATTTAGAAAGACATCATGCGTCAGCGCAGTCTTGGTGGGCCAAGGAGCTTGTTCTTGTGCTGTACTGTTCTTTGTATCTTTGAAAGAAGCAGGTACAGAATTCTTTCAGGTAACTAGCTAAAAGATTGTTGACAGCATGAGGAAAAGTGCTCACACAAGTGGTTCGGATCTTGAATGCACTCCCCGAGAACATGGTTTGAAGCAGTTTCAACTGAGGCATGCAAGAGGAAATTAGATTATCATCTGAAAAGATAGGATGTGCAAGGGTATTGAGAGGTGGTGAGGGAGTAGAAGGAGGTAAAGTACTCCCATGCAAAGCCAAAGATGAATGGCCTCCTTCTATGTTGTAACTATTCTGAGACTTATTTTCACATTTCTGAACAAAAGGCCAAATGTAAAATGTAGAAATTTAGTCTTCAAAAGTACAAAATGATATTTTGACCAAATTTGAATCATAAGGAAAAGCCAGCTTTCCACCTTCCATCTCTGATTTGGCCTCGTAGCTACGAAACAACCTACAGGAAAAGGGAAGAATTCTCGAATCAGAGGACAGTTTCTTGAACTCAGAGCTGCTTATTATTGGAAGTGGTACATTAGAAAATGATCTAGTTAGTAAACAATACAAATTCCTGTCAAGAAATCAACTTTCCTGGATTTAAAAAAGTCATGGAAGCAGAATGCTTGGAGGAGCAAAGTGACCAGTTGCAGTCTGAAACAAACAGTCAACATCAGTTGACAGTTCTGAGGAAGGGTCACTTGACCTGAAACGTTAACTTTGATTTCTCTCCACAGGTGCTGCCACATCTGCTGAGCTTTTCCAACATTTTCTGTTTTTGTGTGGACAACTGAGAGCGTGCGCAAAAAGAAGTTTGAGAGCAAGCTTCTGGAAAGGGGCAAAGGAAGGAAATAAGGACAAAAAAAGGACAAAGAAGGATATGTAGGGGGAAAGAAAACAACAGGCTGGCTGAAAATACTGATTGTTCAAATTTGTTTACATATATCCCTCATACTCATTAGGTAAATAATTGTTTGCCTATTCCAAATTGTCATTTAGTTCTTTTACTTAATGCCTGTAATGTCGGGCACTGCTCTTGCATCATGAAGAGAGACAGTACAAGTACAAGCTCAAGTACATTTTCAATGTAAACTTTACTTTCCAACAAACAGCTTTTACTAGCTTTTGGTAAGTGGAGTCAAAAGGTGATAAGTAAACAAGAGGAGATTGCGTCAAACAGCAAGTTCAGTACTTAACTGCATCATTTCATGTATACTGGCAGGTACAGGTGTTCCATCTTGCACTAGTCTTTCTGCTGAAAAGCCACAAGAGAGAATACTCTAGATAAGGGAAGATTACTCATTCCTTCTCACCATATGAATGCTGACTGTTTGTAAGTATTTGCTTGGCTTGCAAAGGTATACAAGAACTTTACTGTCTCACTGTCTTCTCTGAAATGTCATCAGCAAATAGCTCGTATTCTTAATGTTCTATTCCAACCCAAGTCTTAACTTGAAGAAAAATAAACTGTACCTCAACAGTGATGAGTATACCCATCTTATCCTAATTCCTGTTACACCACTAACCTCTGCAGAATCTGAAAATGAGAGATTTGCAAATAGAGCAAATGCAATCAATGTTTCCAAGTTCACAAGAAAAGAACCTACCTAGACATACAATCACAAGCAGAATTATGTCACCTGCACAATATAGAAATAAGTCATTCAGCCCAACTGATCCATCTCCATATTTAAAGTTTACACAAGCCTCCTCCCACTTGATGTGACCAAACCCACTTTAGCATGACCTTCTATTCTCTTCCCAGTCATGTTTTTACTCAGTTTCCCATCAAACACATCCAAGCTACTTGCTTCAATTTCTCTGCGAAGTAGCATGTTCCACATTCCAATCAATTCCTCAGTGAAGATGTTTCTCCTGAATTCACTATTGGATTTATTTGTGGCCATCTTCTAGTTATGGCTCTTCGTTTTGGTCTGCCTCACAAATGGGAACATCTCAAGTACACCAAGCCTGTTGACAGCTGTCATGATCTTAAGGACTCCTAATCAGCTTGTCCATCATTCATCTCTTTCCTCCAAAAAGAAACCCCGGAAAGATCAATTTATCCTGATAGTTTCAAAGGATGATGCTGAAACTAAAACTCCAAAACTTCCAAAGAGGATTTTTCCTAATTGCCTGCTAAACCTTCATAGGAAACTAGAGAACCTACTGAGATAAATGCAGTGGAACACCCAGCAAACATATACAGGGAGACATTGTGTGCAAGTCTTAGCCAGATACATAAATTAATATAAACTAAATGTAATCACAATTACATACAAGGATACTTGAGATACAGTCCAACAGTTGACTTCTAATATCCTTTGAATGTTTTGAAGCACACCAGCTTGCATACTGATTTCTTGTACACACCATCTTCTGCATCTTTTATCTTTGTCTTCAGTTCCACAAGGCAGCCAATGCATTCTGATACTTAGCCACAAAGCATTCAATGATCCATAATTGTGTAGTAAATTTGTCCTTTCATTATATTACACCTCGTGTACAACCGCTACCATTATACATTACAATCAATGTTGGATAGATTATACAAAAGCAAATAAAGTTCTACCAGCTTTTTGAGGCTAATGATGCCTGCACCAGATGCATTTCAACCAAAGATGTGATTAACTGACTGTGCCACATGCATGAACCCATGGTTGGTGCTGGGAAATGCACTGTTAACATCAACTGATTCAAGAAATGACATGACGTTAAGGAAATATTTCTGCATTCATTTCATATATCACAAATAGAGTTCAAAGGATGGAAAATATCACATTGGCACTTTGAAGTACAGCAGAGTAAGCTAACTCTGCACCCGTTGTTTGTATCTGTTCCAAGAGAGAGTGCTGAATATTTAAGAAGAGCGCTCAAACTGAATGTGTGCAACTCCAGCAGCTTTACAGCATCCAGGAAAAAAGCAGCCCACTTGATTGGTACCCCTTTGGCCACCTCAAATCATCATTGCCTCTACCACTGAGTGTACCATCTACAAGATGCACTGCAATAACTGATAAGGGCTCCTTTGACAGCACTGTAAATGCCAGCTCCTGAAATAGTCCCCTCCAATCCACACCTCCCCCGGATTTGGGACTATAATCGCTGTTGGCTCATTGTCACTGGGTCAAAATCCAACAGTACTGGGAGTGCATCGATATCTGAAGAATTATAGGGGTGCAAGGATGCAGCTCACCACCACCAGCTTCGAGAGAGTTGGAGATGAGCAATACATACTGGCCTTGTCAGTGATATTCAAATACTACAAATAAACCATAAACATTTCTCACTTTTACCCGCAATATCCCCTGTTTTTTCCTGCTCAGCCTTCAGTATATCTCTATCAAATGTTGATTATACCACAGAATACTGCATCCAGCTCTGGTTGATACATTATAAAAGCAAAACTGAGAGGCACAGGAAATGATAGAGAAGATTTACAAGGATGTTAGCAAAACGTGTACATGTATCAGGAAAGGTGGACAGGTTGACTGTCTTTACTTTTGGAAAAAGGGCTGAAGGGGTGCTGTAATAGGGGTCTTTGAGATGGCACGTACAAATATAAAGGATCCCTCTTGTGGGAAGAGCATAACTAGAAGCTGTCAATGTAAGATAATCATCAGGATATCCAACATGAAATTCAGTTGGAGCTTCTATATCCAAAGAGTCATGAGAGCTCCTTTCCAAAGTGCTTCGAGCAAATAGCATTTAGACATTTAAAAAGGAAACTTGAGAAAGAAGGAAATTGCTGGTAACAATGATAGAATTAGATCGGCAAAAGCAGAAGGAGGTACAAGTGAAGAATAAATGCTGGCATGGATTGTTTGTATCAGTGCTGATTATCCTCTGATATCTACATCCATTCTGCTAGAGCGTTTAAATCCGAAATTGTTTGTTGTATTAAAACATTTTGCCACATTTTTTTTCTGTTCTTCCGTCAATAATATTAAGTTTGTGCCTTCTGTTTAAGACTTCATCCATTGGAAACAGGTTCCCTTAATTGACTCTTATCCAACCCTTCATGACTACGAACACCCATATTCAACACCCTCTTAGCTTTCTCTGCCATTAAGCACAACAGCATCACCTTCCCAGTCCCATCCAAGAAACTGGAATTCCTCAACCTTGAAAGTATTCTCAGAAAATCTCTTCTATACCCTCACCTACGCTTTCAGGTCCTTCCTAAAATCCATGACCCAGAATCAAAGTAATATTGCAGTAGAGTATGATATATCAGTGTAATACAACTTCCCTGCTCTGGAACTCTAGCCTCTTTATTGGTACAACTCTGATGGGAGGAACATGTTGAAGATCAAGTCTGACTACTCAATAAGCTGTGACAGTAGTCTGATGAAATCACCAAAGATGATCAGTTTGTTTCAACTTACTGGGGTCTAAAACAGAAAAAGATAACCTTCACCGGGTTTCTCAATAATAATTCTAAAAATATTTCATTAATTTAAAACAAACTTATTTCACATGAGATGGAGGGGAACAAAAGGGGAAATAGCAAGGGGAGAGAGGCAAGACCGCACAAGAGAGAGAGACAGAGAATGATTTCCCTCCCAGTGCTCTTCCAATTGCCAACAATACCCAAATACATACCAAAACAGAAACCAGAAATTTAGAGGAAGTGTTGCTCTGTGATGGAAGCCTTAAGACTCTCGAAGCAATCTCATCTCTTTCAAAAAGCTTTTTGTTGTTTCCTTTTCCAAACTTACTTTTCCAGTGAACAGCAAAAAAAAAACGAATTCTCATCAGTTCTTGACTCTAAGAATTCACACGATAAATTCTTCAACCTAATAGGGTCCAAACAGTTTAATTTCCCATTCTCTTAAGAAATAAATATTTATGTGATGAAGCCAAGGAACGCAAACGCATTATTAGCTGCTGTGGTAAACTGCCACCTTAAAAGATTTACACAGAAACAAAGCCGGCTGTCTCTCTTCTTGCACCCACTTTAAATTTGCAGCATATAGCATGGAATGGTTCACATTTTTAATCAAAGAAGTATCCCCTCACTCTTCTTCATGTTGTGTTTCATCTGCCACGTGCTCGAACTTTGCACTGGCACCCTCTTGGAATCTGCTGTCTTCTTCAATCTTTTCTACAATTGCAAGCTTTTTGTCATCTACAAACTTCAGGATCGTGTCCTGTGCACTTAAATGCAAATCAAAAATTGAACTTTGGAAATCTGCACTATATACATCCTAGTATCTGAAAAACTCTGACTCACCACAAAGGTTTTATTTTCTACCCTTCAGCCAATTTTACAACCATGTTATTAATGCCTTTTTATTATTATGTGGGCTTCAAGTTTTCCAACAAGCTGAATGTGTCACAATTTTACAAACACCTTCAGCAAGTTGACACACACAACATGATTTTCATAACTTCCATTCACTGTCTCTTACAACATATTTTGTCATTTAACAAATCACTGCTGGCTCCTACTTATTAATCAAAGTTTGTTGAAATGGTAATTTTCTCCTCGCTCATTCTTTATAAAAATAATTCCTCGCTGGCAATGTTAACTGTGTAATAGAACATTAGAACATTACAGCACAGTACAGGCCCTTCGGCCCTTGATGTTGTGCCGACCTGTCATACCGATCTCAAGCCCATCTAACCTACGCTATTCCATGTACATCCATATGCTTGTCCAATGCCCAGTTTATCCTCTATAAACAAGGGTGTAATATTTGCAATCCACCAATTCTTTGGCTTCAGCCATATAGATGAGGAAATTTGAAAGATGAGTCTTTCTAACATTAATCACAAAATCTGTTTTCTAAAAATATAATTGATTTTAATACACCATCTATTTTTCAGTACGGCAATAGCTGGATTAAAGCTATGCATTAAGTTCTCAATGAACACAGAGAAGACAGGTATTCTCTAATATTATTAGGATAAACAGCAGCAAGTGAGCATAATATTTCTTGATGGTACACTTCAAATAAATCTAAAAGTGTAATTTATTTTTGGTGCAAGATTACAAATGTAGATGTTATTTAAACTCCAATACATTATATTATTGCATAACTAGTTATTGCCGCTAGATCTTCCCAACGTGGGACAAAATGTAGCAGACATTTAATGGTTCACTTCAGAAAACCGTTGTGATTCAATGGTAGCTTGGTCAACATCAGTTTGCTATTTGTAACGGCTACGGTCACAGTTGCTAGTTTCTTTAGATTTCGACATCATAGGAAATCCTGTATGTTCAAAAATGTCGTCATTTGTCTGAGGCTACCAATGGAGGCCCCGTCTTCCCTTTAGAGATTTACGTACAAGATTCACATTACACTAGTTAGTTTAGCCCTTAAATAACACCAATAAAACAGATAGATAATCTGGTTACTATCTCATTCCAGTTTCTGAAATCTTGATCTGCACAAATTGGCTGCAATGCTTCCTATATTACAGCAGGGACAACACTTCTAGTACTTAATTGCAACAAAGCTCTCTGCATTAGCCTGAGACTGCAAAAGTTGCCATTTAAGTTTTTTTTTCTCTATTCTAACACAAATATTTCTTCAGCATGATTTCTAAAAGTCTGACTCATTTTTCAGCGTACCCAAAGATAACCATTTGCGTTTTTTAATTCTCATCCTAGATCATCATTCTGGTTGATTTGAGGAGATAAAGATATGACTCAAGCTTCCCAACAAGCCATAGAAAGCAATATGAAACAGGTAGAATCTGAATATTTTTCTAGTAATTAGTCCACATTGATAGCATTCTTGAAATGAAAAACCATTAAAGTCTATTCAATTTATGACTTGTGAGTATTATTCCATGATGCAAGAATCCATTTAACTTGTGCAGTCTGGTTATTAGTAAAATTATATTGATCAGTTAAAGGCTGAAGTAATAAGGTGAAGGAATTGCACTTAAATGCATAGCAGTTTTCAAATCTTCAGTATTCTGTACAATGCAAATCACATTTATGTCAGCCATAATCACACTTAGAAGTAATAACACTATGTGCTCAATTGCACCTCAGACCTCAAGCACAAATATCTATATTGACACTCCAATGCTGCACTGACTGAGCACTGTATTATTGTAGTTGCCATTTTGCAATGATACTTGAGATTAAGATTAGGTCTTCCTTCACTGCTGGATGTAAATGTAGCTACAGCAATATTTCAAAGAAGAGCATGGAGTTTGTTTTGGTTTTCTGGTTCCATCAACTATTGCAAGAAGTGGATTAAATAGAACAAAAGGAGTAGCAAAGTCTCGTTCAGCCTGAGAGAGTGAAGCAGGGAGAGAGGTTTATAGCACATTTAAAAGCTAAAAAGAGTGATGGTAATAATGCTGAAAACTGTCAGTGTTCACCGTCATAACATCACTGAAGCTAGCAACAGATTCTAGCTTCCCTGTGTGTCCAAAATAATGCCGAAAATTCAGAAGTAGTCATGTGATTCTACACTTCTTGAGAGGGCGTACTGTTGAGGGGCACCAGCCTGCTACACAGGCTACAAGCAATGGAAAATCTATGAACTGATAAAAGCTTCCACGCTAATGCTGTTAGGCTCATTGAAAACCCTTGAGAAGCCAATACACCCTGCTGGATGAGGTGTATCAGAGATAATGGGAACTGCAGATGCTGGAGATTCCAAGATAATAAAATGTGAGGCTGGATGAACACAGCAGGCCAAGCAGCATCTCAGGAGCACAAAAGCTGACGTTTCGGGCCTAGACCCTTCATCTGATGAAGGGTCTAGGCCCGAAACGTCAGCTTTTGTGCTCCTGAGATGCTGCTTGGCCTGCTGTGTTCATCCAGCCTCACATTTTATTATCTTGGATGAGGTGTATGTTGGTTCTTAATTACTAATAGTGAAGTCAGTATACTATTAACGTGTGAACTGGCCCTGATATTTTGAAATGTTTATCTTCCTAGCAGCTTCTACCCTCACCTGATCAGAATCAGTTGGTTGTTATCTGAAATTGTAAATTAAGCGTGAAAGCTATTCAGTGCATGTTCACAGATAATAATGGGAACTGCAGATGCTGGAGAATTCCAAGATAATAAAATGTGAGGCTGGATGAACACAGCAGGCCAAGCAGCATCTCAGGAGCACAAAAATTCTCTGAAGGGTCTAGGCCCGAAACGTCAGCTTTTGCGCTCCTGAGATGCTGCTTGGCCTGCTGTGTTCATCCAGCCTCACATTTTATTATCAGTGCATGTTCACTGTGGGTGAATAATTCAGTGATTGATTACTTGTTTGCTGACCTCACTACTGCCACACAGCAGGCAATGCCGACATCTGCCGCTAGACATACAAAGCCAGTGCATAAGCAAAGGCTCAGGCCAGGAAGGTCACTAAATCTCGGTGAAAAGTTTGCTTTGAGGTCACCATTTCTGCATTGGTGAGCTCACAGTCAAGCCCAAGGACTTCGGACTTGCCAAAATTAAGTAAGTCTCCAGCAGACTGCATACAAATCCTCACGTCTGAGTGAATCAAACATCTCAATTTCACACACACGACTTTCTAGTCTGGAGCACTTAGTTTGAAACTTATCATGTGACACTTGAATGTCAACCAAACAGATTGAGAACGTATTTAATTTGTAGTTGTAGCGTTTGGTTTAGCACCTTCAATAATGATATCATTTATATACAAGATTGATATCAATGGGGCCTTTAGTACTGGGGGGAAAAAGAAAAGCAATGTTGTATTGAATTGGGGCTGCACTGCTGCTCAGACAGAGGTGCATACTGAAAAAGGAGTTTTGTTTTCTCTGTGGGTGCACGGTATGTACCGTCTTTCTGTAAACTTGTAGCTTGAAGGCGAATAAAGGCTCAAATATTAACTCCATCACATAGATGTGAATCTTGACAGAGCAGAGTTAGCAGAAATCAACATAGCTGCCTTTCACAAAGCCATTCCTTTTCATAGGCAAGTGCTAGCAACCAAAAAAAATCTGCAACAGACACATAGGAGGTTACAATTACAGAACCAGCTTCTAAATTCATTTTCTTGAATTCAATTCAGAGCCTTCCTGTGATTTGGTTTTATAACTTCAGACTTCTGCATCTTTGTTTTGTTTTAAACCTGGTGTCTCATTCACTACCAAATCGCATTTTCCTTAACTAAATATCTCTGTACCTTGTTGTAGAAGAACTTACCATTCCATCACTATCAGTAGGCACTTCCTTCCCTGATACAGATTCTCATAGACATCTACAATTCGGACAATGTGAGTACAGCCAGATGCTCGCCAGTGTAGGTCAACTTCTCGTCGGGCTTTTGGACAATCCTGCAACATCTAAAAATGGGAGAAATTAACAGTAAGCAAAAAGGAGGATTTCTCAGTTAAACACGAGCACTGAAATCAATTAATTAACTTGAAGCAGCAATTTTCCAAGTGCTACATTTCTGTTTTCTGCCCGTATCATTCCGCATATTCTTCTTTTACAGATAATAATCCAATTTCCTTTTGAATGTTTTAATTAAACCAGCCTTCAACACACTCAGGCAACATTTGTCAGGTGCTAAACATTTTCTGCATCAAAATAGTTTTTCTACCAGTCACCACTGTTTCTCCCACCTTAAATCTGTATGCTCTGGTTCCCAATTCTTCCAACAGTGGGAATGGTTCTGCCACACATACTGTGTCCATTTGAACAACTATTTCAAATCTCATCCCAGATTTCAGTACTCCACAGAAAACAGTGTCAACTTGTCTGATCCTTCCGCACAACCAAAGTTGCTCATCTCTGGAAGCATGATTGTGAACTTTTTCTGCACCCCGCTGATGCCTTCCCATCACTCCGCAAGCCAGATAAACAAAATTCAATATTATAGTTAAAGCTGACCCAGTACTTAATACCGATATGACGTAATGTCCTTGCTTTTGTATTCACTGCCCTGTCTATTAAGCACAGAATTTTGTATAATTTATTAAAATGCACCTTCAGAAACCTCCAATGATCTAAGCACAAAAGTACACCCATGTCACTCCTAGACAACAAGGTGTAGAGCTGGATGAACACAACAGGCCGAGCAGCAGAGGAGCAGGAAGGCTGATGTTTCAAGCTTAGACATTTCTTCAGAAAATCACGTCACTCTGTTCCTGCAGCGCCTTTAAAATTGTACCTTTTAGTTAATACTTTTCCTCTTCATGTTCTTCCCATGAAAATGATTCACTTCTTACCTCTCTGTGCTAAATTTTCATGCCACTTATCCATTCATCCCAAAAAGTGCAGAATTTAAAGACCTGGGCACCTATCTTCATAGTCCACATTAGTTTCAAGTTTCAAATCAACCACAAATATTGAAATTGTGACCCTGTTTACCAAGACCGAAGTATCTTTTTTCATGACATCAGAAAGTACTCAAGTCTCAAGATCAAATCCCAATGAATTCCACTATAATCAAACAAAAAACAAATTGCTCAACACTACTGTTCCCTACCACACTCACATTCCTGTCTTCATGTTGCTCCTGGCTCTTTTGTTCACAAATCTGCTATGTGGCACTTTATCACATGCCTTTGAAGTCCGTGGATACGACAGCATCAACATTAGCTTCATCAAGCTTCTCTGTTGCCTTACCAGAAGAGCTCCATCAAGTCAGTTAAACATGATTTGTTCTCAACATGTCCATGCTGGCTTTGAATTCTGATTTCTTAAAATAAAAGGAACTCATTACCACTGAGGCTAAACAAACTGGCCTTTAGTCATTGACATAACTGTACATCCTTTCTTAAACAAGGGTGTATCATTTACAATTCTCCAGCCCTCTGGCATCATCCCAGAGTCAAAGAAAAATTGGGAAATAATAGCGAGAGCCTCCACAATTTCCAATTTTGTCTCTTTTAGCATCTTTGGATATATGTCACATGGTCCTGATGCCTCACGGTCTTTGGATACACATCACGAAGTACTGATGCCTCATGATCTTTGGATATGCATCATGTGGTCCTGATGCCTCACCATCTTTGAGGACAGACAATCAATCCAAAATGTGGTCCTTATCAATTCAAAAACCTTCAAGTGAGAGCTACACCTTTCACCATGGTCTATGCACAATTTTCTTCTTAATCCAAAAATCTTAATCTCATACCTTGGCTATACCCTGCCTCCAAGCAAAAATCTCTTTGAGTCCTTAACTGGCCCTTTTACCATTCTTTCTTTTTGCTCTTCTCATTTGTTTTTCACTTCTCCTCGGACTCATTCGTTACTTTTATTTTAAGTTGCATCATGCACGTGACATCTGAATAAAGACACTGTTTCATCTTCACCTTAAAAAAGATTATTTTTAATTTTCCAGGGAGCTCGAGAATTTGTTTGCCCTACGTGACCTCATCATGAAAATATCCTTGACTATACCTAGTCTCTTTTCTTTAAAGGTTCAGTTGCAGTTCATTATTTGGTTACAGTCCTGCCTGCCAA